>NC_134137.1:105451590-105754621 GCF_033958435.1 Carettochelys insculpta | reverse complement strand
TAATTTCTTCTGTACCTCATGAAATCAAACAAGATAAAAGCCTGCAATGGAAAGGGTGAAATATATTAAAAACCTACATTCATTTAATCAACCTAATAAATACAGACTATCAAAAGGTGACCACCTTGTTTCATATATTACCATAGTTGACAGAATGTAATAAGATATTTCACGGTGACAGATGCACTGATGCATGTTACAATCATTCCCTATGTACACAGTTCCACATTTCGCTTATTTGACATTGCACTAGAAACTCTGATGCTATTTGGAAAAAATATAAATTAGAAAATCAAACATAGAATATTGAGCTTGAAAATACCGAATGTAAGGAAATTATATGTGTTGATAACACAGGCAATATATTTGCAATCATTCAAGAAATATAGAAAAGGACAAAAATATTCGAATTAAAGTACAAAATGAACCAATACAGAATAAGTCTCACATGGAAAAAGTTGATACTGCTGAATTGACTGTTCTGCCAATATTCACAGCACAAATGCTTAATTTTGCCAAATAAATATGGTATAGTACAATAAATTCTGTGGGAGCCAGACCACAAAACACACAAACCAGGAAATATGGTTCCCAAAACACAAGAGGAAGGAAGGTCCCAGATTTCCTCATATAAATTTAAAATATGAAAAGCTATAAAGATTTTATCTGTAAAACCCAGACACTTCTTTCTTTCATACTGCTCTTCAAACCTTCCTCTGCTGTGACACCTCTAAAAAAACAGACATCTAATGATGGATAGATTCAGGTGCAATTAATGTAAATTTGTTTGTAATAATTTAAAATACACATTTTATAAATCTTGATTGCATCCCTCTCCTATCATTTCATCTATCTTAATTTATTTTTACAAATGCACATGCCTGGTTTTAAGTTGCTAAGCAGACTTAGTCTATGTCTACACAGTGATTGCTACTTTTGATACAAATGTATCCTGAAATAGCAATGCTGAGGCTTTCCCCTGCGCTTAAAATAGCACGGCCATGTTGAGCATGGTATGCTGGTTGTGGTACCCCTTGGCATATGAGGGGTTGAGGAACTTTCAGAATAGCTGCTTATTCCCAACTTCGGTGCTGTTTGGACAGCATCAAGTTCGGAATAAGGAATTTCAGAATAATTCATGGAATTTGCGTAAGCACATAAATAATTTGCGCAAACTATTTCATAAAGAACTCAACGTGTAGACAAGTCCCACTGACCTGAATGGGACTCCCAGATTGTCTAGCTCCATGGGTTTTCTCCATTGGATATAGTTTCTGACACTCCTCTGTTGATCTGCCTACAGGGCAGAAAAACTCTAGCTTACAAGAAATCACTGTCTGATTTTAGGTGCCCTTCCCTCTCCTCTTGGAGTAGGGCAGTCAATCAGAGATATTCAGTAGTCCCATAAGTGGTTCTGGTCTATAAGCACATGGAACAAAGCTTCTGTCCCCTTCATGTCAGGGGTAAATAGAACTGCTGTGGGTGGGACAAGTTTGCAGTGTAGATAATAAAACTGACAGTATATCATGCACAGAGTGTCTTTTTAAAACATGAGATTGGACTGGAGAGTCTATATTTTTAAATTATGAGGCTGGATTTGAGATGGATTTGTATTTCACAACTTTTTCGTGAAAGAGACAGGGCAGAAATTAAACAAGTTTTAAAAAAGGTCTTAGAAGGGTAAAGTCTGAGGGGTGTTTTAAAAATTAAAAATGTGTGAGGGTTTTTTCCTAAATGAAAATAATAGTTGATGATGGAGAACACAATTTATTTTAAAATACATGTTTGCAGGGCAGGGGGAGTTGTGTTGGTGAAGAATTAAATACTTTCTTTGACACAGAGGGAAGATGGGGAGATTAAAAATGAAATACTGATATGAAGACTAAAAGAGGGAACAGAATGAAGTGCCAGGGTCTCTGACTCTTCCCAGTCTATGCCCAACCACCACCTCTGTATTTTGGTATGGAATTATTAAATTTACCCAAATAAACATAATTTATGTAGATATATGCAAATCTATAATCCACTGGGTTTCAGTCTATGGACTAATATGGACTACTTGAAGGTGAGCATGTGCATAAGTGTTTACAGAATTGGGGCACTAGGCTGTAGGTATCTTGGGGTAGAGACTACATCTTTTGGAACGAGGCTGTACAGAGACAGTGTTGTCTGATGTTGATTGAAGCCTCTGGGTGCTACTGAAATATAAACTCTAAATAATATGACCAGTTTACGTCCCCTGACAGTTAAGACAGAAATTCAAAATCTTTATCCTCTTGCCAGCGCTTAAGTTTTAGCACTTCCAGAAAACACTTACCAAACAAATCTTAAAAAATTGGGATAGCTTAATCCAGACAAATAATTTCATCTAATTCTTGAACACAAATTCAGTATTGCCAACACCAAGTGAAAAATAATTAATTAGAGCCCAAAAAATCATTACATCATGACTTGGAAATCACAAGATTTAAGCCAAACATTACATTTTGGTTTTTTTTTTCTATGTGCTTTCTGGTTCTGGATCCTGTATGATTTGTGTTTTCAGTATTCTCCACAATCATATGAGCAGAAACGTAAAAAAAATAAAAGCAAGATTCTCACATAATAAAACTGTAAGAGTTGGATATTTAAAACCCTCCACAAAACAATGTGTGAGTGGTCAAAATCATTAGACAAACCCACATTAAAAACCTTGCATGTTGAGTAGTAACAGAGAGAAAGCTGTGCTTGTCTATATACTATCAAAATAAAAAAGCAGTCAAGTAGCACTTTAAAGACTAACAAAATAGTTTATTTGGTGAGCTTTCATGGGACAGATCCACTTCTTCAGACCATAGCCATACCAGAACAGACTCAATATATAAGGCACAGAGAACCAAAAATAATAATCAAGGTGGACAAATCAGAAAAAAACATTGTCAAGGTGAGCAAATCAGAGAGTTGAGGGGCAGAAGGTGGAGGGGAAGTCAAGAACTAGATTTAAACCAAGAATGCAAAAGAGCCCCTATAGTGACCCAGAAAATTCCCATCCCGGCTCAAGCCACGTGTTAATGTGTGGAATTTGAATATAAAAGAGAGTTCAGCAGCCTCTCTTTCAAGAGTGTTGTGAAAATTCCTCTTCAGTAACACGCAAACTCTTAAGTCATTAACAGAATGGCCCACTCCATTAAAATGCCGGCTAACAGGTTTGCGGATCAGGAGTGTTTTTATGTCTGTTTTGTGCCCCTTAACTCTTTGTCTAAGACAGTTTGAAGTCTGTCCAATATACAAAGTATTTGGGCATTGTTGGCACATGATGGCATATATGATGTCAGTTGAGGAACATGAGCACGTGCCCGTGATTCTGTGAATAACCTGGTTAGGTCCAGTGGTGGTATCTCCAGAAAAGATATGTGGACAAAGTTGGCAGCAGGCTTTGTTGCAAGGAAAAGTTACAGGACTGGTGTTCCTGCGGTATAGACTGGCTGTTGGTGACAATCCTCATAAGGGTGAGAGGTTGTCTGTAGGAGAGAACAGGCTTGTCACCTAGGGCCTTCTGGAGTGTGACATCCTGATTAAGGATAGATTGTAGGTCTTTAATAATTCGTTGCAGTGGTTTGAGTTGGGGGCTGTAGGTGATGACCAGTGGTGTTCTGTTCTTGGCTTTTTTGGGCCTATCTTGGCGTAGCTGGTCTCCGGGCATTTGTCTGGCCCTGTCGATTTCTTTTTTTATTTCTCCTGGTGGGTAATTCAGGTTTATGAATATTTGGTAAAGATCTTATAGTTTTTGGTCTCTGTCAGTAGGATCAGAGCAAATGCGATTGTACCTAAGGGCTTGACTGTAAACAAAGGATCTAGTTATGTGTGCAGGATGGAAGCTAGAAGTGTGTAGGTAAGTATAGTGATCAGTGGGTTTCCAGTATAGTGTGGTACCAATCAGGCCATCCTTGATTTGTACTGTAGTGTCCAGGAAATGTATCTCTCGTGTGGAGTAGTCGAGGCATAAGTTGATGGTGGGGTGCAGATTGTTAAAGTCTCTGTGGAATTCTTCTAGAGCCTCTGTACCATGGGTCCAAATCATAAAGATGTCATCAAAGTATCTTAAGTAGAGGAGGGGTAATAGGAGACGAGAGCTGAGGAATCATTGTTCCAGGTCAGCCATAAATATATTAGCATATTGTGGGGCCATGTGGGTGCCCATAGCAGTTCCACTAATGTGGAGCTATAAATTGTCCCCAAATTGGAAATAATTGTGGGTGAGAACAAAGATACAGAGGTCAGACACCAGACTGGCTGTGGTGACATCAGGGATGGTATTCCTGATTGCTTGTAATCCGTCTTCGTGTGGAATATTAGTGTACAGAGCCTTTACATCCATTGTGGCAAGGATGGCATTGTCAGGAACTTTTCTGATGTTTTGTAATTTCCTCAGGAAGTCAGTGGTATCTTGGAGATTTCTCACCAAAAGCCACAGTCCATACCGCAGGAACACCAGTCCTGGAACTTCTCCTTGCAACAAAGCCCACAGCTAACTTTGTCCACATATCTTTTCTGAAGATACCATCACTGGACCTAACCAGGTTATTCACAGAATCATGGGCACATTCTCATGTTCCTCAACTAACATCATATATGCCATCATGTGCCAACAATGCCCAGATGCTTTGTATATTGGGCAGACTTCAAACTCTCTTAGACAAAGAGTTAATGGGCACAAAACAGACATAAAAACTTACTCCTGATCCACAAACCTGTTAGCTGGCATTTTAATGGAGTGGGCCATTCTGTTAATGACTTAAGAGTTTGTGCGTTACTGAAGAGGAATTTCCACAACACTCTTGAAAGAGAGGCTGCTGAACTCTCTTTTATATTCAAATTTGACACATTAACACGTGGCTTGAGCCGGGATGGTAATTTTCTGGGTCACTATAGGGGCTTGTTTGCATACTTGGCTTAATCTAATTCTTGACTTCTCCCCGCCCTTCTGCCCCTCAGCTCTCTGATTTGCTCACCTTGATAATGTTTTTTTCTGATTTGTCCACCTTGATTATTGTTTTTGGTTCTCTGTGCCTTAAATATTGAGTCGGTTCTGGTAAGGCTATGGTCTGAAGAAGTGGGTCTGTCCCACGAAAGCTCACCAAATAATGTTGTTAGTCTTTAAAGTGCTACTTGACTGCTTTTTTGTTTTGGCATTAAAAACCTTGTGACTGAAACAGATTCAAAAGGTGGTAATGTTGGCTTTGCAAATACATCTCAACAGCTCCTAAAGACCAAATGTGGAGCATGTGTGACCAAGACTCAAAATGAGGGACACAAACCAGTATGGTCTCAATTGAAGAGTTTGTCATTTAGTGTAAATCAGTAGTTCGCAGCATATTTCATACCCTGCTGCCTTCCCATACCATGAGCAGTATTACCAGTATCAGAAATTGGGAAACCTGGAGTCACATCACCACAGCTGTGAGGCTGGCTTAAAGCACTTTATTTTTATCCAGTGACTTCTTGCGCCTCTTGGACAGATTTGCTTCACACTTTTTCCCTCACAACCATGAGGACTCAGATGCTCTCTCAGTCCCACAGCCATCATATTCCGAGCTTTGCAATAAAATCCTAAGAGTTGGCAACACTCTAAAGCGGAGTTTCCCAACCTGTGGGTCGGGACGCAAACATGGGTCGCCTTAGATTTTCTAAGGTCACCAGCTTGCCAACTGTGAGCCACATGTGGCTCTTTAAGGAGCCATTTGCAGGTCCCACCACCGCTGCTGCTGCTCATTTCTCCTTCCATTCCAGTCCCTGCCCTGCTGCGCTGAAATGAAACTCAACTGAATTGGTTTAATGGCTGACAGGAGGGACCTGGCTGTTAAACCAATTAAATTGAGTCCCCTTTCAGCACGGCAGGGCGAGGACCTGCCCATGCTGCAGATGAGGGGAAGGGAATAAGAGGACTGTGGACAGCCATGCAGAGGCATCAGCCCAACAAAAGAGCAGCAGTGGTACTCGTGAGGTAGGTGTGGGGCATTTGGGGGCTGCAAGGAGTTTAAGCCTGAGGGCGGGGGGGTGTTTTGGGAAGGGCAGGGGTTTGAGCCTGGGGGTGGTGATTGTTTGGAGCTGTGAGGGGTTTGAGCCTGGGGGTGGAGGATGGTTTGGGGCTGAGAGGGGTTTAAGTATTGGGGGGGGGCTGACTCAAGATTTATAAAATATTTTTTCCAGGGGAGAACCTCCCCCCCCCCGGCTAGTTGTGAATTGCCCTGGGTCACACACTCTAACGGAATTGTCCGAATGGGTCGCCATCTCAAAAAGCTGCTCCAAAGCTAAGAAGCTGGGACCCCTCTGCCCTCTCGCCGCGCGCGAGGAGCTGTCGGCAGCCCCCACCTGGCCACCCGCTGGCGTAAATAACTTTCCATCCACTCTGCCTTCGCCGCCCTTTGCAACCGGGGTTTGTAAGCGGCCCCCTCAGCTCCCGCGCGCGGCTGGGACGCGATAGACCCTGTGGCGGGAGTCGCCGGGTCTGCAGCGCCCTTCCCCCGCCGGGAAGAACGAACGGACTGGCGCGGAGACCCCACCGTGCCGGGGCCGGTAGCGCAGGCAGCGGCGAAGACGGAACAAAACGGTCCCAGCTCAGGGGTTCACACCACTGAGCCCGCGAGCCCCGCCCCCTTGTGGCACCGCCCCCTGATGACGCCCAGCCTCTCGCGCTCACCCCCCCCCACACCACTCCGGATCACCTCGCCCCGGCGCTGAGGAGCTGGCGCCTGGGTTGGCCGCGGTTGGGCTGACTGCGCTGATTGGTCGTCTGCGTGACCAATAGGGAGAGAGAGCGCTTCTCCGGGCCAATGGGCGCGGGGTGCGGGGGCTCATAGGCGGGGCTAGTTTATGAATCAACGGGGCAGGGAGGTCAGAGCGAAGTCGCGTTTGGTTCTAAGCCGATTTACTCCTCTCCTGCGTGGCAGCGGCTCGGCCGCGCTGTGCCCTCGCACCCCTCTCCGCAGCACCAAGCGTCCTGCCCCCTCATGGCGGCGGCGGCGGCGGCCGTGGCGCTGCTGCTGTGTGCGTGGAGGCTCCCGTGCGGGGCCTCGGCCTCCCCCAAGGCCGTGACGGCCCGTCTGGCGGCGAAGTGGCCAGCGACCCCCCTGCTGCTGGAGGCGAGGTGCGTGCGGGTAACACGCTCCCGGCCCGGGGCAGGGAGCGGATGCGGCGTGCCGGGCACCGGAGGGTTTGTGGTCTCAGCGCCCCGTGCCGCTTCCCCTCCCGCTGCGGGACTGCCCGGACCCGGTGTCCGGGGAGCGCCCAGTGAGGGGAGTGAGCCCGGGGAAATCGCTTCCTGCCCGGCCTTCGACTGAGTGTCCCATCCGCCCTGGGGACGGGGAGCTGTGGCTGGGCTGATACCGTGCCTGTGCGCTCCGTGCGGGCCGTACCCCAGGCGCACTCCCTGCCCCCATGTGTTTAAACTGATCGAGAGCGGGCGAGATTCACTTCGTGAGACCTCTTAGCACTAACCCTCACCTACAAGGTTACTGCTGGGAAGGATCGAAGGAGTTGCCGTAGTGCAGCGTTTACCAAAGTATGGTACATGTACTATTGGTGGTACGCAGCAGAAAATAAACTACTAAATATCAGGAGCTAAGAACTGGGAACGCAGTGGGAGAGGGGGTAAACAAATGAAGCCGAAGTCCCTGAAGGGTAAGCAAATGTTTGAAGTTTGGGAAACACTGCAGTAGTGGATCAGACCAGTGGTCTGTCCATTTGAGTAACTCTGCTGGAGGCCACTGGTGGTTGCCTCGGGAAGGTGCAAAATATGTTTTTTTGCCTGCTTTTCTCACCTCTTCTCCATGCCCCCGCCACAACAAAAAAAACTTGTCCCAGTAGTTTAGTGACTGATTTAAGGCCTGAAATGTTGGCTGTGGTGTCTTAACCGAGATGTAGCTGAATAAAACTTCCCACTGGTATAGCAGTTCGTCTCTGATAAGGGACATACATTAGTTCTTTTGTTGACTGTATAGAGTGCTGTAGTTTGAATTAAATTATCTAATTTTAGAAGTATAGTAAACATTGGAAACAAAGTAATAGGAGGTACATTTTCACTTAATCATTTTAACACTAAGAATGTGATTAGAAAGAATGACATGAAGTAAACTGAGAGGACTTCGGTTCTTTTCAGTAAAACCAAGTAACTGTCCTCTCCTATTGTGGTAGTAACAAATTAACCATATTCAAAGATTCTGTGTAGATGGTAGATGGGTTATTTTCACTTGTGCAGTTTTGTAACTAATTCAAATGCTTTTACTGATCAAATGAGTAGTTTAATTGTGAAAAATAGAGATGAAATGTGTGTTTAATTGTATATATGTTTCGTATTCTGACGTATGTGAAACAATTAAAAATAGACTATAAGATTGCTATACAAGATACTAATGTCATGGTACTATGCAGATCTGATTGCTGAGCTTGAGTCACAGTGGGAATATTTGGTTCTGAATCTTACTTTTAACTGAAAAAGATACAGCTGGGTCAGTGTTCATCATTGTACTGTTGAAGGTTGCTGGACTTTGCACTCATAGATGCACTCAGTGCCTATACCACTTAGCACTCATATTTTGCAATACAATTTCAAGTTGGTGTAATGTAGATTTTACAGAGCTGTTCACTTTAACAAGATCAACATATGGACAAATTACTTTAATTTATTTTTAAACAGTGAATTTATTGCAGAAGAAGGTAATGAGAAGTTTTGGCAGTTTTTGGAAACTGTACGAGAATTAACGATTTATAAGCAAAGAGGTGAGTAATTAAAAAGCATGTCAGTTTGACACACTACTACCTTGTATTAAGCACAGTTGTAATCTTGTCATTAACACATTTATTGCTCTTCATCTCATCCTTGGTAGGGTCTCTTCTGCTACAGAGACAACACCTTATACACAATTAAAGAGTTTTTGATGTCAAATATACCTACCTTATTGCACACTGCTGCTGGGGACATCTGACTTTATCTAGCTTGTGTATTACATTGCATGGTGTGACCTTGAGATCCTTGAAAAATCTCAACATATTTCCCTTCTCCTTTTGGGGAGAGTTTCTGCTCTGGGTGAAAGCTCTGAAATGTTGAATTCACAAGCGCATTTAAAAAGTAGTTAAAGTTTTTATTTAGAGTCTAATGAAAACAGTCTGTGCTTCCACATGAGCAAAACAGGAATAAATTATGACTGAAAGTCCAAGTCAGCTTTTGCTCCATTCTCCCTTTAGCTGGTGCTGATATTTACCACTTTGTGCATCTCAGTGTCCTTGCTGGTTCAGCAAACTTTGGAAGGTGTCATAGGAGCTCAGCAATAGTTGCTCTCTCCCTGTTAAAGAGGGATAAGAGAATTGCCTCTGCCCCTAACTCTCCTATAAAGTTGTAGAGTAGGCCTCATGCTGAGTGTTTACTATGCTGAGAACATCACTGTATCTGCTTCTAAATATAAAAAAGGCAGCAAAAAGCTATATTTTACATTTCCTGTTAATTCTTTAAGCTAATTACAAGAACATGAAGTTGTATCTTTATATAGATGTGGTAGAATGACTCCAATAATTTGAGCATTTAGTCTGTGGTCCCTAAACTGTGCAGTTCACCCCTGTGGGGGTTGTGGAGAAATGTTTTGGGGGAACATGATCCTGGGCCAGACTGTACAAAGGCTGGGAAGGAAGTGGCCACAAAGCCCTCTCCTTGCTCCTAGCTGTACTGCCACCTCAGCTCTTGGCCCAGAACCTGTCCCTATTGCCAGCCTTGCTGCAGCCCCTTGGCTACTGGGGCCCCTGTGACTCTACTTCTGGGACCCTCTGCAGCTGTGGCTCCATTTCCAGCTCTGGCCCCAGACCCACTGTCAGCTGTGGCCCCACATTCGGACCCCTTATCCCTTGTCAGCATCTCTCCCTGCCTTCCTTGGAGCCGTGGCCCTCGTTCTGGTTCTGTCTTTAGGGTGTGTGCGCAGACAGGTGAAGGAAGTTGTAACCCTAAAATGTTTGTGGGACCACTGCATTAAGTAACGGGTATACGCAGGACAGAAGTTGGGAAAAACAGAAAAACATTGTCAAAAGTATTTTCAGAAGTGGTTGTGAAGGATTATAAGTATACATAAACAGAAAAACAAAGGAACTACACAACTTTTTTTTTTTTTTTCAATATATCTTTCTGGAATAGATGATGACCAAAGGTCTTAACTTACAGGAACTGAAGCCATGTTAACTAGTAATCCATGGTGACTTTTAACAATGTAAATGTCTATTGAGAATAAATCTGAATTTGGTTAATCTATTTTTATCACCTGTTCTCTGTGTCCTACAAGAGGACAAGCTATCCTTGATTTATTTCCTAAAAATAAGACTTCTTTTTTTTAAGAACAGTAGGGTAATAAAGAAGCTTTATGTGTGTGACTATGTTACTTGAATGACCATGTTGAAAATTTGGTTCTTGGCGTACACACACGAGCTCATGAGTCTCAAAGTTAAAGAAAACATTTGAAAACTCAAAGTATTCTAGGGGCCAGTTCTCCTCTTGGAGAAGTTGGTTGGAAAAAATCCCATTGACTTAAATAGTGGAGGATCAGCTCACTACTGAGCAGAAAACGGTGTGGGCTACTCAAAGATGGGAGGAGGGAGAGAGATAATGTGTGTGTGAGAGAGAAGTAGGGTGTAATAGAGGAAGGAAAAAGAAGCAAACTTTTCTGTACTCCGTATGCGTTGCTGAGGCTATGTCTACACTAGCTCACTACTTTGAAGTGAGGATGATAAGTAGGGTGTTGGGAGTTTATTAATGAAGTGCTGCATTGCATATGTAGCACTTCATTAGGCAAATTCCTCCCCTGCAGCGACTTCGAAGTTTTAACCTTCGAAGTTCTGGCTCATGTCTAGCTGCAGCTCACCTGCTGGTACTTCAAAGGGTGAGCCACGGCTAGATGCAAGCTGGCACTTAGAAGTTTAAAACTTAGAAGTTTCCTTGGGGGGTGGGAATTTGCTTAATGAAGTGCTGCATATGCAGTGCAGCACTTTGTTAGTAAACTCCCAACACACTACTTACCCTCATCCCTTCAAAGTAGGTTGGTAGCCTGAGTTAGTGTTGTTCAAAGTGCAGTAAACTCATATCTGGCCTCAGGACCGGGAGGTTGCGAGATAGTCAAATATTCTGAACAATAGAGCAGTATACCTAGCAATGTATAACACTAAAGGAAAATGAGATGAGATCTTAAGAAACAAACAAAAATGTATGCAGAGTACTTTATGAACAACTGTAGTATTGTGCACTGTAAACATATACTGTGTTTGTATTTATTTTCACTATACTGTACTTGTAGAAAACATAGCTAAAGTTCACTTATGGTTAAAATGCCGATTATTTGAGAGTTCTGGATAATAGAAAGCTAGATATGGAAGACAAGTATCAGAGAGGTAGCCATGTTAGTCTGTAGCTTTGAGAACAACAAGAAGTCCTGTGGCACCTTATAGACTAACAGATATTTTGGAGCATAAGCTTTCATGGGCAAGGACCTGCTTCATTAGATGCATGAGTGAGGGGAGGGTGGTTTCAGAGGGGTATTGAAAGAATGGGGTCCCAGAAAAAGGGAGGGCCAGAGCTGACAAGGTCTATTCAGCAAGGTGGAAATGGCCCATTATCAATAGTGGGTATCAAAAGAGTTAAAAACAAGTCAGATCAAATTGCATCTCGGACATCGTGAATGGTAATGTACAGAAGCCTGTGGGGGAACACTTCAGTCTGCCTGGACACTCAGTAGCAGATTTAAGGGTGGCAGTCCTGAAACAAAGAAATTTAAAAAATCAGATAGAGAGAGAAATCTCTGAGCTGCAATTTATTTGCAAATTTGACTCCATTAACCAAGGATTAAACAGAGACTGGGAGTGGCTCACAGCTTACAAAGGCAGCTTCTCTGCCCTGGGTGTTCAGATCTCCCGATTAGACTCTGACAGTGGCTCATATCCCCCTGTCTGATCTGACTTGTTTTTTCCTCTTTTGATACCTACTGTTGATAATGGGCCATTTCCACCTTGCTGAATAGACCTTGTCAGCTCTGGCCCTCCCTTCTTCTGGGACCCCATTCTTTAAATACCCCTCTGAAACGCGCCCCCCCCCCGCCAACTTATGCATCTGATGAAGCGGGTCTTTGCCCACAAAAGCTTATGCTCCAAAATATCTGTTAGTCTATAAGGTGCCACAAGACTTCTTGTTCTAGACATGGAAGAGTTTACTGTACTTAAATGTTTTAAGAAGAATGAGTACTAATATAAGTGGGGGAGAACAAATTATAGTGAAAACGTGGATCAGTTAACAAATGGTGAAGGCAATCAGATAAAGGGTGATACGTATGACTGAAATACTTAGGTTTGTCCTTTTAAAAGTGATATGGGATAATCAGAAAATAAAAATGTCCTGGTTAGTATAGTAATTTTTATATTAAAACAGGTAAGAAAATGCACAGTTGGGAGCTATAGAACTAAATGTATACTAATTATGGCTAGAGGATTTGTATCCCAGCCTACTGGCAATTACTTATAAAGACTTGTGGAGAACTAGACAAGGTACCACAAGATTGGAAAAATCAAACACTCAAGTATTATTTTTAGATAAAAGGACTGATTGTTTTCTGGTAAGTTTAATTTTAAAAGTTGGTAAAATGGTAGAACTGGTATTCAGAGAAATAATCATTATGAGAGTAATGGAATTGATGGCAGTGAGGAATTTGGGCAAAGCAGTCAAAAGGCGCACCTAAGAAATGTTATAATTTTTGTATGAAATCAATTACAACGTTAGTGGGTAAAAAGGGATTCTGCTGGGGGCAGTATGTATGGAATTTGGCGTAACATTTGATGCAGTAAAATCTGTTTTATCTGGCACTCTGCAACCCCGTAAATTCTGTAAAAGCAGGAATTTCTAATTGTGGAAAGTCCAGTTTAATGTCTAGTTGGTATGGGCCTGGTAGGCTTTCTACCTGGCTGCGTGTGAGTCCACAGAAACAGTGATGTGTCCCTAATGCTCCTAAGCAGATGAACAGCTACAGAGGCTCCATCCGGTACCCTGTCCTATCCCACACTGGCTCTGCAGCTCCCATTGGCTGGGAACTGGGGCCAATGGGAGCTGTGGGGGCAGAGCCTGTGGGCAGAGGCACTGCCCAGGACTCCCTAGCTGCACTTCTGTCGAGGAGCAGCAAGAACATGTTCCACTGTCGGGAAGCTGCCTGATATGTGAATACGACCTTTATCTGACAGCCCAAAAGCTGTTCTACTTTTGGGAAGTTGCCTGATAGGTGAGTACTGCCTCTATCTGACAGCCCAAAAGCGCTCCTGTGCTCCTCCTCAGGTATGGAGCCCTCTTCTTTACGCCAGGACACTCGTTCATGGCCCCATCCTGGAGCTTGCACCCCTCCACCAGCCAAAGCCTTCACCCCTTCCTACACTTATTGTGGTTAATCCTTAGTTAACTGTAATATTTGATTACCGAGCACCTCCCTGCCCCCCATTTATCAACATGCTGGACAGCTAAGTCTTTACTGTCCCACTAGGTCCTCATATTAGCAGTCTGTATACTGGGAATACATAACATGACAGTTGATCATCTGAGTTGGCAATTCTCACAACTTGGAGATAGTCCTGCTGCTCCACACCATATTCCAACAGGGGAACACCAGTAGTAGATCTATTTGCTATTCACTAGAGCAAGAGATGTCTAATTGCACTGCTCCAGGGTGGGGAGTGGATGGCTTTTTCCTTGGGACGAGGATCTTTATGCTTCCCAGCCCCCCTCCCCTGTTCTTATTACTGAGGTCTGTTGACAATAAGAGGAAAGAACGCAAACATCATACTGCTTGCTCCCACATGGCCTTGCAGACATGGTGACCTTACCTGAGAAAGACAGCATTTTATTCATCAGTGACTGTCTTGATCACTTGTTACATCCAGTTGCAAAGTGAGAGATTCACTCTTAATCTCAGTGTCTGGATTCTGCAACTCAAAGCACAAGTCTTTCATGGTTCCAGCACATAGAGACCGTTATGGGTTTGGTCACAGAAATCCCCTTATATATTAGGATTACTCTAAATTGTTCAGCTGCCTAACATCCAGTGCAGGGGCTTAGGGCTGCTGCACAATGCTGAATCTGTCGGCTGACTGCCAACATGGAGGGATGCCTCTTCCCTACCCATGGCAGCTCCATGCTTGGCCCAGGTGAGGGACCCTTTTCTATCTGCCATGGGAGTTCCATGCTGGGCTGAGGAAGGGCTACTCCTCTCCACAGCCATGGCAGTTCTGTCCTGTGGCTGGCAGGCAGAGGTACTCTCCCCTGGTTGCAGCAGCTATGTATTGAAGCTGGCCAAGTACACTTCTCCCCTGGCCATGGTGCCCACCCTGGAGATGCTGCTGCTGCCAGTGGATAGGCATGCATCCAGCCTAGTTCAGATCTGCCCTGGCTGGGGGGAAGGCAGCCCTCCCCTAGCTGTGCCCAGCAGAGCTGTGGTGGCTGTGGAGGGGCACTTCTCACCTGGCCCCAAGCTGTTGGAGTGAAAGAGGGCTAAGGGTAGTTCTGTTTGTGCAGTGGCTGCTTGCACCCCAAATAGTGTCCTAGATGGGTACCAGCATCAGATGATTTATCCACATGTTTTGGTAGGACAAATTTTATCCTGTCTCCCAATCTTATGGCGAAAAACCAAATCTATTTACAAATCATTGACCTTACAAATAAGCCATGAAGGGAAATTCCAGCACTGGTGCTAGCCCATCATGAATGTCAAAAAATCATGCCACATTATGGATGTTGCCAGATGAGAGAGTTTCTGATTAGAGAGGTTTTGTTTTGTCTCAGAAACTGCATTGAATGCTGCCTGTTTCATACTTCAATTAAGACGTGAGTTATCAAAGCCTCCATATTATAGCTGATAGTAGAGTGAATGAGCCTCAAGCTATCCTGATTGCAAGCACCTTTCAGAGCATTTTCGCAAAGATAAAGTGGTCTTCTATTCACATCTGAATTTTTTCTCAAAAGTGGTAAAAACATGTCACCCAAACCAGTCCATAAATTTGTCACTATTTTTTCCTAGGCCTCACTTTCACTGAAGAAAAGCTTAGCAAATCACCAGGGATGCTGAGAGAACATTAGCCTTATCTGAATAGATCTAAGGAATACAAGAGATCACTGAGGCTGCTTGTCTCTTATGGGGAAAACCAGATAATTGCATTTCAAAGGCTTCCTATGTGTGTGAGACTCTATATTGAATAATGCTGTAAACACAGCACTGTTCCTCTTGCAGGAGGTTTTAGAACTCTCTTATTTAGGATGAAGGTTATTTTCGTGTCCTGCCTTACAAATATTTTCATATTAGGAATTTACAGAGCTGGCATTTGAATTTGATTGATACTTTTACAAAATGTTATCCTTTAGGTCTGGCATAGACCAACTGCCTAATTTTGCAAATAAGTATAATAGTTTTTATTTAAATAGGACCCATTGTCTGCAGGGAAGAGTTCTGATTGCTAAAATTTCTAGAATGGGAATATGCAGAGATCATTTTAAGAAAAACTGAAAGTTATTCCCCAACAGAATTTCTAAGATTATAGTGAGGGATTTTGCCTCAGCTGCTTGAAATGCCCTGTAGCACTTTAATTAAAGGGCTTATAGAAAAAAACCTCAGCAAGTGGGTTCAAAATCAGGAATATTATAACTTGCTCAATTTTACATAAAAGCATGGGGAGTGTTCAGATTTTTTGAAATGCTTAGACTTGTAATTAGTTTAAGAATAAAACTTTCCTTCAATAAAAATAATTTAAATACAGAAAATACAGTAACAGATGATATAGGGTGATGTAATGGAAAACCCCATTACCAGTAATGTAAAGTCTTGTTTCCGTTGGAAGATTCCACAGTAAGGAGCATACGAGTCTACCACCTCTGGTGCAATAATTAAGTTTCCTGTGACATAATGGTAAATTCCATTTCCAGTATGAAGAGACTTCTAGAGCCTTCCATAATTCCTTATAGTTGAAACAGGAAGTAGCCAGGGGTCACTCACTCACCACCTGAGAAATAGCATAGATTTACATTGTAGCTCGGGGTGGGCCAATTTAGGCCCGGGGCGTGGATCCAGCTTGCCAAGTATTTCTCTCTAGCCCATTCGGCTAATTAACAGTGTTCATACTTATAGCCAGCAGCATGTAGTCAGCTGCGCCTCCCCCAACTTGTTCTGTCTGCGGTCAAGTTGCTCCTAGGATTCTCCTGCTAGCTGTGCTGAGGTGGAGGGGAAAGGGTAGTGCTAAAGTCAGAATGCTCCTCTGCCCCGTAGCCCATCTCTGCAGGACAGGGATCGGAGGAGGGAGACGCATAGTGGAGCTGCTTCAGTTGGAAGTATGGATGATAAGTGACACACTCAGGAGTGCAGAGTAGGGAGTGAGGAGACAACAGAGAAGGACAGATTTCCCGTAAAGAGACAGAGAGTGGCTTCTCTCAGAAACTTACCAGCAGCAACCAGCACGCACACACACTGTCACCATCACACATAACCCTCCCGACAAACAGTCCGTGTGACATACACACTTCAGCACACCCTTTGTGTCAGTCTCTTTCTCGCACGCAAAAAGCTCGTGTACATTACTTCCTTACTTCGAAGGGAAGATGGTAAGTAGGGTGTTGGGAGATTATTAATGAAGTGCTGTGGTGCATATGTAGCACTTCATTAAGCTAATTATCCCCCGCGGCATCTCCAAAGTGTTAAACTTCGAAGTGCCAGCTTGCATGTAGCTGCGGCTAACCCGCCGGTATTTCGAAGTGCTTGGGCAACTTCAAAGTCCCTTTACTCCTCAAAATTACTCCTACACGTGAGCCAGCACTTTGAAGTTTAACATTTAGCACGTTGAAGTTGCTGCAGGGGAGAATTAGCTTAATGAAGTGCTACATATGCAACACAGCTCTTCATTAATAATCTCCCGACACCCTACTTACCATTCTCCCTTCAAAATAGGTAGGTAGTGTAGACAGAGCCAAAGTGTTTCTCTTTCACACTCATACTCTCTTTGTCTCTCACTGTTGCACCCAACCCCAACACTTCTGCCTAAAGCCCCGTCCCTTCTGAGGGACCCAGAACTCGCCCACAACCAGTACCAAAATTTATGGAGTGGCTCCTCTGTGAAAATCGTTGCCATCTCTGTTGTAGCCCATAGGAAATAGAAGATATACTTATCTCTTAGAGCTGGAAGAAACCATTGGAGGTCGAGTCCAGCCCCTGCCCTCTTGGCAGGAACAAGCACCATCCCTGATAGATTTTTTTTAAATATATTTGGCTGAGATCCCTAAATGCCCCCCACAAGGATTGAGCTCATAATCCTTGGTTTAGCAGGCCAATGCTCAGCCCTCTGAGCTATTCCTCTGTCCCCCAGCTTTTTTTTTTTTTTTTTTTTTTTTTAAACATCTATTTGTCCTAGTTGGGCCCCCTCAAGGACTGAGCTCATAATCCTGGATTTACAAGGCCAGTGCTTAAACCACTGAGCTTTAGTTTAACTTATAGAATGGCATGTCACATTTTGGTACACGACTGAATTAGTATATGCTAACGTCTGGAAACTGATTTGCTAAGCCTGGGTTGTCACATGTCAGCACACGTGGCCTAAATTAGCATATGCAAATATCTGAAAGGTGATTGTATGAACTTGGGTGACCAGCTACTATGTCAGGAGGACAAGCAACAGGCCAACCCTGTAGTGGGTTTGGTGACCTTGAAGAGAGAAGATGGTGCAAAATATTGGCAAGGAAGCAGAAACTACCTAAGAAGTTGCTGCAGGAACTGCAACAGATGCCTGCAAAGAAGCAGCCCAAAAAGAGCTTGCTTCAGCAGCTGCACCATTCCAAGGTTGCCCTAAGCAACTGCTGCTTCTGTTACCTACCTCACTGGGGGCTACTCCAGTCGCTGCCCAGTGTCCAAAATGGCTTCAGCCTCTGCTACTGGGAAATAGTGCTTTACGTCAGGAGCAGCCAGCAACAACTATTACAGTATCCAATGGCACACCATTAGTGACAAACAAATAATGCTCCCAGATGCGAGACAGAACAAAATGATCAAAGTAGATATTAAAGAGATTTTAAGAAAGTCCTTGCAAGTTTAATCTTCTTTTATTTACAATCTAAGAACACATGCATTTGGTTTGTAAGTAAAACTGGGTGCCTGTGGTCTGAGTGAGATCTTCCTCTATTCATCTAGTAATCACGTGGCTTGCATTTACTGGATGTATAGCATATGCACAGTTAAATAGTAAATGTTAAATTACTATGGTTAGCGTTTTGTGTTATAGAGTGTTAAGTATATGATTATATAGTTTTATGCTGTAGAATTAACTAAGATTGTTATTGTACTGATGAGTCTTTAATTTGCTATGACATTTCATTCCCTTTTAAGTGCAACCCTTATTGTACCTATGTATTGAATGGCAGCTGCAAAGAAAAGCCTAAATTTATCTGGAGAATTAGGAAAGGTTAAACTAACCTGCCTCTGAGGGAAAGCCTTGAGAGGGCAGGGAATGGCCAAGAGCCTAAAGGAAGTAGTGGAAAAATTCAAACTTGAAATTGAATCACATCAGCATCTCCCTTTTGTTAGAGAAAAAAGAGAAATAGAAAAGAGGGCGGAATCTCTCCAGGCACAAAGGAAAGAGGTGAGCTCTTTCTTCCCTGGGCTCATCAGAATTTATGAGTAGGGAACAGTTTAGGTAGTTGCATAAAACTTTTTGTTTTCATTGGTTGGAGGCTTGGTAGGTGTGTCTGAGCTGGTTATTTCCTGTAACCAACAAACCAATAATCTAATCCAGGGAAAAATCACTGTCTTTTGCTTTAATTCAGGTTCTTGTAAGCCATGTACAATGTTTGCAAAGATAGTTTTAAGCCCCTGTAGGACTTGTTTTATTATTAGATCAAGACTATGTGTCTGGTTGCAGACATGTTACCAGAGTCTTTACCCGTGTGTGTGTGTGTGTGTTTTGGTGGAGTGCTTTTGTTGTTCCTTTTCAACTCCTTGGGAGATGGGGAGGGTTGCCCTCAGGGAAGAGATTTGAAGGGATTTATTTCCTGGAAAATGGGATTTTGTACACTTGGTGACGGCAGCTCCTGACTGATTTCAAGGAGGACTGAAGTTAGGAAAACTTCTCTTTCTTTGGGAACTGCAGAGACAGGGTCCAGGAGAGTTTTGTTTGATTAGCTGACCCCCATTACCAGCCTTGACAACCTATGTATCCTTTTACTGTAGCCACTCACTTCTAAATTAATAGTGTTTTTGATTTTGAAGATTTAATGCTTGTTTACCTCTTCTCGATCAGAGAGCTCTATCCATTTCCTTTCAGGGGTCAGCAGAGCTAGCTTTCTTCCCTGGCAGTTCCTTTAGGGCAGGCCATAACCTTAGTACTGATTTAGACAATTACAAACTAAGATTTTAAATTAGTAGCATTGTTTTTAGATAACATCATTGGTAAAGTATAATTAAATGTAGATCTTCCATTAACAAGATGCTTATCTTAAGTCCATACCCATCTTGTTTTCCTCCCTGAAGTTCTAATTTGAATTTACAATCTGAGGAGCATAGGAAAGAATTGATGGCTGGTATGCTATACCCACTTTCATTGTTTTGCTCTCCAACATTTGGCATTGTGAAAGGAGGGTCAGGGTGCATGAGAGCACCCTGGTGGTCTAAGTTGTTGTAGTCCAAGCTATGTAATGGCGCACCTCAAAAATAAATGTGCAGAGGCCATCTCGAAGAACTCCATTTGCAGATGAGCAATCTTATATAAAATGTTTTTGAACAGCACAAAGTCCAAGCCTAAAACAGATTAATAAATAAAATTGAAATAAATTGTGTTGGTGGTCACTCGATAACGAGTAGGATGTCTTCATGTCACACTCCTATTTGTGCGTGCATTGATGGCTGATCAGCCCAATTCTGGACTGCAGATCTTCTCACAGAAGGGGTAGCTGTTGGAGGGGCGCAGGGCAGTTTTTGGTGCTCTTTTATTCTTCCCCACCTCTCATTATCCTCACTGTGGTGGGATCTCTCAAATTGTGCCACCTGCTCACATATTACTCTTCTCCACTTGGGACAGTCTTGGCCAAGGTTCTCCCAAGTGTTGACACCGTTGCTGCATTTTTTCATGGGTGTTTTCAGCATGTCCTTATATTGCTTAATAAGTTGTTGGCAGTAAGGTTATACAGAGAAGCATTATTGCCTTTCGTGTCTTAGAGGGTTTTTCAGTTCCTGAAAATGTTCAGAGAGATGGTATATGAGGCTACTTAATTCAAACTTGCATGTCCCCCCAACCCCTTTGGTGTGAAGCTTTTAGATGTGCAAAGTAGAATAGTTCACCAAGTGAGACTGTTCAGATCCCTTTGTTTTCCATTGACAGTCAATACTGGTGTAATATTTGCATGTTGCCGAATGGGAATGGAGATGCCATACCATTTGGGGTCAAATAATCAAATCTTCCTCATGTTGTTTTTAACAGATTCTGAACATTCTTATTACAACTTAATCCTGAAGAAAGCAGGACAGTTTTTGTCCAATTTGCAGATCAATCTGTTGAAGTTTGCACTTTCCATAAGGGCGTACTCACCAACTGTTCAGATGTTTCAACAGGTGTGTAAAATAAGCTGATTTATGTGGTGTTTGCATTGCTATACTTCAATGTAAATCATGTTGTCTATAAAATCAGTAGATTCTAATGGACATTTCTTGAAGCCAATGATGGTAAAGGTAATTAATAGGTTATAACATATGTTATAAAGGAATTTTATTAAGATGTGAGGGGAAAGTATGTTTAATGGGTTATATAGCTTTTCTTTTTAAGGAGTTTTATGGAGTCCATTCAGAGCTTAAGCTTATTTTCTGTGCTGCTGTTGGAATACACTTTTCTCTTGATAATTCAGGCTTTGCCCAAGCAAGAAAATCTTTCCTGTTGTTGGCATTCTGCATTCAGTCTCAGTGGGATTCTTATTTCTTGTCCTACTCTATATTTTGGGAATATTCAGGAAAAAATAGAGCGCAGCACTGTCAGATCTCTACCTCTTTCCATTTCTGAAAAGGGGGAAGATATGAATGATCTGAGTGCATGCTTCATTTCCCTTCTTATACCACCACTTCAGCATGTACTCCCTCCTGTTGTACTGTAGCAAAGAAGCTCTCAAGATAAGGAAAGAATTTTTAGTAGTCTGAATGGGATCCTCAGCTATCTCCTAGTTTAATTCTTTGGCAGCAAACTCATTCTCTAGTGATGATGGGCCAATTTGGAAGCCGCTTTCTTATTTTTTCTTGCTCTCCTCTGTGAAAGTAGAGCCAAGACTGTAACTGAGAGAGAGTAGGGAAGGGGTGCAGAGGATGAAGTAGTTAATGATATCTAGGGACTTGATCAGTGCTCTGAGAAGAACTACCGGAATGGGGGTAAGAAAGGAAAAATTAAAAACAAATATGAGTTGTTTAATTTTGAGGGTAGTATTGTTTAATTTTGGCTACTTGCTTGCTTTTTTTTTAAACGCCTTCATTAATTATCTGGATGGTGGGATGGATTGCACCCTCCGTAAGATTGAGGAGGACATGAAGCTGGGGGGAGAGAGAAATAAACTGCAAGGTAGAGGTAATGTCCAGAATGACCTAAACAAATTGGAGGATTAGGCCTAAAGAAATCTGATGTGGTTCAACAAGGACAAGTGCAAAATTGCACACACTGCTGTAGGCTGGGGACCAACTGGGACTACCTGGGGACTAAGTGGCAGTTCTGTGGAAAAGGGGCTGGGGATTACAGTGGAAATGAAGCTGGACATTGAGTCAACAGTGTGCCTTTGTTGCCAAGAAGGCTAATGGCATATTTGGCTGCATTGCTAGGAGCACTGCCAGCAGATCGAGGGAAGTGATTATTCTCTGTTCGGCACTGGTGAGGCTGCACCCGGATATTGCGTCTAGCTTTGGGCCCCTGCCACAGAAAGGATATGGACAAATAGGAGACAGTCCAGCAGAGAGCAGTGATTTATGATGAAAAGCTGAGAGAACTGGGCTTATTTAGTCTGCAGAAGAGAAGATTGAAGGGAAGGGGAGGATTTGATAGCAGACTTCTGCCACCTTTTCTGAGTGGTGGCAGATGACTGAAAAAGAAACTATTGTCTCAATTTGTAGTGGGGGTGATCTAAAATGAATATTAGCAAAAAAAAAAAAATCTATTTCACTGGAAGGGTAGTAAAGCACCAGAATAGGCTACGAAGGCTGCGTCTACACTACCAGGTAAATTCAAATTTATTAATATTGATTTTGTAATTCTGGAATTTATAAGATCGAATTTCACCATCCTCTCTTCCCATGTCCTTACAAAGTCAACTTATTGCTGTCACAGTCAAATTGACAACCATCGACTGCTGCAGTAGTACATTGTGGGAACCTATCCCACAGTTCCCTCATGCTCGCTGGTCTTTGCAATCGTCTTCCCACGTTGCATTTTCCTCATTCCCTCCAGGGCTAGGAAAACGTTCATTTTTCCCATTGAAAGGAAGGAGAAGTAGGGCGTGCACACAGACAGCAAAAAGGTTTACCCAAATACCTGTCTTCTATAGCTGAATTCTCAACTGGCTATTCTGTGATCACGTGTGATCCCTGAAAATATGCCATTCCCTGAAAATAATCCAGAGACCCTGACAGTATTCTCAAAGTTAGAAGAAAGAGGATAGAAAAGTCTAGGAGAAAAGATTTTTGACATTATTGAAAATAATACAGGGACCTGAAAAGCATGAAGAAAAAGGAGATAGGAAAGTTTTTCAGAAAATAGAGTTGCTGACTGGGAGAGTCTTTGGTTCTCTGGTGCACTATAATGCTTCTGTGCAACGACTGTATTCTCAACTGGCCATCCACTGAGTGTCCCACCTCCCATCATTGCACGTGATCTCTGAAAATAATGCAGGGGCCTGGACTATATTGTTAAGTTAGAAGAAAGAGGATAGAAATGTCTAGGAAAAAAGAATTTTCGACTTTCCCCTTCAGTATACAGATATTGCCAACATGGGTGATGGCAGTGAAATTTCATACACTGAACTTATAACACAACGAGGCATCTCAATTAGCACCCTTCCCCACCACTGCGTGTTTCTGAGGGGGTCAAAGCATGAAGACAGTTAGCAGATATTACCAAAAATATTTTATAACCGAAATACAAATGCAAAAGGTGTCTGCAAAGGGCAGCAAGCCCCCGAAAATATTTTGGCGGGGTGTGGGGGGGGGTACTGAGATCTGCAGCAGCTGACATAGCTGAAGTAGTCCCCCCGACTATCTCAGCCGATGAGGGAGACTGCCCCATGGCAGCAGCAAGCCCCAGTGGTCCCATGCTAGGGGCAGGTGGGGAGGAGGGTTCTTTGGGGAGCCAGCTGACGTGGTTGTCCCCGAGTATCTTAGCCATCGGAGGAGATTTCCCCATGGCAGCAGCAAAACCCCCAGTATCTTAGCTGCTGGGGAAGACATCCCTCCGGCAGCAGCAAGTCCATGTGTACCTTAGCTGCCAGGGGAGATTTCCTCACAGCGGCTGCAAGCCCTCCAATGTGTTAGCAGCCAGGGGAACTTCCCTATGGTGGCCGCAAGCCCCCGAATACCTCTTCCAGCCTTGGAGCTGTAAATGCGCGCAATCTATGACATGATGCTACCTGGCAGCTTGGTCAGCACCAAACGGCAGGCATGTCCTTTTACTGGGTTGGAGGCTACCCACCTGATGTGGCAGAGCACCGGAAAGACCCAGACTGTGTGGCGCCTGTGGGGGAGGGAAGAGGGTTTGCACACAAATGTAAACTGCTGAGAAGTTTCTTGGTGTAGAGACAGAGCCACATACTCCCAGTAAGGGCTATTTGTAATGCGTAGATGCGTTCACAGCACTAATAGCAAAGAAAGAAAGACATTTCTTAGGCTCTGATACAAACAGGAGCCCACAACCAAAGGCTCGCTGCTCCCACTTTAAAATTTATGGTCTTCTTGTTACTGGAGAGCGGTGGAGCAGTGAAAGGGGCATTGTGGGTTACGTATGGGACACCTCTGGAGGCTAATAAAGACGTGGCGCTTCAATTTTAAGACGTGACGCTTCCACACTGGTCTTTAATTGTACCTCTGAATTTGAGCTTGACATTAAACCCATCAGGTAACTGTGATTTTGTAATCTTGATATTAGTGCTCCCTAAATTGAGCTAATGGTATTTACAGTGAAGACAATCACATGGTAATATCAAGCTGACTGCCTTAAATTTGAATTTATCTCATAGTGTAGATGCAACCTTAGAAATCTGTATGAATTTCCATCCATACAGTTTTTTAAAGCCATGTTCCACAAAGCCCTGGCTGGAGTGATTATGTTGAGTTTGGTCCTGCTTTGAGAAAGGGGTTAGATTAGATCTCCTGAGATTCCTTCCAAACCCTAAACTTTTATGAGCTTACGAGTCTGTGATGTAACTATCACTACTCATTATCATGACATGACTCAAAGTAAAATTCCTCCTTTCCAAATGCAAAATGTGTGAGAGATCGAGCCACCTACTTTCACCAAAAAGATAAAACAATAGATGTAGATGTTTATGCTCTTTCAAATATAACTAAATTTGGTAGACTGTTCTGTTGAAAAATATATTTATGTGGCTTTATTCTTTTAGGTTACATCTGCACTGGGGCAAAACTTCCAAATGGCCACACTAATGGCCAGCTGATAGGAATAAGGGGATTTTGATGTTTGCAGGGTCCTGTTGAAAAAGGGCCCTGTGTAAGTGAGCTGTGTCGGAGCGAAAGTCTGCACTTTCAAAGTGCTGCAGCCAGTGGCATGCTAATAAGGCGCTGAATATTCATTTCAGGACCTCATTGGTATTCTCCGGTTTCCATTTCGAAGTTTTGCCCCAGTGTAGACATGGTCTTAATCATTTTAATTGTTGTCTTGACATATGCCTAATTTGAACGTATCTAATTAGAAGAGCAACTTAGTAGTAGCTGATAAGTTTTTTTAATAAAATAATTTTAAGTTTTATTGCAATTTAAAGCAGATTGGTTGAGTGTAATTGTTGAAATATTAAGATTGCAGCTGATGAACCTCCACCAGAAGGTTGCAGTGCATTTGTGGTGATCCATGAAAAGCGCACCTGTAAGACTAATGAAATTAAAAAACTTCTGAAGAAGGCAGCTGGGAGGTAAATATATTGTATTGTCTTAAGGAAAATAGATCATTAAAGAGGAGTATGTAGTATTGCGTTACAAAAGCTGTAATATATTGACTGTACGCTTACCTGATTTGTTTTTTATGAAGTACATGAGTCATGTTTTATATGCCTTATGCTGAAGACCTCATCTATTTATCATTTAACTGTTTTGAAAACTGTGTTATTATTGATCTTGAAATGGTATAAACTCTTATAACAGAAATTAACTAAAATGTGAAATCCAAATATAATGTTGGATTTGTGCAGCCTGATGTAAAGAGGCATACTTTCCATTTCACTGGGTATCTCTTAGGGGAGGATAGGTTTAAATAACTATTAGTCTTTTTTTTTGACTCACCCAAATCGTTAATGAAAATTTGGGGACTAGCAAGTTGCTTCAGTTGGGAGGGGAAAAAAGGTGATGGAATCAGGCTTGCTTTTTTTTTTGCTTGTTTTTTGTTTTGCTGCAGTCCTGTTTCTTTACCTATAATGCACATAAAATCTTGTTTTCCTGAATTCAGCAGGAATCAAACTTCAGGGGACCATTTATTTTTGTTGCTTGTACTTCCAAGCGCCTATCAAACCAGCACTTAGCTGCAAAAGAGTTCACTTCCTTTTTACAAGCACGGCTTCCTCTCTGTTACTATTCAACATGCAAGGCACTTGAATTAAGATCAGATATTACACCAACCAGATGTTGCACCTACCTGATTCAGGAAAATTTAATCCATCCCATAACATTACATTGCATTCCACTGGTGTTCCTCAGCCAATATGCTGAATTGGTGTATTCTTTTCTTATACTTCTTCCTTCATCCAGTCAGTGTCATTCATGTTTTCGACTTCTGGACCCCAGTAGCCACTCAGTGGAGTAGAGATTGTGACTGATTTTCACAGACCTAATAAAGCTTGCTTCCAGCCTTGCTAGACTTCCCTCCTTTGGAGATGTCCTGTAATCTATACCTGCAAAAAACAGCATGGCCCCTAGATAATCTATTTTGTAAGGTAAAATCTGTATAACAAGTCAGTCACTTACTAAATACACGAACAGAACTAGCTAATACAACTACACGTAATAAGGAGCAAAAGAAGATTAGTTTATGTGGTTTACAAGATCTGTGTTAAGTGTTCTGGATTTTTTGTTTTTCTTTCTAATGGTAAATAACTTTGGGAAACAGTATAGTACCTCTACTTCTCTTTAGACGTAAATGTTACTAACTAACAGAAATACCTTCAAGGCAGAAATCCAAGACTTTATGTATAAAATTTAAACCACAAAACGTGTCCATTATGTGCCTATAAATGTATTCTTTTTGTATTCTACTTGTGTCGGAAACCTTCTAAGTTTTACTTAAATGCTTTTTCTATTACCACAGCCTCTTGCTGGAATGACAGTATATAATGCAGTTGCTTGCCTGTTGAATGCCCTGGTTTCTACCTGAATACTTCAGTGTGGTGGTTGAATCAGGCTTCTTCTGGCAACTCAAGTGTATGTCCTTCTCTGAAAACTTACTACTAACTTAAAGTATATACCAGAATATTATCTCTTTAAAAACAAAATTAAATAATTTTGCCAGTGTATTAGGGCATTTTGAGACCTTGTCTCTCGCATCCAGCCTTTTTTATAAACTCTTTGGTTATTAGTGCAAGTATTACTGCAAGATGGTTTTTGCATAGTAACATTTGCACAGATACTAATGAGCTTCAGGAGCCCTATAGGAAAATCAAAGGACCAAATACTCAAGTAGAATCCTTAGGTGCTCAAAGATAATTAGTTAAACTAAAAATAATCATGAGACAGACTAAGAAGTCAGGAAACAGAAAAACAAGCCCCTAAAATATTAGACTTTTTTATTTGCCTTTTCATTTGGGGATGTTTAGAGTGTGCTTAAATCAGATTAGTAAGCTTTACTCTGCACCTATGAGGGCTAGAGACATAAAATTTAATGAAATTTGGGATTCTTCCATAATCACAGGGTTCCAGAAGCTGGAGCTTTAGGAGAAATAAATATCAGGAGACTTGCAATAAAATGTGAGTTGGCAATGTCCAAACATAGCTTATAAAAAGGAAGTGTGATCCCCAATTGCCATAGGCTATCCTTTCTGTGATTTGCAAGTAGGTCCAGGAATATTTGCTTCATGCAAAACAAAAATAAAAATGTTACATTGACCATATAAAATTGTGTAGTTTAATATAGCCTTTCATAGTTTGTGATTTTGGACAGTTTCTGAGACATTGTTTAGTTTAAATTTCTGAATTAACTCCCACTTTAAATTTCATGACTGAGACTACAATTTTTTTTTTCATAGAAAAGTATAATACATGTCATGGCATTAGTGGCGGAAACCTGGGCCTGGTTTCCTGCTCCAGACACAGAGTATGTCCGCACAGTAGCCTTATTTCAAAATAAGCTGTTCTGGAAGAGCTGTTCTAAAATATCTCATTTTGAAATAACACAGCTACACCCAAAATGAATTTTAAAATATTGATTAGCTATTTTGCAGTACAGATCTACGTATGTATGCTGTGTCTACACTAGTCCTTCGTTTTGGAAGGGGCATGTTAATGAGGCAGTTCAGAAGATGCTAATGAGGTGCTGACATGAATACACAGTGCCTCATTAGCCTGATGGTGGCTGCTCATGATTCGAAAGTTCTGCTTTTGTAATGCATGCTGCCCGTGTTGATGGGGGCCTTTTGAAAGGATCCCACCGACTTTGAAAGCTCCTTCTTCTTAAAAGCAAATAGGAAGAAGAGGCTTTTGAAGTGAGGGGGGTCCTTTCGAAAGGCCCCTGTCTACATGTGTGGCGTGCATTCTGAAAGTGGCACTTTGAATCGCGTGAGGGCACCATTATGCTAATACTGCACTGCATATTCATGTCAGCTCCTCATTAGCACCTTCTGAACTGCCTCATTAACATGCCACTTTCGAAAGGAGGGGGCTAGTGTAAATGCAGCTGTAGAGCCTTTTTAAAAATAGAGCCATTGGATGCACTATGGCTTATTTTGCAACAGGTTCTACTCCTTGTCTTAACAGTACCTATTTCGAAATCAGTGTTATTCCTTGTAGAATGAGTTTGACTAACTTCAAAGTAAGGCAGCTGCTATTTTGAAATAGCGGTTGCGTTGTGTTGATGGTAGGATAGTTATTTCGAAATAACGGCTGCTATTTTGAAACAACTTTCTGTGTAGACCTGGCCATAGTGACTTGGACTCATGTGGCTGCACTACTACTGTGATTTGGCATGCCTGCCCCTTCACAGATGGAGACAGGGGAGGATTGTCAAATTGGATTGGCATTAGAGCTGGACTTTGTGTCTTAACATCAGTGAAATTTGGCCCTGAAATCTCTTTCTTTACTGGGGAGAAATGAAACAATAAACTAGATTTCAATGGTGCTTTAAACTTTGTTTCTGGATATTTAGGAAGTTGTTTAGACTTTTAGCTTTAGGAGCTCCTAAATATGTAAAGGAGGTGTCATTTCTGTGCAGTTTCTCTTAGTAGATTAGACTGTTGTACTAAAATGTAGAGCCCCAGAGTTATGTACACCAAAATTATGGATTCACCAGTCAACCACAAAAAAGAAGAAGAAAAAAGGAAAAAAAGCAACTACAGTACATTACTTGTGTTAAAAGTAAACTACAAACAATAAAGAGAATGTTTTTAGAAAAGATTTGACAAGGTCAGAAAATTGTTCTATGCTTTTTTTCATTTAAATTAAGAATGCTAAAAGTGTCATTTCTCTTGTGTATAGTAACATTTAAAAGCTGTATTTAGTCAATGTTCAGCTGTAAACCTTCGAAAAAAGCAATGAATGTTTTGTTCACAATTATGAATATTTCCGGGTTACAAACAGCCACCATTCCTGAGGTGTCTGTGACTCTCAGGTACTGCCTGATTTGTGTATTTCTAGCTCCAAATGAGATATGTGGTTGAATGGTCAGTTCATGACTTTGGTGTTCATATCTCTGAGGTTCTACTGTAATTAAAATGCTGTGAACCTGAAGGTGTGATCTTCCGTTGTACATTTTTGGCAATGACTTGGTAAAATGTAATTAATTCATCAGTTGTTTATGCTAATTTTCTTCTTTATTATACTTTCATTTGAACATCAGTGTCAACTCAAAATATAATTCCAGAATTACTTGTTTTTAATTGTAGGCCCAGGCCATATCTGTTTAAAGACGAGCATAAATTTCCTACACTCAATGAAAATGTTCCAGTGGTTATTCTTTATGCAGAAATTGGAACAAAAGACTTTGTTAAGTTTCACACAGTTTTGTCTGAAAAAGTGCAAAAGGAGGAAATTGTTTATGTTCTCCGGCATTATGTTCAGGTAAGCAACTCAAATTCACAATAATACAATGAACATTATTGGAATTGTATTTATCTTGGTTTTTGATCAGGGCATATCTCTAGTTTGTACTGTGCCCAATTTACACACATTGTGAAGCGTATTAGCTAAATCGAAGCACCTAAAATGGACTTTGAAACTGGAAAAGGCAATAGTAACATTTTGCATTTTCCACTGTGGGTTGTGTAACTATTTGTTAGTTCCAAAATTGCCATATTTTTTCTCTATTAAAAATAATACAACATAGACATAAAAATTAATTGCTTGCAGTTATGAAGGCAGTATTTGAAAACATATAGTATGGCAAAGTCATTGTCAGTTCACAAAGATTGCTACGAACTTAGTAGTATAACAATATTAAGAATTATAGCCCCAGACTTTACAGCCTGATATAAACAATGGGGTCATTTAATCAACAATGAATTTATTAATATTTTTTTCCTGAATTGCCATTGTCCATCTGGACAAATAGACTTTCCCTCCTTTAGTTCCTCCCTCGCTTTCTCGTTCCCTCGGCAACCAAAGTAACAAGAAGAGCTTCCCCCCTGCCCCAAATTTTGTAAAAACTCAGTAATTCAAGAGCTGCAATGCATGTGAATATGAAATGGTCCTTAATAAATAACATCAAACCATACTTTTTGTAACCCCTGTTTTAAGAATAGTGCACATACAATTTGTAATGCAATAAATGTTTACTTCAGGATGTTCACAAATGTTTTACATATTCTGTTTCTTCACACTTTACATGTGTGTTTGTACCACTGTCTTCCTGACTTTCACTCCCGAATCCCCTTTAACTATGCCAGTTTTATTTCACTTTTAATTTTAATTTTCTTTCTTAAAATGCATGTTGCCCTTCATTGCAGGAATACCACATGCTTCCTTTTCCTTTTCAAAATCAAGACTTTATTAGCAGGACACTACGTCAAAGTAGTCTGTTTTGAAGTAACAACATAAAAATAGGCTACTTTGATGTGTATCATCCACACATCCTCCGGGGCTGGTGCCATCAATGTTCAGTGTCAAAGTAGTGATGGGGAACGTCGAAAGGAGCTGTCCCGGAAGGAAGCGCGGAGTGTCCACACACACAAGCGCTCCCTGTCGAAATAAGAGGCCCGGAAAACCCACAGACAAGGTCACCGGCTGGACTAGCCCTTCCTGGGCAACACCAAGACACTCCTTTAAAGGGTCCCTCCCAGACACACCCAGCCTGCAAAGCACGAGGTCTGGAGAACGCTAGCCACGCTCTCACAGACTGATGTGCAGCAGCCATGGACCCTCAGCAGCAGCAGCAGCAGCACCCGGAAGCCTTCTAGGTAGATACCCAAGGAGCAAGCACCCTGCTAGGTGCTGCACAAGAGGCTGCCTAGCAGCTCCTGGCAGGGGGGCCCTCCCCGGAGGCAGATGGGGGCGCCCCGACCACCAGACTCCCCTGTTCCTCCCCTGCCAGTTGTTCCGCCGCCTCTGGAGCTACCACACCAGCTCCGAGTGGTGGGAGCAGCTGGTCATGGGGGAGTGGGATGACGACATGTCTCTGCAGAACTTCTGCATGTGCTGACAGACCTTCCTGGAGCTCTACCAGTGCCTCATCCCCGTGCTGAGGCACCAGGACACCCAGATGCAGGTGTGCCCTCCCTCTTGAGAAGAGGATCGCAATAGCTATCTGGAAGCTGGCCACTCCAGACAGCTACTGCTCCATGGGACACCAGTTCGGAGTGGGAAAGGCCACGGTTGGGGCCATCATCATGGAGGTTCTTCTTCGAGTGTCCCCGTGGGTGCTCCACATTAGGTGTCGGGCTCGCCCGGCGCCGCAGATCGGATCTTCCAAGCAGTTTCTGCCGGACCGCGCATGCGCCGGTGTGCGCCACTCCCCCGCGCGCTCCCGGCCACGTGCGCGATCCGGTCCCCGCCAGTTCCTCTTAACCGCCGTCGGCTGCAGACGGAATCCGAACTAGGCTAAGGCCAAGTAGCGTATTCAATGACTTTAACTGTTTTTCTTTAAAGTTTTTCAAGTACTTAGGCTACTGCAAGTTAGCCGGTTGTTATTTTTCAAAAAAAAAAAACCAAAACAAACTACAAGCGGGACAGCTTCAATCCAGTCCCAGTAACAAGCACCGGAGGCCAGGAGCATCGGGCCATCAGCCCTCCTGCTGAGGCAGGCCATCGGACGGGGAAAACAGCACAGGGAAGGTGCTAAGTACCCGCTTAACAACTGAAAGACTCACCAACAATGTCCTCTTCAGGCTTTAAAAAAAATGTGAGTCCTGCCCAGAGGCGATTAAGGAGAGACAGGGAGATGCGGCTTAAAGTGCTGCTTTTGATAAGGCCCTCCAGCCAGACGTGCCGGAGCGGCCGCAGCAGGAGGGACCCTCCGGGGCCCATAAAAGGAGAGCTGCCTCCCTCACTCCATCAGCGCAAAAACGGAGGAAAGTCTCCCCAACCCGATCCCTGCCGGCAGCAACAGCGAGCGGGACGGGAGGAGCGAGCAGCCCCCAGCCGCAGCAACAGCTGATTGGCGGCGGCACGGAGAGCCACGTGGAAGCGGCTCAGCCTCCGATAATCAGCCAGCCGCCCCGCACCGCAGGCAGGGCGGCGGCTTAAAACTGCTTTTCATAAGGCCCTCCAGCCAGACGTGCCGGAGCGGCCGCAGCAGAAGGGACCCTCCAGGGCCCTTAAAAGGAAAGCTGCCTCCCTCACCCCATCAGCGCAAAAACGGAGGAAAGTCTCCCCAGCCCGATCCCTGCCGGCAACAATAGCGAGCGGGACGGGAGGAGCAAGCAGCCCCCAGCCGCAGCAACAGCTGATTGGCGGCGGCACGGAGAGCCACGTGGAAGCGGCTCAGCCTCTGATAATCAGCCAGCCGCCCCGCACCGCAGACAGGGCGGCGGCTAAACAAGCGCCGGTACCGGCGGCACCGCAGGCAGCGGCACCGACCCCCGGGGAACCGGCGGTGCAGAGCGCGCAGGCATGCATCCTGCAGGCACCAGAGGACACCGCACCTGCGGCACCGCCCTGGAGCGTGCCGAGCTCGGTGCGGACGGGGCCGGGATCCCCTGTACGTCAGGGGGCGGAGTTACCTCCTCAAGGGAGGGGGAAGGCTGCACACAAGAGGAGGCATTGCAGCCCCTCTCCGCACAGGGCTGTGGAGTTGCTTTCTCACAGCCCTCCGCTTATGTTGCAGACTCCAACCAGAAGGCAGGGGTCCCCCCTAGCCTACCCGGAGCCCCCTTCTCCATTTTTTTTTGCAACCAGCCTCACCCTGGCTGGGACCACCTTTGCCCTTCCTGGGGTTTGAACCGCTGGACTATTACGCAAAATCGCTCTCTCCAGCCCTCCCCCAGACGCAGAGGGTATGCACCTTCCCAAGAACAGTGCCTATACTGCCATGGTCGCCCCTACCACGCGGGGCATAGACACCATCGGCTATCTACTGGGGAAAGATCCCCACAAACGATCTCGTACCCCCGAGGGCAATTGCGACCGGGGACAGAGACTCAAGCATCTCAGGGGGGACTGGTTATGGAACCCCGAGATTTTCCCTCGCAAACCTCTAGTGAGAGGGTGTACCATCACCAGCAGGAACCGGAAGGGTCCACAGAGACGTACCCCAGCGGTTCCTCGCTCTCCTCCCCGGATGAGGCTACGGCCCTGGGGCACGTCCATCCTCCGGACGATCTCAAACAGTTCCAAGAGCTGTTTTACGGGGGTGGCCTTCACGCAAGGCATCCAGACAGCTAAGGTGCAAGAGAAACACCATAAGCTCCTCAAAAATCTGAGACCTCCGGCCTCCTCCAAAATAGCAATACCGCTTGATGACGCAATCTTGGAGTCTGCCACTATGATATGGCAGACTCCTGCGACTATTCCGCCTGTCCACAAGAGAGCGGAAAAAAAAAACAAAAAAACAAAAACAAACTTCGTGCCGACAAAGGGCACGGAGTTCCTGTTCAGCCACCCACAACCAAATTCCTTGGTGGTGGAGTCGTCGCAATGTGGGGGAACAGACAAACATGCCAAAAAGCTAGAGCTGTTGGGCAGAAAGGTCTACTCCTCCTCCACTCTACTGTTGCGAATGGCAAATTACGCAGCGCATCTAGCGAACCATAATTTCGATAACCACATTAGGTTAACCTCCCTCATGGACTCGCTTCCAGAGGGCAAGAAACCAGTGCTCAAGGCCATCATGCAAGAAGGCTACGTGGCCTCGAGGACGGGAGTTCAGATCGCCTTGGATGTTGCGGACTCAGCAACAGCGTCCCCAGTACCACAGGGGTTACGAGCAAGGGCGACATCAACAGCACCAGCAGTACAGAACTCCCAGGCGTCGTTCCCAACACAGCCGTGCATCCTCGGGGCAGGGCCAAAGGCCACAAGTTTGACACACAGATCCAGGGCTGCGCCTTCACTACCATCGCAAGGTCATCCGAAGCGGTTATTCCACCATCGCCTCCGACCATTCTATAACCAGTGGCAAAGGATCACCACAGACAAATGGGTGCTGGAGATCATAGCCACGGGGTACGCCATCCCCTTCCGGTCGCTCCCACCGCCATGACCTCCACCCAGGCCCCACCTCCAGGAGGCCTCCCACGTAGCGAGGCTCAAGCAGGAGGTAGACCATCTCATGCTCATAGGGGCAGTGGAAAGAGTGCCGGAGCAACTGCAAGGGAGAGGGTTCTACTCGAGGTACTTCCTCACGGGGAAAAAGACAGGAGGCGGGAGGTCCATCTTAGATTTTCGAGGCCTCAACCGGTACCTGCGCAAGCAACGCTTTCGGATGATCACAATCGCCTCCATCCTTACGGCACTAGACGATGGAGATTGGTTCGCAGCCCTCGACTTATAAGACGCGTCTTTTCACATAACTATTCATCCGGCTCACCTACGATTCCTCTGGTTTTTCATGGTAGGCAAAGAACATTTTCAATACAAGGTCCTACCGTTTGGCCTCTCCTCGGCCCCCAGAGTCTTCACCGAGCCCTTGGCAGTGGTGTCAGCCTACCTGCACAGACAGGGGGTATTTATATTCCAGTATCCAGATGACTGCCTACTCAAAGGGGCCTCGAAGGAGGAGGTACTACGCATCATATGCGTCACAGCAGGCACGTTCTCTTCGCTCGGCCTGGTTATCAATCTGACAAAATCAAAGATAGACCCCACGCAGGACATAGAGTTCGTAGGGGCACGCATAAATTCTATTACAGCGAGGGAGTATCTACCAGAGACTCACTTTCGGGCCGTCGGCTCCCTCGTGCAAGTCTTCACCTTCAGCCCTACGGTGCTGGTTCTGACGTGCTTACAGCTGCGGGGCCACATGGCAGCAGCGACGTTCGTAGAACAGAACGCCAGGTTACACATGCGCAGCATGCAGCACTGGCTGGCGAGCGTATACAACCCGGCAGCACACACTGTTCACAGGGTGGCGTCGCCCACAACAGAGGTGCGCAAATCCCTGCAATGGTGGGTAAACCCCGAGAACCTGCTAACGGGTACCCTTCCACCAACCACACATATTGGTTTTTCTTACTACAGATGCCTCCCTCATAGGGTGGGGAGCACACATGGGCGAAGAGGTGACGCAAGGGCTGTGGTCCTCCACGGAGCAGTCACTGCACACAAATATACTGGAGCTCAGAGCAGTGTTCAATGCCTGCAGACACTTTCGAGACCATATAAAAGGCAAAGTAGTCGGGATCAGGATAGACAATACCTCCACCATGTTTTATATAAATCGGCAAGGAGGAGCTCGGTCCTGTGCCTTATGTGCAGAAGCAGTCCGGTCGTGAAACTGCTGCATTGCCAACAATATAACCTTGAAAGCCTCGTACTTCCTAGGCGCTCACAATGTGAAGGCAGACCAGCTGAGCACGCGTTTTCGCACTCACGCACGAGTGGCAGATCCATCCCGATCTGCTGCAACCGATTTTTCATGCATGGGGTTTTTCCCCAGATAGACATGTTTGCTACTCAGCACAACAAGAAGTGCCCACGATTCTGCTCCAGGGCAGGACTGGGACGGGGGTCCCTGAGGGACGCCTTCGCGATCTCATGGAGGGGCCCCCTGCTTTGCGCTTTCCCTCCCACAGTGCTCATCCACATAGTGTTGCAGAAAGCCAGGAGGGAAGGAGCCTGAATGATCCTGATAGTCCCAACGTGGGATCGACAGCAATGGTTCCCCCTACTCCTGCGCATGTCGGACCGGCCACCGATGCCCCTTCCGGTGGCGCCGGATCTGCTCACGCAAGCCCAGGGGTCCATAGTGCATCCGCACCCCCAAGGCCTGCGACTACAAACGTGGTTAATCCATGGCTCAGCTCCCTAGAGAGCACATGTACGGAGGAAGTGCGGCAAGTCCTAGAAAGTAGCAGGAGGACTTCCACCAGGAAGACCTACAAGCAGAAATGGACTCGCTTTACGGCATGGTGTTCTACCAAACAGCTAGCCCCCCTTTTCGGTGCCTATGGCTGTGATATTAGAGTATTTACTGGACCTCAAGAGAGGAGGACTCTCGCTATCCTCGTTTAAGGTCCACCTTGCCGCCTTTTTGGCATTCAGACACGGAGAGACAGGGCACATGGTGTTCGCCCATCCCATGGTTACCAGGTTCCTTAAAGGGCTGGTAAACCTATACCCCCCTCGGAAACCGCTTCCACTCTCGTGGAACTTGGACCTGGTGCTTAATGCGAAAAGGGGACCACCGTTCGAGCCTTTGGCCACGGTTTTCCCTCTGCCTCCTTATGATAAAGACGATCTTTCTTCTCGCAATCACGTCAGCTCGCAGGGTGAGCGAGCTTGCGGCAGTTATGGCAACGCCACCCTGCGCTGTTTTTTCCAAGGAGGCGGTAACCATACGGCTGCATCCAGCCTTTGTTCCTAAAGTTTCTTGCTGAGTTTCATACTAACGAACCTATTGTTTACCCTCGTTTTATCCAAAGCCTCATAACTCTAACAAAGAGGCGAGCCTACACCTCCTGGACGTGAGGAGGCGCTAGCTTTCTATATAGACAGGACCAAGTCCTTCCAGAGAACGGATAGACTCCTAGTCTCTATTGCTCCCAAATCAAAAAGAGAATGTCTCTCTTCGCAGAGAATCTCGAAGCACATCGTATCTTGCATAAAAATGTGCTACAAACTCAAAAGACTCCTTTCCTGGCCATGCCCAGGGCTCATTCCACTAGGGTGGTGGCAGCATCAACAGCCCCTTTTCAAGGGCGTTGCGCGAAAAGACATTTGCAGAGTGGCGACCTGGTCATCCTGTGACACCTTCGCCAAACATTACGCCCTTCACAGGGTATTCCAAGAGGATACCCGTCTCTCGACAGCGGTCCTCTCGGGGACAAGCGGCACATAATCCGATTACCCACCTCCTATCTTGGGTTACTGCTGGGTAGTCACCTAATGTGGAGCACCCACGGGGACACTCGAAGAAGAAAGAAAGGTTACTCACCGTAGTAACGGTGGTTCTTCGAGATGTGTCCCCGTGGGTGCTCCACTACCCGCCCATCCTCCCCGCTCCGGATCTCTGTTTAGTGTTTTGCAGGAGCATCCGAGGCGGTTGGTCAAGGAACTGGCGGGGACCGGATCGCGCACATGGCCGGGAGCGCACGGGGGAGTGGCGCGCACCGGCGCATGCGTGGTCCGGCAGAAACTGCTTGGAAGATCCGATCTGCAGCGCCGGGCGAGCCCGACACCTAATGTGGAGCACCCACGGGGACACATCTCGAAGAACCACCGTTACTACGGTAAGTAACCTTTCTTAAGGAGGCCTGGGCGTGCAGCCACTGGGGGGTGGGGGGGCCAGGTGTGGGACTGGGGAGGGAGGGATGCTGGGGAGTGAGGAGGCCGGGTGGAGGCCTGGGGAGGGAGGGGCTAGGCAGGGGCGTGCCCAGTAGGGGGTGCCTGGGGGAGTCGGGGAGGAAGGGGCTGGGTGGGAGGGTGCTTGGGGAGGTGCCCAGGAGGGGGACCTGGGGGGAGGGGCTGGGGACACCTGCAGACCCTCATGGGTGCTTGTGTCCCCTCCCCACAGGTGGTCCGTGTGCTCAATGCCATGCTGCTCTAGAGGGTTGTCTGCATCAGGGACCTGGATGCAGCCATTGCCAGATTTGCTGCTATGGGATTCCTGAACTGCTTCAGGGCCCTAGACAGGACCCACATCCCCATCCGCACCGTGGACCACAGTGGGGGAAGATACATCAACCGGAGGGGCTACCACTCCGTGGTTCTGCAGGCCATGGTGGACAACTGGTGCTGCTTCCAGTATGTGTATGTGGGCTGGCCTGGCTGTACACACGATGCCTGCGTTTTTAGGATCTTGGGTGTGTACCGCTGGCTGGAGGCAGGGACCTACATCCCCCAAAGGAAGATCCCTCTGGGGGACACCACCGTGCCCCTCTGCCTTGTGGTGGACGCGGCCTACCCCTTCCAGCCCTGGCTAATCTGCCCATACACTGGCCACATCATCATCAGCCAGTAGTGCTACAATGCCAGACTGAACCACGCCCGCCAGGTGGTGGAGAGGACCTATGGCCGCCTGATGGGCCGGTGGCGGTGCCTACTTGCCCGCCTGGACGTCAGCCTCCAAAACATCCACGAGGCTGTGGGTGCGTGCTGCACGCTCCACAACATTGTGGAGAGCAAGGGGGAGGCCTTCGTCCAGGAGTGCACAGTCAATGCCAGCGCAGGCTTCCCCCAGCCGGCTGCCGCACCCAGTTGCAGGCTCACTGCGAGGGGTTATGGGTCTGCAAGACCCTGCGGGCCCATTTTGATCAGGCAGACCCCTGAGCACCTCTCTGGCCTTCCCCAGAGGGCCTCCCACACACCACCCCCACCATCTGCCCACCATCCACTCAACAAGCACATGTCTCAGGTTCTGTGGAAAATAAAACTGTGGATTATTGAATACTGGTAAACTGTCTTATGTGCACAACAAAAACTGAAAGCAATATACGAAGGGGAACAACTATATACAAATGGGGGGCCAGCAGATGGCTCGGCTGTCAGCCCATCAATCTGGGGTGGGGGTAGATGGGTGCAGCCCCTGGTGGGTACGGGTCACAGCCCACATCTTGTCCATGGTCCCCAGCGTGGCCGGCTGTGGGCCAGGAGGACTGGCAGGTAAGGCCAGGATGCTTCCACCGGCTGGTCTTCAACCCCAATGGGCTCCAATCCTGGTGGACTGGCAGGCGGGACAGCAGGTGGTGCAGCAGGTGGCAGGGCAGGTGAGGCAGCGAGACAGGTGGGGTGGTGGACGAGGCAGGTGGGGTGGCAGGGGGCATTGGGTGGTGTGGCGGGGAGGATGACAAGGAGGGTAGCAGGGGGTGGGAGCTGGGCGACAGCCTCCTGGAGTGACCCGGCTATGTCCTGTAACATGCCCATGAATTCTTGCCACAGCGCCTGGCGCCAGGTGGACTCTTCACGCTCAAAGCAGAGCTGCTCCTTGGCCACCTCCACCTGCCTCTGGAGAGCTGCCAGGAGCTGGGGGTCCACGGGGGCCATCCCTTGGGTCTGGCAGTGGCATGCCCTTCCTGCTGACCTCGGTTCCGCTTTCTGGCACCAGAGGGCAGTGCAATCTGGCAGTTCTCTGTCGACAGAGCAAGTTGTGTGTAGATGCAATCTGTTGACAGTGGTTCTGTTGAGATTTCCCTGTCGACAGTAACTTCTGTCGACAGATGCTTCCAGGGTACACATAGACAAAGTGGTGTTCTATGTTCTCACCTCCCTACATTGGTAAATAGCTGCAGCCAATGGATGTGTTCTGTTTGGTTCTGTTTGTTCTCCCACAACCAACTACTTATGTTGTTAAATAAGATTTTTCTCCATTTGGTTTCAAACTGAACAATTCCCATTAGTGTATGATCATAGTCTAGAGATTTGAGCAGGAAAGAGGCAAAATAGAAACATTTAAACAGCCTTTTATAGCTCCTCCCAAGTGAAGGGAATCCCATTGTTCTCTCTGTGGAAAATTACAGGACATAAGATGGTGTTTGGAATCAAATGGGCAAGTCACATGTCTGTGCATGCTTCATTCAGTTATTGCAGAGGACATTCCTCACACTACAGTTAGAATGTTGACAGGAAAGTCCATGAAGTGAAAATTAGCTTCTTCAATGGTTCATTGTGATGTAAGTGTACCTTCCTGGCCATTTAACTTGAATAGTCCCTTCACCACTTGCAGCCTAAATACCTTATGGATGTTATCATAAGAGCAAACACTTGAAATACAGTACAGAGTTAATATTCATAACTTAAGCTATGCAGATGATACATGCATACAAATAGCATAATCATATTCAGTAAATCCAAACTTTTCCATGGACATCTTACATGACACACTTTCTACAAGACTTGTTGCAGTTCTACAAGACTGCAGCCATGATCTATGTGGTCATATTTTAATTAGGCAATGTCACAACATGCTCATAAGAGCTGCGTCTACACGTGCACGCTACTTCGAAGTAGCGGCACCAACTTCGAAATAGCGCCCGTCGCGTCTACACGCGTCGGGTGCTATTTCGAAGTTAACTTCGACGTTAGGCGGCGAGACGTCGAAGTCGCTAACCTCATGAGGAGATAGGAATAGCGCCCTACTTCGACGTTCAACGTCGAAGTAGGGACCGTGTAGACGATCCGCGTCCCGCAACGTCGAAATTGCTGGGTCCTCCATGGCGGCCATCAGCTGGGGGGTTGAGAGATGCTCTCTCTCCAGCCCCTGCGGGGCTCTATGGTCACCGTGGGCAGCATCCCTTAGCCCAGGGCTTCTGGCTGCTTCTGCGGCAGCTGGGGATCTATGCTGCAGGCACAGGGTCTGCAACCAGTTGTCAGCTCTGTGTATCTTGTGTTGTTTAGTGCAACTGTGTCTGGGAGGGGCCCTTTAAGGGAGCGGCTGGCTGTTGAGTCCGCCCTGTGACCCTGTCTGCAGCTGTGCCTGGCATCCCTATTTCGATGTGTGCTACTTTGACGTGTAGACGTTCCCTCGCTGCGCCTATTTCGATGTTGGGCTGAGCAACGTCGAAGTTGAACATCGACGTTGCCGGCCCTGGAGGACGTGTAGACGTTATTCATCGAAATAGACTATTTCGATGTCGCAACATCGAAATAAGCTATTTCGATGTTGGCTGCACGTGTAGACGTAGCCAAGGTTTTTAAAGGGCATAGTGAATTATACCCTCAAGGGCATGCCTCTGTTTTCCGGTGGTGTGTAAAATTAGTATTATCAATTTGGAACATTTGCTAGCTGCTCACTGCTGCATCTTACAATGAAGGTGGCCATTTTGGTGGACATTATCTTGTCCAGAAGTGCTGTGGGCCTTAATGGTGATGCCTCCATACATGGTCTTTATTAAGGGCAGTGTTTATTTGTGTCCTTTCCCAAAGTTCATCCCCAAGGAGATTTCCTCTTTCCAGTTAACCATCAATTTGCCCATATTGTACCCGCAAACCATATACAACTAGGGAGGGTGAGCATTTGCATGCCTTAGACATCAGAAGAGCATTGACACTCTACACAGAACCAGTCACTTTGTAAATCTTCCTAGCTAGTCATATCAGAGGCAGACAGAGTAAGGGTACATGTACGCTTGCCAGGAGATGGACTTTAATGTCTAATGTACACCTGCCCTAAGAGATCAGTCATCTTCCATCCAATGAATTTCTTCCTGGATCCCATGTGCTATAATGTGGCTAATGTTGTGCAACTGACACAGTCACAGTTCATTCACTGAGGTCACAATCATGTTGACAGCCTTTCTGGAACTAGCTCCAGTTGAAGATGTTTGCAGAATGACATCTTGGTCCTACATTTGCCTCCCTTTCTGCTGAGCCTTAAGACTTCAGAGAAAATGCTAGGGTGGAAGTTGTTCTTTAATATTTGTTGACATAGAATCTGATCCTTCCTCGTGTCTTATGGTTTGAGAGTGGAATGCTTGTTCAAAATAACCCGAAGAAGAAGAAATATCTTCCTTATCCTGTTCCATAACTGTTGGTCGTTAAGGTGTGTTGCACATGTCTGCTCCACAGCTCACTGTCCTACCCTATTTGTCAGAACTGTGGCAAGAAAGAGGGGGGCAAGGGGCAGCTTTAGTCTTTCACCTTCATGCAGTGGAGTGTGGCAGCAGAGGGAGTCATTTATGGGTACTGCTGAGAGAAAAGTTTTTGACAGCTATGTAGTGGGTGCACTGAGATGAAGAACGAAATTGATGTTCAACGTTTCTTGAAAAACAACAGTTATAAAACAGGTTTGTAGGTTTTTTTCTGGCTCATAGCAAGAATAAGCTGTATTGTGAAGAGTAATTGAAAATGTCAGTTTCTTACTGATAAGTAAAAATTGTCTCTTTCATATTTGTCTTGATTACATTAGATTATGTAGATTTTCAATTAAGGACATTTATAAGTTATATTTTTGATTTTGTTAATGTTTAGAAACCAAGCTCCAGGAAAATGTATTTGTCTGGATATGGGGTGGAACTTGCAATAAAGAGTACAGAATACAAAGCGGTGGATGACATTCATATTAAAGGTATAATTTTGTTCTCTGTGCTGTGTTACTGGAGAAGGTATCTCACAATATTTGCCACCATCTTGAATTGTGAATAATACTCTGGGTATGTTAAAATTTCATGGCATATATAGTTTATTTATACAGGATACGTTAAAAGTCTCAGGCTTGAGAATTAACATGGAAATCTACAACCATGGGAGTTTTTATAGACAACAATGTTTAGAGGATAGGCACACACTCATCAGGCAACATCTGTGGTCTGTCATTATTTTAGTTAGCTGCATGTCTGCTTGTCATGAACTTGGCCAAGTTTCATGTGGTCTCATAAAGTTTGTTTATAGCCACGAAAGAATTTGCTGGACTATGGGAGGTCAATATTGTCTAGCACATTACAAACACTTCCACTGCTTACTGGGCTCTTAGAAGACATTTAAGGGTAAATTACAGCTAAATAACAGCACAGAACACTGAGAGCCAGGACTGGAGGCTGTAAACAAAGTTAGAGGGACAATGTGAAACTTGTCCACATGCGTGCTAAGTGGTCATCTGGCTAACTAAAATCATGCTGGCTTACCGGTGTTGCCGGATGAGAGAGTTCTGGATTAGAGAGGTTCAATCTGTACTGTGTTTTGTCTGCTGAAAAAATTCTCTGGAACCTAACCCCCAACTTGTTTATATTAATTCTTATGGGGAAATTGGATTTGCTTTACATTTTTTTGTTTAAAGTAACATTTTTTTCAGGAACATAAACTGCAACATCAAGTCTGGAGTTCCTGTACTATATACAGCTAAGTCCACTACTAGCACATTTTGTCAGGACGGGGCATAGGGCATAGGCACTGGAACCATAGAGCTGAGTTCCCTCCCTTGAGCCAGGAGCTGACTATTTCAACCTTTCGTGCCTGTTAATGATCCCAGCTGGACTAACTGGCCAGCCTGCCTGCCTGCCTGGCTGAAAGTAGCCCATAGACTTCCATATCAGTTCAGCACCAAGAGCAGGCCACTGGCTACTCAACACTAACATCTGTAACTGTCTGTGTTGTACCAGCCCTTGCTCCCAACTTGTTCCTGTCCAGTTTCATTCTGTTCTTGTCTTTTTCCAGCCCTCTTCCATTGCTCAGATTCTGACTGTGATCTTTGTCTCTGGTTACTGAGTCCTGGCTCTGACCCTTGGCTTGATTCCTGGTTCCTGAATCTGTCTTTGGTCCATGGCTCTGGCTCTAAGCTCCTGAACACAGCTCTTACCACTAGGTCAGATTGCCTACATCCTGTTTCTGACACTGGATAGCTTTTGTAGAGTAGATAAGGCTTATGAATGGGAGTGAAAGAGAAAAACAATTATTTGTATAGTAACAGAGAGGGAGCTGTGCTAGTCTATATACTATCAAAACAAAACAGCAGTCATGTAGCACTTTAGAGACTAACAAAATAATTTATTAGGTGAGCTTTCGTGGGACAGACCCACTTCTTCAGACCATAGCCAGACCAGAACAGACTCAATATGTGCCTTCAATATTGAGTCTGTTCTGGTATGGCTATGGTCTGAAGAAGTGGATCTGTCCCACAAAAGCTCACCTAATAAATTATTTTGTTAGCCTGTAAAGTGCTACTTGACTGCTTTTTTGTTTTGAAATTATTTGTATGTAATTAAATTGTTTGTCAGTACATAGAGCAGCATGTGGAAGTTGGGATGGTGCCTGCTTCAAAACGAAAGCCGTAAATATCTTATGTTTATGGGTTTAAATTCACACATTTAAAAATAATAGAACCAAGTAATATTTGGTTATCCACAATGGTTACCATTTGATCAAACTGAGGAAAAGTCATTTTTTAAAGTGAAATTGTTTTCTGTGCTAACATTTTTTATTTTAATTTGAGAAAATAGACATTTTTTCTAATTGTTTGTTTTAGAGTAAAACTTTGGGATCACATGTCCTCTGCAGACAGCCATGCTGAGGCCAAAATATTAATCTACAGTTTGTAATCACATTTGAGAAGTATACATTTGGATTGTATAATTGTAATGGTAGGATGTTCTTTAACAGTTTTATAATATTGGGGAACAAAATGTACGGGTAAATGTCTTGCTTTGTGTTTTATGTATTGTCTGTGTTTAGCCACAAATGACACAACAGGAGAGGAAGATGATGATGAGAGTGAAGTCCAAGGATTCCTCTTTGGTAAATTAAAGTGAGTTAATTTGTGATTAAACTTCTTCATTTGTAAAATACCTGGTTTTGAGCTTAAGATAAAAGACCAGAGATATGATATGAAAATCTTTTGTGGCAATGAGTTGAACTAACATTGGCTAAAATACTAACTTTTTTGTTTGTGTACTTCACTGTTTAAATGTATTGATGAGTTCCTTATTCTGCTCATTTCAGGTTATTAACTATGACATTCTTATTCTTGGCGCATAAACATAACCTAATTTTTAAAAGAAAATGCTGGTAGATTAATACTCTCAGAATGTAGACAATTAAAATTAACTGATTTCCTGAACTAGGGTAGAAAGTAAAATAAAGAAAATCATTATTGAAATAAATCATGGCAGAAATTGGAAATCTATTTTCTATTTATTAGAATCAGCATGTGAACTTTCAAATTGTAAGTAGCTGTAGCCAACCAGGCTCGGGTTCCCCAGAGACGAGGCTGCACCCCGAAGGCGAGTGCTATATTCGCTTTATTGAAAGTGCATGACACCCGCGGCGGGAGCCCCGGAGAAGCCGCCGTCAGCCGTGGGGGAAAACCCGACGCATCGGAGCTTCGCTCAGGGAGAGGCTCAGTAACAAGCCTCCTAACACTAGCTGATAAAGCTGAACTCATTAGCATAAGATTGCCATAAATTGCCTATGCATTTCTTATCACTATCTCTTGTGGCCTACTGCCAGCGTAGCCTTGGAGTCTTGGCAAGCGCGGCTTGTTCTGCAGCTGTTCCCATGGCAGGGTTAGTTATTTTGCAGCTTTCACCTTGCACAGACTGGTCTGTTTAGATTCTCCTGAGGATTCACAGAGGGGATGATCTGCTCTCATGAGACCGTTACAAACTCTTCTCGCACCCTACAGTAGCTTAATCATATACTGTATTCCAGTGTCAAGTACTATGGCAGTGGTTCCCAAATGGTGTTCCGGTGGAACAGTGGGCTATTGCAAAGTGTTCTGCCTGTGAAATTGATTAATGGTGGTCTCTTCCCCATTATCAGGGAAGAAAATAAATTTTGGGATGCAATTTGCTCAGTTTTACAGTTTTGCTCACCTCTGGTTTAAACTAACAGTAAACCATGGCTCAACCCCCCAGCCCTGGCTTAAATTCCACCCAGCCCCAGCTGAACTCCACTTTATTTATTTTCTTCCCTGAGAATGGGGAAGAGACTGCCATTAATCAGTTTCACAGGCAGAACACTTTGCAACAGCTCACGGAACACCACTGTTCCGCTATAACACGGTTTGGGAACCACTGCCATAGTACTCGACAGTGGAATACAGTATATGATTAAGCTACCTGCAACTTGGAAGCTGATTCCGATTCTGTCTCTAGCCCCCCTGCAGCCCTAACCCACTCATCCATCATGTTAAATTTACTAATTAAGTGTACTGATATTATTTATGTTTTATCTGTCATCCCTACTATATTTGTTTTGTTAATGTCTGGTTTCATTATTATTTGTTGAGTTGCATTTACTGTCCAATAATTATAATTAATATTATTATGATATATTATTTGCTAGTAATATTCCTTATAGTTAGTATGACGTAAAAAAGATGAAGTGTTCTGCGGACAGTGCCATGATGTCCAAGTGTTCCATGACCAGAAAAGGTTTGGGAACTGTTGTACTATGGCTTAGACCTCATCTCAGTGTGGAGCTAGCAGCTTAGTCCTCAGGATGGTTAATGAGTTCATCTGAGTTGTGGCATGATCTCTTGATTGGCTAGCAGATCCCATTGGCTGCAAGTAACATACAGGTCTGCCTTTAAGCTCAGTTGCAGCATGTTGCCAGCTGCTTAATGCTTATGCCATAGCTGCAATGTCCCCTGTCTTCACCTCATTCCCAGCCTCACTCCCACCTCGTTTCCATCCTTGTGCCTGCCTTGTTTCTTGTGCTGCTGGAACAGTTTTTATAGAAGGGGTCCTGAGAACAATTGGGCCAAACTGTAAACTGGGTATATAATGGAATCCAGCTCAAGCCAGAGAATGTGGCAGTAACCCCAGCACCTTTGGTACCAGTACCTATTTTTGTTTCCATCCTGCTCCATTACCAGGCTTCTGATTCTGTCCCCGATGCTTGTCTCTGACTCCCAGTTCCTGTTTCTAGCTCTGATGCTTATTTCTTATGCCAGTTTCTGACTCTAACCACTAGGTCAAACCACCCACATCCCTGGCTCAAGTCAGTTGGAGCAGCCTACAAAACAGAGAAGCCCTACTTAATGGCTATCCTGGAAGCCATGGGACATACGCTTAATGCTGGTCCTGTATTCCTATCAATGCTCTCTGTCAGCCTTGGACAAATTTCCCCCATCAGCACTTTCTTAGGAGTCAGACCATGGTACCAAATCCAAAACTGAGGCAGTGCATCAGACTTCAGCTCTTGAGGAGGTGTACTTGGAGAAGGAAGGAGAATCTGCCTCTCCTTCAGTGGTGAACTCACTGTCATTGTCTGTGGACAAAATAGTGTCAAGTCCCTCCCCCTATGGTGATTTCAAGAAGCACTAGGCCTTCCTTTAGACTGTGTTAACCAACTTTAACTTAAAAACTAGGGATGTTGTGGAGGAGCCCGACAACTTTGTCAACAAGTTATCCTACTGTCATGTGACTAGATTTTTATATTGAGTGTGGAAGTTATTTTAATGGCTAGTGTGGTTATTGGCCCCCAATATTGTGCTGGGGGGCCATGTGAGGTGTCTAATGAAAGCTAATGATGCTCTGAGTCTATGTTTGCAACTCATATGTCTGTATCAAGTATGTAGGTAAAGTTATAGATTGGAGCTATGTAGCTGTATTAGAAAATGTTTCATTGCAAAGCTTCACAACAGTGGTGTGAACTTAGCCTCAGCTAGGACATTGGGCTGGACGATAGGGTGGAAACCTGGTGCTCAGACACTGAGTCCACATTTCAAATGCTTGGGACATGTCAATAGGATTCAGCCCAGTTGTCAGGTGACCTGGCTTGAAACAAAGGGACAGGTCCATTTCAAAACAAAAAAGCAGTCAAGTAGCACTTTAAAGACTAACAAAATAATTTATTAGGTGAGCTTTCATGGGACAGACCCACTTCTTCAGAACATAGCCATAGAACATAGGTCCATTTCAGAAATTGGAGACTGTCTCCTGGGATTCATCCAATGGCAGTTTGCCACAATAGCTAACCTGACTCAGGTGGGGGTGGACCCTCAAGGGACTATGGGCTTTTTCCCTGAACTGGGAGGTACAGAAGAGATAATAACAGGGAGAGAGCTGTGCTGTGGACTTAGCAGTGTCCATCTTGGATCCTTTGTCTTTTGTTCTCCAAGGATCCATGTGCCAGCATGTGGACCCCAGAGGGTCATATCTACAATGCTTTAACAACTGAATGTACGTAACCTGAAATAAACTTCCAAGAATAAGCAAACAACATTGCTGGCCTGCATTGGTAGTTATGACTGATGTATATAAAGTATTGCTTTAACAATTCTTCTCCCTAACCCTGTTCTTTCTTTTTTATTAATAACTCTTTAGATATTAGATATAAAGAATTGGTGAGTGTGTTGTTTGGGTAAGATCCAATATATATTGGTTGGGGTCTAGGGCTGGGCCCTTTGCGGTCTGGAAGAATCTGTGTGGTGTTTGGTGAAATAGGCTTAAGAGCCTCTCACCTTATGTTGGGGATTGTTGGTCTGGGCTGATACAGCAGCTGAGAAGTCTGTGGGTTTGCTTGTGTGGGTTCTGGCTGGCCAGTGGGGCTGGCAGAGGTGCTGTGGTGGCTGGCTGGATTTGCCTTAGTGAGAAGGAAATCCCATCCCAGGGCGGTAAGTGGCCTGGATTTTAAGCAAGGTACCCTGGATTGTTTTCTCTAGGTGTGCACAGAAATCCCATCCTATTACACTTACTCCACCCAGGCCCCAGTCATGCTGCCTGTCCACCCAGGGATCCTTAAGATTGCCAAATCATAGTAGCAGTTTCCCTCTTCAATGATCTCAGTTTCTTTTCAGCACTATTTCCGGATCTGACAAAGTGGGTCTGCCCCACAAAAGCTCTTACTTACTGCTGCCACACACAAGTAGCTTAAATCGAGTGCTGTTGTAGTGTATTGTGGGAACATATCCCATAGTTCTCTGAGCCCTGTTGCACTCTGACCCCACAAGTAGATGTGGGTATATGATGCCATCTTCCCACATTTCATTCCCCTCTTTCCCCTGCCATGTTAAGTATGTTTAAGTAGACACAGGTGCTACACTGAAACTTGAATGAAGCATCAGTAGTGGGCCAGGGTGGCTAACAGGCAGTACATGTTTGACAGCCACGAAAATCGTGACTGCCCACAGAGGCCCTTTCAGGACATTGAATCTGGATTTAGGCCACCTGGGAAGACCTTTAAGTCCAAGTAGACATGGTTGTTACACTAAAATTTGAATGATTCATCAGGCTCAAAGGCCCCAGACTACAGCCAGATTTGCACCTGGAAAAGAAGACCTTTAGAACTTCCCCACTGCAAGCCTTACTTTGACAACTGTGGTAAATGTATAGCTAATACATTGGCTTCACTGAGACATGCAGGCTCGGGGTGGCTACAAGACCCCCAGCCACAGCCAGACACCAAAAATTGTGACCGCCAAGGGAGATATTCCCCTAGTGACTACAAGACCTCCGGTTACAGCCAAAGCCCTAAAATCATGACTGCCGACATCCCCTGGGTGGCTAAAAGAGCTTCAGCCAGCCCCTCAAAATCCTGACCTCCAAGGGAAACGTTGCCCAGGCAGCGACAAGACCCCTGGCTCCAGCCAGGCCCCAAAAATTGTGACCCTCACCACACGCAATCAGCCTGGCACCTTGCGCAGCACATCCTGTTATTGGTTCGGGGTCAAGCTACGTGATGGGAATGTTCCAGACTGTGTGGTGCCTCCAAGGGGAGGGAAGGGAAGGGAAGGGATGTGGGGGTCAAGATAACATGTAAACAGCTGAAAAAAAGTTTCTCATACTACCAGACAAGCATCACGCACACCTACAGCCTACCTGACACGTGCTATGTGGGGCCAGCAGCTGGCACCAGGCAGCTCAGAATAAAAGGCAGCTAGTAGGGGTGTACACATAAGCATGGACCCCACAGCTGTGCTCCTAGCAAAGAAGGAGACAGAAGATTTTTCAGCCTCTGATGACCCTACAGCCACGGGTTTGCTGGTGCCGAATTGTAATGGTTCTGTGGCCTAATTCCTATGCACTTTGAGAACTGTGGAGATGTAAGAGGCTAGAGCGGAGAACTGTGGTGCATTGTAGGGCACATACAGGACATCTGTGGAGGCTAATGCATTTGATTTAAAGACATGCTGCACCATTGCTACTCTTCATTTGGATTTTTAAATTTGAATTGAATGCTACAGCCGTCAGGTTACTATGATTTTAGGATTTCGTTATCATGTTAATGTTGGTGGTCCATAAATCGAGCTCATGGAATTTACAGTAAGGACAGGCACTGGGAAAAATCAGGCTGACTGACATAAAATCAATTTTATCTCATAGCATAGACACAGCCTCAAAGACTCCATCTGCAAGACATCTTTCACTGTTAGAAAACCCAGGATTGGACCTGTGTGTATCAGCCTGAACAAGAAATGCCTATGATCATGGCCCAAGCTCTTTTGGTTCTCTGGTCTCATTAACCTGTTAACGTGGCCCCTAATCACACTTTGAAAATACCAAAAGTGATGATGCAGTGAAAGGGAAAAGCTTTTCTGGATGCAGTATCTCTTTATTTCATAGATTAGATGGTGGTTGTTTGACATCCATTGATGGATCATGCTCCTTAGTAGTTGAAAATATCTTAGCTTTCAGGAGAGAGGACTCTACCAGACTTACTTAAGATGCTAAGTAGAAGAGGTTCTCTCTCTTAGGCATTTGAAGAATTGGTTATCTCTCTTGAAAGCACTGGGGGCTGATATTATAGAGTACTTGGTCAACTTAAAGTGTGTAGGTCTTTCCCTAAGCTCTCTAAGAATGCACCTGGTGGCTGTCTTCCCTCCCTGTTCCCTTCTGGAAGGCCACATTGTATCTTGTCATCTGACAGGGGATAGATTTCTCAAGGTTCTCCTTCATGTCTTACTAGCAGAGACCTTCTCTCTTCCTGAGACCTCAGAGTTGTTTTAACAAGTTTGATGGTAGCTCCTTTTGAGAGTTTGGTGACCTGCTGTTTGAGAACCATCTGCTTAATAGCCGTAACCTTAGCTAGAAGGATAGGGGAAATTCAAATCCTTATGGTGAGGCCACCTTTTATAGTAATCCATAAGAACAAAACCTCAGCAAGGTTCTTATTTGAAGTGGTTTCTGATTTTAACCTTAATTTGGTGATCTTCCTCACAACACTTGGGTAGAAGGGAAACTTCATATCCTGGATGTTTTCAGATCTCTGTCTTAAGGCTTATCTACACCACCGCACATTAGGTAACTAAAAAGTTACCTAGTGTGTGTTAACATAGTCCTGTTTAAAGAGTTTTGGTTTGTACCAGCAGCATCCACATGGTGGAGTTATAGTGCAGCGTGCTACTATACACTGAAGTTCACATCCTTGTAGTCCAAACTGTGTGATTGTGTAGACATAGCCTTATTATCTGTATGGAGCAAAGCCTTTGATGAACTCTAAATTATTTCTAGCATTTGCTGTCTCCATTCAAAGGTTGTATAAATGGACCACAGATCGTATTAGGATATGGTAGGCAATGGTCCCTTTAAACCCCACTTGAGCAGGTTAGGACCAATTGAGCCAGGTCTTGTTCACTGTGGTGAAGTTCTAGAGATTTGCAAAGCAGTTACCTGGAATTCAGTTCACACCTTACCTCAGCGCCATTCTTTGGTAGAAGAGGTTCAGATCCAGCACCCACTTCAGCAAAGCTGCCCCATAGTTTTTACTTATATAAACTCAAAACACTCACCTCCAGGACTTGAATTCAGTGCTCATGAATCATGAGAGGGGAAATACATGTGGGCAACCACCCAGAGAAGAAAGAATGGTTATTTCCTCCATTGTAATTCTGGTTCTTTGAGGTGTGGTATCCACATGGATGCCACATTCTACTCTCCTCCAGAACTTTTCAGAGCATTTCAATGGAGGGGGCCATTCTGTTAAAGACCTGAGCATATGCATCCTACAATAAAGAGACTTTAAAGCAGATTACATAGGGAGACTTGTGAACTGTGATTCATGCTCAGATTCAACACATTAACACTTGGCATGAACAAAGACAGCAATTATCTTATGCATTACAAAGACTGCTTCCCTTCCTTTGATGTTTGTAATTATCTCAGGCAAGCCTCTCAACATGCTCCCTCCCTCACCCCTTCATTCAATTCTATGTATTTGATTTGTCCATTTTTATTGCAATTTTTTTTGGTCCTCTGTACTATATAACTGGGTCTGGACTGGAAAGTCTATAGATCTGAGGAAGTGGGTCTTCCACGCAAGCTCATCACCTAATAAATCATTTTATTAGTCTTTAAAGTGCTACATGACTGCTGTTTTGTTTCTTTTAGAAGAAGCAGAGGAAAAGGGAGAATGGTAGGAACAGAGAGCTCCTGACAAGAATAGAGAAAATGGGGCACCTTGGTATATGGGAGAGGAATGGGGAACAGACAGAGGCCCTGTCATGGGTGGGGAGGTTACAGGGAGTCTCAAAACAGAGGGCAATAGGAGGCTAGAACATAGGGAGCTTCTGGGGTTGAATGGAGGGATTCAAGGAACCATGGCACGTGAAGAGTTCAGCCTGCAGAATCAAGAAAGTGTGTGACCTTCTAATATATAATACATTTTGGTGGGTGACTATGGTGAAAATATCATAAGCACATACACAAAATGCAATCTTTGTGTAACTCCATGAAAGTAATCATGGATATACATAATCCCATGTTTGCATTAAATCATCTAAACTTGTGAGCGTTTTCCCAGACCTTGAGTTCACTTAATACAAAGTTCATTTCATGACAATATCATTTTGTCTAATTATTAGAAACCTAAATTATGTTAAAATAACTCAACTTATTTAGGGTCCAAGTCAGAGAAATACTTCTCCTTGGAAACATGAGGAGAAGCTGTTTGTGTTTAGCATTTTCAAGAGGAGGCCCTGAAGCTGTGGCCACATTCACAAATCGTAATCTCTGTTTATAGAAGTGAATTCAAAGGGTTAAATTTTTGTGTGTTATCTTATATAGAGAAGCATGATGAAGCCAACAAACAGTTTTGTAAGTGATGGAGAGAAGTAATTTGATTGTTTTTCAAATGTTTTGATCTAGACAGATGTATCCCGACCTTAAAGATAACCTGAAGGAGTTTAGAAAACACCTAATTGAAAGTAGTAATAACTTGGAACCTCTGAAACCCTGGGAGCTACAAGGTATGTATTTGGTATGTTATGTATGTTTGTTGGTTTGTGAATTGACACTCATTTTGTTTAATTCTTTTTTGTATTAGTGATTATAAAAAGCTATAATGCAGGGGTGTCCTATATATTCATCACTCACCACATGTGGGGAATAGGACACTGTGTTGTGGTGAGTATTGGGGTGGCCAACCTGTGGCTCCTGAGCTGCATGCAGTTACTGTAGCCTTTAAATGTGGCTCCTCATGGGGAGTGCCATCCACCCACTCCACGCAAGTGCCCCACTTCTTTGTGGGAGAAGCATGTGGCAGCAGCCCTGGTGACTTTGGTGAGTCGCTAGCATTGAATTAGAATGGGGAGGGAGCTGGAGGTGCCTTGCTTGGGGCGGGGAGGGGGCATTTGTTTTGAGGGAGGTGGCTGGGAGTGCCTGGCTCTATGAAGTTTTGTGGCAAATGTGGCAAATATGAAATTCGAAAAGATGACAACCACAAGTGTGTCCATCTTTGAATTCCTAATGAACACTGGTGCTATAACAAAAACTACTTGTGTTCTTTAGGTGATTGTCCATATGCGTACTGGACTTTAGGTTTCACATGCACACCAGGACCTGGGGAATATTTACATAGCAGCCTCCATATTGCCAATGCTCACACTTCTGCCACCTTAGGCTCTGTTCCAGGGAAATAGAGGGAGTTACTGGTCTGCAGTTCTTTTGGTTCCTCCTTACTACTCTTGGGAGCTTCATGGTTTATACTGACTTCTTAACATCTCTCTGTAAATATTTTTAATATAGTTAATTAGTTATGAAATAATTGTATGAAGTTGGTTCCCTAACTCTAGGAACCACCAATCCCAGGTAGGAAGTGATATTTTTATAAGTACAAACACATCTCATCACCTCAATTCCTGGTCTCTTAATTTGCAGAAAAATATGCTAACAGCACTCAACTTTAAAAGGCACATCAAAGGTCACGAGCCCTCCTTGGTCACTTACTATGAGGACACTTGGACTGGTTGAGGGAAACTAATGTCACTTCTAGGTGCTGTATGTGCATGTTACTCCAGAGTGTAATCAAGCAGCTGAGTGGGTTCTAACACCAAAGGTTCCTTCATGAAGTTAGGAAAAATCTATAGCTGAGAAGACTGCCTTGCACAATGGTCTGAAGAAGGCAGGAATGGCTCCTTTTTCTGTTCCTATTCTAAGACTTCCACCACCAACTCCCCTGGCTCCAAGTGAGTAGGGAGAAGAGAGCAAGGGCAGGCATGGAGAAGGGGGACATGCATAAAGACCAACCACCATGAATACATACCCATTCAAAGTGCTGAATCTCACAGGCCTGCATGGATCTCAGATAGAACCTGGACAAGTTCACCCTGAAAATCACCAATCAATAAAATTTATTGAAGTGAGGCTGGATTGCAAAATAACCACTTCCTCTCCATCATCAGATTCGTGCTGCATTTCTTGATGTGTCCCAAGACAATTTTAAGGTCCTGCCTGACACTTTTGGAGTTATAGAGCTGAAAATATCTTCAAGTCCCCATTTTCAAGGCTTCTCAAATATCTTCAAACTTGGTTATGGCCCATGTTTGCACACCAGAGACAAGCACGGTCGTGGCTTGCAAGTCATGTTTCACAAGAAGATCTTAGTCTCCCTTTCGTATTGGGTGGGCAGTCTGTTCCAGCATAGGGATGCTTTGACTGTGGATGCTTTTCTTATAGGTTGGAGAGCACATGTGGAGAGACAAGCAATGCAAGGGATGAAGTCTCCTTTAGTAATTTGTATTCCACATCCATATGTTGGAACTGAGAGCAGTGAGGCTGGCCTGCAAGCAATTCCTTTCCGCGTTTGCAGCCTGTTAGTCCAATTATTATTGGACAACGTGATGGAGGTCTGAGTCAGCAAGCAGGGAGGATCCTGTTTCTCACAGCTTTGTGAAGGCCACTGCCCTCTAAAACTCATGCATACCTATGTAAATAACTCTGGCTATAGGTATTTATCCATCTGCTAGCAGATATTTTTCCACAGAACCCAAGTGGGAGTTGCATTACCCAGCTCTATGGGAAGTGTTACAGATGTAGAGGTCTCACACTCACAGAACTCTTTGCATTACATAAGTACAAACTGCTGCTTTTGTTGGCCAGGACATTTCTGCATTTTTTTTTTTTTTTGTCACATAGGACTCCAGATACCCACCTCCTTGACAGAGACACTTCTTGTGACTCACACGAAGAGTGTTGCATATTGTGAGAAGCACTTGAAGAACTGGATGAACTCCTTGTCCAGCATCTGATGAAGTGAGTCTGTGCTCACGAAAGCTCATGCTCAAAACTTTTCTGTTAGTCTATAAGGTGCCACAGGACCCTTCATTGCTGTTACAGATCCAGCTGATGCCATTAGTTCTGCTGGAACAGTGTCCAAGTTCTGTGCCCTCCTGTCAGGGCCCAGTATATCTTTTTCTGTAAGGACAAGGTTCAGCTTCGTCCACATCCATCCTTCCTTCCAAAGGTGGTCTCCAGTTTTCCTAGTGGTCAGGATATTTTCCTTCCCATCTTCTAAACCTCATTGCTCCTTGCAGGAGCAAAGACAGCATTCTCTTGATGTTAGTTGGGCACTCCTTTTCTATGACAGGATCAAGCCCTTCCACAAGTACTCACAGCACTTTATGGGAGTTACTGACCACATGAAAAGGTTAGCTGTTTCATCACAGCACGTTTCCTTCTGGATCATGTCTTCCATATGCATGTGTTATGACCTCACTAAGGTTGTCTTGCCATCTGTTATGGTACATTCTACATGAGCACAGGCCTCTTTGAGTGCCTTGTTGGCCCAAGTTCTTCTCCAGGAACTCTGCGGGGCTGTGATACGATCCTCTGTACATACTTTCACATCACAACATTCCAGACAGGATGCGACCTTTGGTACTGCTATTCTTGGGTCAGCCATGTGTTGACTCTGACCACTCTTCTAGGTAAGGCTTGTGAATCACCTACTTTGAATAGATATGAGCAAGCCCTTGAAGAAGACAAATGGTTACTCACCTTTATAACTGTTTATCTTTGAGATGTGCAGCTCATCTCTGTTCAGTACACTCCCTTCTTCCCCATTGTTGGAGAAGCTATCAAGAAGGTACTCAGGGGCAGTCATGTTGGCAGGGTCATATACAGGGCATCACATTGGCGCTACTCCAGAGGGACTCCACAGCTGACCCAGTGGGTAACAGTTAAGGTAAGTACTTTCCAACAGCTGTGCACACAGTGTGTGCACACCTACTTTGAATAGGTACGAGTTACATATATTGGTGAAGAACAACAGTTACAATGTGCATAACCATTTTTGTGGGTTGTTTGAGGAAAAGAGTATTGTGGAGGCGCATGCTTACTTAATAAAAGAGCTGTCCTGTTTAGAGAATTATATGTTAAATTGTTACTCTCTGTGGCTCCAAGAGATTGAGCAGGAGAAGATGATGTTAAAGAAGTATAATATAGAATAACAAGTTTTAGCTCTGCACATTCAAAACTGAATGCTCAGTAAATGGTTTCTTGTTTACCCAGCCCATGAGGGCAATTGCACCTGAACCTGGAGATTCAAAGGGGCTCAGAGCTCCCAGCCACTGCTACTGCAGCAGAAGTGGTGGCTGGAGCTCTGGGCCCCTTTTAGTTGCCATCGGATCACTGATCCACATGGGTCTGAGTGCTGGGAGTGGCAGGCAGCTGTCTAGGTAGTGCTATGGTCTGATTTCCCTCAGCCCTACTCCTCCATCCTCAGTCCCTCCCTAAGCACTGGACCCAAGGGCTACGTCTACACGTGCCCCAAACTTCGAAATGGCTACGCAAATGGCCATTTCGAAGTTTACTAATGAAGCGCTGAAATGCATATTCAGCGCTTCATTAGAATGCGGGAGGCCGCGGCGCTTCGAAATTGACGTGGCTTGCCGCCGCGCGTCTCGTCCAGACGGGGCTCCTTTTCGAAAGGACCCTGCCTACTTCGAAGTCCCCTTATTCCCATGAGCTCATAGGAATAAGGGGACTTCGAAGTAGCCGGAGTCCTTTCGAAAAGGAGCCCCGTCTGGACGAGACGCGCGGCGGCAAGGCGCGTCAATTTCGAAGCGCCACGGCCGCCCGCATTCTAATGAAGCGCTGAATATGCATTTCAGCGCTTCATTAGTAAACTTTGAAATGGCCATTTGCGTGGCCATTTCGAAGTTTGGGGCACGTGTAGACACGGCCAAGGTTTGTGGTGGCTGTTTGCTCTGCTGTGTCTCGTGCAGGATGTATACATGCTTGATGAAACGTTTGATTCCTAGTGGAAACATTATAGGATCTCAAAATCTGAATATAAATGCTCCATTTTTCACAATCAGTAACATTAATTGGTAACTCTAATTCTTTATAATTCCATATGATTTTATTTCTTTTGATTTATTAGCTATGACTATTTATTGTCAAAAAAAACAGGTGAATATTTCTAATCTTGGTGCATAAAATGAATTCTAGAGGTACTAATTAATGATTGCCTTGATGTGCATTGAGCATTCATTGGTATGAAATTAAATTTTGGGTTATACTCCCCCATTAGAAGTTCAAGTTCTTCTTAAAGTGATTCTGTATGTTCATTCCACTGTAGATACTTGTCCCATGCATTTTTGTCAGAGAATAAGCGAATAAGCCACATGTGTGTCAGTGTGATGTCATATGATGGAACTTCTGTTTTGAAAGTCTGCCTTTATAAAAACCTAGGATATTACACAAAGCAGCCTTAATTCTGGCATTTCATAACTTTTATGTGCTTGACTTTCCACCCTTAATATTGTATACAAGGTGGTTTAGCCTGTTGGTTCCAAGATATTGAACAAGGTGAGTGAGGTAATTTTTTTTTTTATTGTACCAACTTCTGTGGGGGAGGGAGACAATCTTTTGAGCCACACCTTTCCCAAACCTGAAGAAAAGTTTTATGTGGCTTGAAAGCTTGTCTCTATCACCAAGAAAAGTTGGTTCAATAAAAGATATTTTTTCATCCAAGTTGTCTAATAACCTTAATAATGGTTGTCAAATACTGCTTTATTCTAACTATGAAAAGTTCCAATTTTTTTGGTGTGCATTTGAAGAGTTTTATAAAATAATAAACTATGTTGATTTGTAGTTGTGTTCTCCAGTGATGGCTTTTTTTCTTACAGATTTAAGTTTTCAAGCAGCTTCTCAAATTATCTCCACACCGGTTTTCAGTGCCTTAAAAGTTATGAAAGACATTGCTCAGAACTTCCCAATAAAGGCCAGGTATGATAAAATTGTTTACCTTTTGAGTATTGACTGATGACTGATGTATGGGTGTGTTTGAATTTGATGACTATTTTAGAGATTTTGGTGGAATCCTGGAAACAGATAATCATGCTCTTGCACAGTTATTCTGGGAAGGAGTCCAAGAGACTTCAGTGAGAGGAGAGTAACTTCTAGAAGGAATGAAGCTCAATATCTTAATGGTCTATCTGATGCCTGGTGATCTTTATAAACTCAGGGCTTAATCCTTCAAACACTTCTGTACGTGAATAACTTTGCTCATGGGACTAGCCCTCCTTTATGTCTGTGGGACTGGTGGATATTCCAGGCTTCCTCTAATTTAGAAACCAGTTGTCTTTTAGAACATTTATAGCTCTGCTGATGTAAAAGTTTGCTTTTCTGAGAGCCAGACATGCCTTATCACTGGGAATTTTTGTATGTGTCAGATACTGCATGTCACAGTTTGTCCCAAAGTGTTTAAAGTGAATTACAGAGTTAACTGAGATGCTAAGTAGGGTTTTCTGCTTGAGACCATCTCACAGCATATTACAGATCCTTACGTAAGGATCTCCTTTTTGTTTTATTGTCCCTGTTGTTTTTCTGTTAAAGAAAAACTGCCACGTAATGTAAGAGCTAGTTTAATCATGTCTAATTACAAAGAAGAGTAAATAACATTTTTTTAAAAATGTCTAAAATATAATTGCAAAGAAATATAGAACAACTAAGCTGGCATAAGTGAACACTTAGAAAAATGCACCTCATTATTGGAACGCAGGAGGAAAGGTACAAAATTACAAGTTATAAGCCTCTCTCTATTCTTATTATTTAAAAAAGATTGAGTGAGAAGGGACAGTTTCATCGAGTTAAAAATCATCCAGTTAAATGATCAAGTGAAGAAATACTTTAAATCATCAAATATTTTTATAAGAAAAAAGAAAAGAATTAAACGCAATTTCAGGTACTACGCCAGTCCTAAAGCCTGCAATTTTTGTGTTTCTACAATCACATATACTTGTTTTTTCCCATTTAATATAAGTGTTTGTCATCCCTTTTGCTTTGTGAAAGACTCACACAAGTGACAGGGAGAATAAGTTGTAATGAAAATAGACATAACTAAATTACAAATAGAAATCGATTCCTTTGCACTAATCTTTTTATAGCAGCCTTATATTGTAAAATATCAAGTAAAAAGAATTCATGTATTCTGATTCTCCACTGCAATAATTTGTCATGATTTTTTTATTAATTCCATGACAGTAAGTAGAGTTGAATGAGTGAATCAGAGAAGAATCAGCCACTGAACAAAATAAATTTAAGTTTTCTGACTTGCATTAGCAATGATACTTTAATAGTTAGACAGAAATAACATGAGCTCATGGGAATAAGGGGACTTCGAAGTAGTTTATGCTATTTTTGCACATCACCCATTTTGGATGGTGAAAATGGAACAGTCCTTTTCTGGCTGTCATGAACTAGGGCAATTAAGTTTGGGTTGCAAATTCTGAAGATAAACATTTAAATCAATACAAAAGTTAAATTTATCAAATTAAAATTAAAAAAGAGAGATTTGTGTCTCAAAATGGTCCTTTTACTTTAAAAAAATTACAACTTTAGAAGTGTCCTTTTCCCAGGCTTTCTGCTGGTAAGCTTCCTTTTCATCTCATTTCCCAGAAGAAAGTTCAATATGAATTACTGTAGTATTTACAAAATGACATATTCTAAGGTAAGAGAGACCAGTATATTTGACAGCATATAAGCAGTGAAATACATGACATATTTGGAAGATTGTTAGTTGACATACCACTTATTAGTTTTAAGTATTTGGCTATTACATAATCTTATAACCATATGTAGTACCAGTGCATAGCCTGGATTTCCTGAGTCCCATAGATAACTTACAAATGTTAATATCTTGAGAATATTAAAAGTTATAGTTTAATGTGCATTTATCTCAGTAGCATTTTTATTTTTCCATATAGAAGAGAAAAAAGATGAGTAAAGAAAGTAAAACACCACATTTAAATATTACAAAAACTTCTGAAAATCACCCGGTGATCTTATTAATAACCACTTACCTGCACACGGAGGTGAATTTAAGTCTCTGTGTTGGATTCAGGAATATTCACTGAACACTGTATTGCTCTGTGTATCCTAATATTCTCCCCTTGCACATTTAACTTGTACGCAGCAAAGTAAGCTGAAATGATGCTTTCCGAATAAATGTATTTTGTTGTCCTGCTCTTTATTTTATTTATTCTATTCAGATTCCTTTATGGTGTTTGGGACTCATTTTCTTATTTAAATTTGTTGTTTATAATAATAAAACTGAAAAGTCTGACCATTATTATTGTGATGGGTTGGATCACAGGGGTCCACTTGAGACTGTCACCTAGGCTGCGTCTACACGTGCACGCTACTTCGAAGTAGCGGCACCAACTTCGAAATAGCGCCCGTCACGTCTACACGTGTTGGGCGCTATTTCGAAGTTGAAATCGACGTTAGGCGGCGAGACGTCGAAGTCGCTAACCCCATGAGCGGATGGGAATAGCGCCCTACTTCGACGTTCAACATCGAAGTAGGGACGTGTAGACGATCCGCGTCCCGCAACATCGAAATAGCGGGGTCCTCCATGGCGGCCATCAGCTGGGGGGTTGAGAGATACTCTCTCTCCAGCCCTTGCGGGGCTCTGTGGTCACCGTGGGCAGCAGCCCTTAGCCCAGGGCTTCTGGCTGCTGCTGCTGCAGCTGGGGGTCCGTGCTGCATATACAGGGTCTGCAACTAGTTGTTGGCTCTGTGTATCTTGCACTGTTTAATGAAAGTGTGTCTGGGAGGGGCCCTTTAAGGGAGCGACTTGCTGTTGAGTCCGCCCCGTGACCCTGTCTGCAGCTGTGCCTGGCTCCCTTATTTCGATGTGTGCTACTTTGCCGTGTAGACGTTCCCTCGCTGTGCCTATTTCGATGTTGGGCTGAGCAACGTCGAAGTTGAACATCGACGTTGCCAGCCCTGGAGGACGTGTAGACGTTATTCATCGAAATAGCCTATTTCGATGTCGCAACATCGAAATAAGCTATTTCGAAGTTGGGTGCACGTGTAGACGTAGCCCTAGTGTGCTGGTCATGCAATTGAGCTCACCAACCTGCTTTCTGGTGCACCCATGATTGTGTCGGCTGGGCCAGAACCTCTGGCCTCCCCCAGCGAACGCACAAAATTGGGGTAAGAGCCCACAGCAGAGCACTACAGATGCTGAACCAGCTCAGCCTGGGAGCACTCAACTATAAGGCCATTGACAGCACCCAGGAATATAGCCTCCAAGAGAACCAAAACCCCAAATAAATCTGTCCTACTCTTTGTAAAAGTTTTACAAAGAAAAAGATTATGTTTGCTCTCTTTAGCAATGAAAAAAGAGATATGCACAGTGGTTGTTCCCCCTAGATAACAATTATTTACACTGGGCTTGATAATAAGCAAAAGTGTTTTAATAAATATAGAAACTAGGATTTAATTGACTGCAGTTGAAATAGACAAATCAAAGTATGTTACTGAGCCAAAATAAACAAAACCCACCAGCTAATCTTAATAGAGTAGGAGACTTGTTAAATGCAAATTCTCACCCTCACAGTTGTGCTAATCATCTCTTTCGCAAGCTAGGCTGCCTCCTAGCTTGGGCCCAGTCCTTCCCCTTGTTCAGTCTTAGATGTTTCCAGAAGACATCATGGGTGGTGAGCAGGGGTCTCCTGGCATCTGGTGTTTGGTTCTCCTTTTTAAATCCGTTTTGCCAAAGTGAGAATTCTTTGTGTCCAGTTCATATTTTTCTTTCCTTGAGTGGAAGAGTACCAGATCTAAAATGGCTTCCAGCATCCTGGCTACATGTCCTGGAATGACCAACCACAATCCAGGCCTACAGGAAAAACAAAACAATTTACAGATTGTTACCTTGACCACCAGTACAGTAATGGCCCTCCTTGGCACGTATAAATAGAGCCATATATCATACTTCTAACTTCACATACCAGAATGATATACACACAAAAATAGAATATACATATTTGGCAGATCATAACTTTAAAAGCAATGTTACATGAAGCATTTTGTCTAAAGTGTCTTCGAGTTATGCATATTCATATTCATAAGACAATTTTCATAAAGCATGCGGGGGGGAGGGTGACAACTATAACATAGCATAACCAGAAAGAGTCTGTTCTACATTTTAGCTCAGTGTCTGTCACAGTATTTTTGTGCATTATTCCTAATTATTTGTACTTTTTGTCAGGTCAGTAATGAAATTTTGACCATATTTGACATGTCTTCCACAAGCAATTTTACATCTTGTTCTATTCTCCTTCTTATCCGTGAAACATTCTCCTCAGTCCTACACAACTATCCTGCGTTGTTAACATATTTTTATAACCTGCCTCCCCAAAACACAACGCGATGCCTAATAATGGCTGGACATAGGGGCCAGTTATTGATTCATTAATATTTGTTGTTCATTTATCTTCTTACCAATGTTGAAGCACAAGATTTCTCTGAGTTTAGGCGGCTAACATTCGGCTTTATTGAATTCAATAAGGCAGCAGATGAGCCAAACTGGACACAGGTAAAATCAGGTCCAGCAAGGCTGCTTGATGCAGCTAACTCTATTATTTTATACCCTTACACAAACAAGTCCAGTGCCAGAGGCGATTAGTTAGAGAAACAAATCATTTTCAGAGAGAAAACTGTTATCAGCAAGGAGGAACAGGTGTCAGGGAGTAGGAGCCCCAAATCCAAACAGTTCATTAGCGCGTTCCATAGAGCTCATCCTCCCTGCCATTCCCAAATAGGTGAGGAAAAGCTGAAGCTCTTGTGTGCATGCAGAAGTAAGAAATGTGAAATGGCTTCTATATAAGACGGCTTCCACACCAAAGAACAAAACAAAACACCACCTTCCTTACAATCATTTAAGATAACATGTGCTATGTTATGTTCCGTTTTGTAGTTTAATGTGTAGATAGTGCTCCTCGTGATGGGGTGCTGATTCACTTTGAGACCTGTAGGAGCTAATTTTTTTTACTAATAAAATAAATAATAATAATGTAATGAATTATAAATTATGCCAATTGTAGTCTGATTCAAATAAAACTGAGTTACTTTTTCTTAAAATAATGACTAGATACTTCAAGAATGTTTGAAATTATTGATACAGGGACAGAAAGTTATGTACTGTATTGGTGTTTATTATATTTTGCTCTTTAGGTTTTAGCCTAGTGCGTCCTACTTATTTAATGGCTAAATTATTCGTTTGGCTAAACTAACTCTTAGTAATAATTCCCATCAAACACAGAAATATCTTATGGTTGGGAAAATGTTATATAAACTCAGCGTTTCTAAATCACAGGTGCCCAGCCTTTTTTCATAGGGGCAACATGGCAATTTTTTACATGTTACTGGGGCCGAACACAAACTAACCCCAAACCCTCTCCTTCCCCCCCGCACTGGCTTAAACCCTTCTCAGCTCCAAACTGCCCTCCTGCCCCCGGGCTTAAACCCTTCAAAGCCCCAAACTGCCCCCCACCTCCAAGCTTAACTCCCCTCGCAGCCCCAAACCAACCCCCCAGCCCAGGATTAACTTACCCAGGAGCTCCGTGTGTTGCCTCCCCCTGCTACTCCTTTGCTGCGCCGTCTTCTCTTCACTGTGGCTGTGCGGCTCCCTGCAGCTCTCAGCACCCTGCCGCGCTGAGAGAATAGGACTGAGTTTAACTGGTTTAACAGCTGGATCCCTCCTGCTGGCCGTTAAACCCAGGGCCTTTTTTCTGCTGGAACACAGTGGAACTGTGTTCTGGCACCCTTTTTCCCCTTGCTGGGGTTCCCATGGATGATGCTGCTGGCCAGGGCTCCATGCCACAGCTGGCTTCCATCTGTGGGGCTGAGGGGTCTTCCCCACTCCCCAGCTGGGGGTCCCACAGCTGAGACTGAGCCAGGGATCCCAGGGCTGAGGCTGTCAGTGGGACTTGAATTCTGGCTCCTTTTCAGCTAGGAAAAAGGTACTGGTTTAGCCAATTTAATTGAGTTCTACTCCCATGTTTCTCAACCTCTTTTTATAAAATACCCCTTCTTCAAAAAAACAATTAAGTACCCCCAGTACCCACAATTTTCAGACATGTGAAATCCCCAATCCCCTCTCCTTTCCTCCAGAGCCAGGCAGCCCCAGTCCTCCACTTTAACCCAGTCCACCCTCCTCTTGTCCAGAGCCAGGCATCTCCAGTCCCCCTGCTTTAACCCAATCTCCCCACACCTTATCCCATCCTCCAGAGCCAGCCCCCTCCCAGTATAATCCAATGCCAGCAACTCACTGGAGCTGCAACTGCTGCTACCACCACCATTGCCGCTGCCACACATTTCTCCCTCCAAATGCTGGGAGGGATGCATGCGCAAAGCAGCACACACCACTCCCATGGCTATGAGCACTTTACTTTATCACCCCTTTCTGCTTCTCTCTGCCCCTGCTGCTCTGTACAGGAGCCAGAGGAGGAGTCAGGTGGCAGAGGCGGGAGCCACATGTGGCTTGGAGCCACCCAGCAGCCTTTTAAAAATGGTGCTGCTGCCGGCACTGCAGGCCAGATAAAAAGGCTCCGCAGGTTAGATTCTGGCCTGCGGGTCACATGTTGGACACCCCCATTATAAATGATGCTTATTGCTGGTAGCAGACTCTCTCAAAACTCTGCTGCAAAGCCAGTTGCTTTCAGGCTTTTAACTTAATGGTGTTTTTTTTCTCATTTCTCAATGAGTGTTTCGCTGGCCTCTCTAAACTACTTTCCGGTTTTCTCATCAATCATTATGTTTCTGTTTTTATTATAAATTTTCACTTAAATCTGTTTGCATTTTTGAAAAAAAATAATGTTTCCATCTTATTCTCCTTCATTAAAATGTTACTTTAGAAACACCAGTTGACACAGATAGCAGGATAGTCAGTGTGTTTTTGTGTACATAGAGAAGTACATGGTCCTCTGGTTATCAAAGTTTTATAAGGATGAATTTGGGATGATTTCATTATTCAGGAGATGTGAGGGCATGAGTGAGCATAGAGGTCATCACAAATGCATACAGTTAATACAGGTTAGACCTCCCTGGTCCAGCACTCTGGGGACCTGAATGGTCCTGAACTGGGGATTTTGCCAGATCAAGGATATCAGTGCTCCTCTACTGGCCCTGGCTACCCCACTCCCAGGGCTCCCCTCTTAGTTGCTGACCCTCTCCAGCCACCAGCTCAGGTCACGTTCTTCCAGCTCCCTGGCTCCAGCCACTGGCTTCTTGGCCCTGACTGCAGGCCACTGGCTTCCCAGTCCCAACAGTGGATCACTGCTCCCTGACCCTTCCTATCAGTTTCCCAACTCTGGATGCTGCTCCCTGCCATGGGCTGCAGGCCACCAGCTTCCCCACCCTAGTTAGGGCTCTCCAGCCCCAGCCAGTTTCCCTCTCTGGGCTCCTGGCCACTGGATTCCCAGCTGGCCCTGACTTCCTGCTGCTGGAGAGGTCTGGGGAGGCTATATTTGTGGAGTTATCTTACCACCATTTTCTTTCCATAGAAATTTATCTGAAAGCATGAAATAAGAGAAAGATAAATCAAAGAAAACAAACAACGGCTTTTAAGTTTTTCTGTTCTCACTGAGAAGAATATTTTACTATAGAGGAGAAAGGCATCCCAAGTGCAGGACTCTTCACTTATCTTTGTTGAACCTCAACAGATTTCTTTTGGCCCAATCCTTCAAGTTGTCTAGGTTACTCTGGACTCTATCTCTACCTCCAATGTATCTACCTATTCCCCTAGCTTAGTGTCATCTGCAAATTTGCGGAGGGTGCAATCCATCCCCTCATCCAAGTCATTAATAAAGATGCCGAACAACACTGGCCTTAGAACTGATCCTTGGGGTACTCTATTTGAAACTGACTGCCAACCAGCCATTTAGCCATTGTTCACTACCCGTCGGGGCCCATCCATCTAGCCCGCATTCTGTCCACCTTACAGTCCATTTATCCAAGCCATATTTCCTTAACTTAGGGGCAAGAATATTGTAGGAGATTGCATCAAAAGCTCTGCTAAAGTCAAGGTCTATCACATCCATTGACTTCCCCATGTCCACAAAGCCAGTTATCTCAACATAGAAGCTAATCAGATTGGTCAGGCATGACCTGCCCTTGGTGAATCCATGTTGACTATTCCCGATCACTTTCCCCTCTTCCAAGTGCTTCCAAATGGAGTCCTTGGGGATTCCCTCCGGGTTTTTTCCAGGGACTGAGGTAAGGCTGACTGGCCTATAGTTCCCTGGATTGTTCTTTTATCCTTTTTTAAAAATGGACACTACGTTTGTCTTTTTCCACTCATCTGTGACCTCTCCCGGTCTGCACAATGTTCCACAGATAATGGCCAAAGGCTGTACAATTACATTTCCAATTCCCTCAGTACCCTTGGATGCATTAAATCTGGACCCATGTGTTTGTGTATCTCTAGCTTTCTAAATAGCTCTTAACGTGTTCTTTCTCCACTGAGGGCTGCTCACCTCCTTTTCATACTGCATTGCCTAGTGCAGTAATCTGGGAGCTGACCTTGTCCGGGAAGACAGAGGCTAAAAAAATCATTGATTACTTCAGCTTTTCTCACATTCTGTGCCACAAGGTTACCTCTCTCATCCAGTAACAGCCGCATACCGTGATCAACCTCTTATTGTTAACATGTCAGTTAAAACGCTTCTTGTTACCCTTCATATCCTTTGCCAGCTGTGGTTCCAGTTGTGCTTTCACTTTCCTGATTATTCCCCTGCATTCTCAAGCAATATATTGATATTCTTTCTTAGTCATCTCTCCAAGCTTCCACTTCTTATAAGCGTCCTTTTTTAGTTTAAACTCGCTAAGGATTTCCTTCGTAAGCCAAGCTGGTTGCCTACCATATATGCTTTTCTTCCTGTGCATTGGGAAGGTTTATTCCTGTGTCTTCAGTAAGACTTCTTTAAAATACTGCTAGTTCTCTGGACTCCTTTTCCCTTCTTATTAGTTTCCCAAGGGATCCTGCCCATCAGTTCTCTGAGGGAGTCAAAGTCTCCTCATCTGAAATCCAGGATCTGTATTTTACTGCTCACCTTTCTTCCTTTTGTCAGAATCCTGAAATCTGTCATCTCATGATTGCTACAGCCCAGTTTGCCACTCACTTCTATTTCTCCTACTAGTTCCTCGCTGTTTTTGAGCAGCAGGTCGTGCTGCTTATGGTTCCTGGTTGGTTCCTTCATTACTTGTACCAGGAGGTTATCCCCAACATTCCCCAAAAACTTTTGAATTATCTGTATGCTGCTGTATTGGTCTCCCAACAAATGTCAGGGTGGTTAAAGTCCCCCATGAGAACCAGAGCTTGTGATTTGGAAGCTTCTCTTAGTTGTCTGAAGAAAGCCTTGTCTACCGCATCTACCTGATCTGGTGGTCTGTAGCAGATACCAACCACAATATCACATCTGTTGCTTCTGCCTCTAAGCTTAATTCAAAGATTCTCAACCGGCTTTTCTGCCCCCATGTACTGGAACTCTGAGCAATCATATTGCTCTGTTACATACAGGGCAACTCCCACTTCTTTTCTCCCTTGCCTCTCCTTCCTAGACACTTTATACTCTTCCATGATGGTGCTCCAGTTATGTGAGTCATCCCCCCAAGTCTCTGTTATTCCAATCACCTCACACTTCTTTGACTGTGCCAGGGCTTCTAATTCTTTCTGTTTGTTCCCCGGGCTTCTTGCATTAGTGTACAAACACCTTAGATAATTAGCTTACTGGCCTACCATCTCATTTCAAATCAGGGGTCCTCCTTTGTTGTTACTGCCTCCTTGTGTTTCTTCTCGATACTTACCTCTTCCCCACTTACCTCAGGGCTTGTGTCACCATCCCTGGATGAACCTAGTTTAAAGCCCTCCTCACTGGGTTTGCAAGTCTGCCCGCAAAGATGCTCTGTCCTCTCTTCATTAGGTGGATCCCATTTCTTCCTAGCAATCCTTGTGCCCGAAACAGAATCCCATGGTCAAAGAAACCAAACCTCTCTCTCCTATACCAACTGGACAACCTCTCATTTACTTCCAGGGTTTGATGATCCCTACCTGGATCCCTTCCCTAAACAGGGAGGATGGTAAACAGAACACCACTTGCACTCCATATTCCTTGAGCTTTCTTCCCAGTGCTACATAATCTGTAGTGATCTGCTCAAGGTCATTCTTTGCTGTGTCATTTGTTCCTACATGGACAAGTGGCAAAGGGTAATAACCTTATATGTTTAACTCTGTTTTGTTTTGTTTTGTTTTTTAAGGCTGATCACTGTACCCTTATAGCCTATAGGGATATATATGTGTTTGATTTATAGCTTGTAAGCCTATAGTTAAGCATATCCTCTTTAATCTTTCACGGTTATATTCTATTTTAGTAGTAGTGCAAGGGATCTGCAGGAGATCACACTGTAAGATGCTAACTTTCGCACTTATATATTTAAGTAAGTGTGAGTATGTAGAGATTTCTAGCCCTTATAACTCGACTAGTTTAACTGCAAAGGGCCCAGTGTGCTGATGTAGACTGCAACATTTTACCTTGTGTGATATCTGAAAGTGACAAAAATGGCCCACTGTCAGACTGGACATCCTGTTTTACGGTAAAGTAGAGGCAAGGATCACCTAGGGCCATCATGTGGTACTTCCTGGCAGTCTAAGCATGGATGGCCATTTTAGGAGTTTGTTTATGAGGCTGTGAAGTGACATCTCATGCATATTCAAAGGTGTGTTGAAGTTTAATGCTCTAATTAGATGTGTGCACTCTCAAAATCTACAGGTGCGGAAGTCTAGTTTTAGTTTTAGGAGCCTGGGCCAAAATGATGAAAAAAGGCCTATAACACCCCACAGCCAACAGCATTAAGGTGGATTCCCCTTCCTCAAAGTAATTTTTTTTCCTCAGAGAGTGGATTTTTCTTCGTCAGACCTATTTTTATTAGTGCTAGTACTTCTCTGAATCTTTGATGTTTCTTCTGCGATAATACTCTTTCACCTCTCACCATCAGCAGACTGTGGCTGGTCCTTCAACTCATCAGGTCTTCAAGAGGGAGCATGAGCATGATGGTATACTAGACATTTGCAATTGTATACTCATGCTGCATTTATGTAACTGACCGGGGTGATTGAATCTGTTATGTGATCATTGCCTTGACTGTGTGAGATTTTTAATACTGATTACAATAAAAAAATGTGCTGCTGTTATTTTGCTCGCAGTGTACGTGTGATTTCAGACTCAGGTCAACGTGCCTTAAAATAATCTATGTATAATATTTATTTAAATATAGAATGGGTGAGTAATAACGTATTTTACTCCTACAGATCATTGACCAAAATTCCTGTTAACCAGCAAATGCGAAATGAAATAGAGAAAAATCAGAAGGTATGCCTTTGTTCCTTGAATTATGCATAAAGTGACAACCAAATCACAGCTATGGGATACTTCTGTATTAGTGTAGCTACTTTGAACTGATTTCTAATAAAGAGAAAACTCATTTAGAATTTTGATCTTTTCCTAACTTAGAACAATTGATTTCAAATCCTTTCTTTTCTTTCACTTCTCTTGTGTTTGAATCACTTACTGTGCTCTGTCCTCAGTTAAACAAAAGACATGACACTGATTTTGTAAGTCTGCAAAAAAGCTGGAATATTCTGTTTCAGTGTCGATGGTGAGAACAGATCATATGTCAGTTCTGTAAGGTGTTGCTGTATGGCCTGGATTACCATCTCAGGTGTATCTTTTCCTTGACCTTTGGAGCTAATTAAGGCTCTGCCTTCTGAAGTTTGCTTTCATCTGCGTGCAATACTTACTCAACCACTCGTTCACATTACTGTTCTAGTATCAGAGGGGTAGCCGTGTTAGTCTGGATCTGTAACAGCAACGAAGGGTCCTGTGGCACCTTATAGACTAACAGAAATGTTTTGAGCATGAGCTTTCGTGAGCACAGACTCTCTGTTCTAGAGGCTGATCTTTTTGCCATTATTGATGAAGTCTCAGTCTCTCCATAGAGACTCTAAGGTCTGAGATCCTCCCTTTATGTCTGTGTTTCATGCTTTATGTCATGTGTTTCATTCAGTCTGTGGGCTGGTCACCAGCTCCCATTTCAGAAGATGCTGCACTTTCTGGAATGTAATGTTATCCATATTGGTCCTTTCCAACTCTCCTTCAAATAATTAATGGCCAATAATCTTGTTCTGTATAGATTCCTTATCCAATGCCCTGGTAGGCATAGGTCAGTCAGTCTTCTGAGGAAAAGTCTCCTATTAAACACTTTAGAGAAACATGGACCTTCTTTCTCCTTATTTCCCTGAAAGGCCCATATGTTAAGTGATACAAGTTATAAGAACTTCTTGCCCAGCTTTCTTTTCTTAGTTGGCTGATGCCTGTTCCCTCCTGAAGATGGTTACTGAAGGATTTTTATGCATGAATAAAGTTTAGGAACAACCTGTGTATCATCCTTCTTCCTCCTTTTACTAGTGTTAGTGTTTGCTTGTCTGCTATTTCACTTTAGGAGTACAGCAATTTTCAAAATCTTCTCAGGCTCTGGATCTTCATGGATACCGAGGCCAGAAGGGACATTTTTGATTATCAAGTTTGACGTATAGCACAGGTCATAGAATTTCCACAAGCTAGTTCCTAGGTCATTTATTTGTTTATTTTAAGAAAAAAACATCAGAACCTTGATTTAAAAACTGGCCACTGATGAAATATCCTGTGTTCTTGTGGTCTAGAAGGCTACTCACTTTTTATCTGATACTGTACATTTACGTCAAAAAAAAGGAGCAGTCATCTCAGTCAACAACAAGTATTTGATCTATTTGAGTAACTGAAAGCTCAGTTTGAGCACACACAGTAGAAATTTCCTGTTCTTTTTTTTTTTGAAAGACATGAGGATCCAGCACATTTGATATGTATACAGTCACACTGAACAGTCTGGGAAGCCCCAAGGATTTATGTTTTCCAAAAGGTGCTGAAACTATGCGCAGGAAGGAGATAGTAGGTGTCTGTGATGAGGTAGTCTGCCTCTAAAGGGCTGTATGGCTTACTGTCTGTCACCTTGTTATGTTTATTTAGGAGTTTTGGATTGCCCCTGCACAAAGGTTCAGGAGACAAGGGAAGAAAGAAGAGAGATCCCAGGAAGAAGTAGTAGTTAGTAGGGATTCTGTTACTATATCTTTAAAAACCTGGGTCCTGGAGCTTTGCAGAGAGGGTGAGGTCAGGGGTTCTTTCTCACCCTGCCAACAAGGAATGAGCTGGGAGAAAGCCAGCGTAAATGCTGGCCTCTTCCATCAGAATGGGATGATGCCAGCAGCCTCTGTAAGGAGTAAAAAAAGCTTTTTGAGGGACATCAGTAGAAAGGCTGTCAGACTCTCTGAATTGCCGGCCTCCCAGAGCAGAGTTGGGGTTTCTGTCTTAAAGAGAAGATACAGACTGAGTGATAAGTTGTCACCCAGCTCCACGGGGTGGCTGGTGTTTCTGCCATGAGAAGAAGGTTCGCAACTAAGGACTGGTCTACACTTGGGCTTGGTGGCCCCTTAGTGATGCAGTTAATCCCACCTACCCGCTGTATAGACAACGCTTGGTCAATGGCGGAATTCTCCTGGTGGTCTAGCTACCGCCTCTTGGAGAGGTGGAGTGCCTGTGCTGATTGGAGAACCCCTCCTATCATCAGGGGAACCATCTTCATTGAAGTGCTACATTTGGTGCAGCTGCATCATCTGAGGGGTGGACAAGCCCTTAGAGCCCTGAGGAAACTACAAGCACAGCTTAAAAGGCAGACTTTGGTGGTATCTATAAAAACAGAATACTTTTTGTTTATTTTGCACTTTTTTATGAATCTTTTTTGTTAGAGTTTTTGTAATTAACAAGCCGTAAGACAGGTATTGTTGAATTAATAGTCGAGTGTCTAAAATAATCGTCTTCCTCAGAAAGCTAACCGAGGCAGTATCTGTTGGTCTGTTGTAACTCAGCACAGCAGTATGTGTGGTAGTCCTCCCTCACTCAGCTGCTACTATCTTTTCTCTTTGCCAGATTTGTCTTTTTTCTCAGTTCATTATGGAATGTCTTCTCCCTGTGTGATCTGTGTCCATATGGATAAGTTGCATGGCTTTCGCTGGTATGAGGACGGTGTCCAGTGAAAGGAATGTGAGGAAGCACTCCAGCTACAAGCAGAGATTGAGAGTGATTGAGAATCTCTCTGTCTCCCCCTTTCAGAATGTCATTGCTCCCCTATGCAATGCTGAGTTTTAGAGATGAAGAAATATTTCCTGCGAATTAGCCACTTATCCATCTTACCGTGTTTCTGTGCAGTTTTCCTGGGTGGACAGAGTAAGGGGTGGACGGAGATTAGAGAAAGAGATATCAATATCACATAACACTCAGAGCAGCTGCTCTGCTGCTGCTGCTGCTACCACACCCTTTTGCAGATCTAGGGATATATATATGAGCCCCTTCCAGAACAGTACAGGAGTATGATGTAGTTTGTGAGACAGGAAGTGTTAACAGAATAGCAACTGCCTAGCAAGTGTTGTCAAATGCATAAAAGAAACAAATCAGGGGAAACACAGAAAAATAATTTTCCACTAACTTTTTAGAGTTTTAGTGATTTCACAGGTTATCTGTAACATTAGAAGGTAAAAAATCTTTATACACGAGTGTGCTTTTAAGTTTCACCTTGTCTCTTAAATGTTGCAAAACTCAGTGTTTTGCATGTTGTAGTACAGAGGCTGACATCTGAAGAAGTTGACTTCAGTGTTTATATACTAGTTCTGGGTGAAAATTCAGTAATATGCAACAAAAGTGGGGTTTTGTTCAGCTTTGCTGGTGTGGGAGAAAATGGTATGGATTGTTTTTGAACAATTAAGTGCCACTTTCCTATATTGCTGAATAGTGTCAATTTTCTGACAAGAAACATTAATAATATGTTAACATATATATATATATATATATATATATATATGTAGATATGCAGATATTATAGTAGGATTTACTTGAAATTCTGAATATGTGGTTGATTTATTATTGACATACATCTTAGAAAGCACGCAATTTTTCTGCTTTCCCTATCAAGCATTTCCATGAAGTACTTGGTATTCAGCCTGGAGAAGCACGCTTGTTTCTAAATGGCCTTCCTATTGATCTAGATTTTCATGATACATTTAGGTAAGATTTTCATTATTAAATTTATAAATGCTATGTTTTGTAGAATTAGTTCTTTTGTGTTCACAATGTTCGATAATCTTATGTGTTCCATAATTTGAGATATGTCAAATTTATAATCAGTATCACAGCTTGGATTCTTGTAGAATATATATGAACTACTGGTGGGAAGTTACATGGCCTTGTAGGTGAATGTTTCATGCTGATATATGATAGAATGTTCTCTTGGAAGATCTTGCTTACAGTTTCGACAACGTGCTATGTAAAGTGAAAGTAGAGAATGGAACAAATTCTGTATGCATATATAAAATCAGTGGTGAAGGTGTTTATTTTCAGGGTACATTATAAGCATTCTCCTCTTCATAATTTTCAGAAAGTTAAAATAGTCTTCGAGGAGTTATATTTTGTATCACATTTTCCATAAGAGAGACATGATGGGTGATGTAATATTTTTATTGCACAACTTATTGTTTATTAATCTTCACTGAAAGAAGCATAATAATGCTCATTTTTTAATTTTGTGTGATTGAATATTTTTGAATGTCTGAAATAAGCTTTTTTAACATGACAAGTCATTCTTATTACGATTGTCTAGTCAGTACAGTTCTCTGTGTGATTACATGCACCTAGGGTGCACTCTGGTGTGTGTGCCGGTGCACCTCATCCTATGGACTGGAGCTGGAGAGTAGTCTGTTGTCCTACCCATTAGGGCTGTGAGTAATGCCCACACATCATTGTGGCTAAAAAAGGAGGCTTCTGTCCTTCCCACTCTCAGTTCATTCTTGCCACCAGTAATCTGAGTTATAGCTTCCTGTGGAGATTTTCCTCAAGCGTTTTTGTTTTGCATAGTCAGTGAGTTTAGCTCTCTACTTTATCAGCAAATGGCTACAATAGTTAGTACCCAAAAGTTAGGTTAATTTTTTTTACTTTGTCTTGTTGTTTGTTTACACCAGTTTTTGATGCTTGGCACCGGTGGCATGCAGCATTTGCTAGACTTCAGGCTTATTCCTCATGTAGGATGTCTCTTCCACTCTGTGCTGCCTTTTGTGTCTTGATGAGCAACATATAAAGCAGAGGTTTAGTGTCTGCTATTATTTTGATAAAAGAACCAATACATCTCCTCCTTATACATCTCATACAATACATATGCCTCACACATCTCATAGAGCTGGTGGTGATGCCCACATCAGCCTCAGGGCCCTCATTTGTATGCCCTGCCACTTTACCACTGATGTTTCATAATCTAGGCTCAGATTCTTCTCCACAGAGAAAGAGGAGTCAGTCATCTTTTCAAGGGTCTTCCCTGAATGAGAGTGTATAAGATAGAGTACAGCCTCTTGAAGTCCAATAAGGGTTCCTCTGGTTCACAAAAGGACTTGGAACATCATTAGGACTCTTCAGTCATTCATGGTAGAGCTGGGCCACCAACCTGTCTCTCCTTGGTGTGGTCAGTTCTGGTACCAAGAACTCTGTTTCAGCATTAACATTGTTTAGTATTGATAATGGCAAAAGCTTATGAGGCAGCTAAGGAATTTGCTCTGTCTTCCATTTCAGACTCTTCTATGATACAGGAGTCCACTGCAGTGGCTTCCACTGTCTTGGGCCTCCCTGGCTTCTCACTTCTGGTACAGAGACTGTTAGCATTGCCAGTATCAGTACCTGTTAACTAATGTGGCACAGATTTATCCCTAGTACCATCTTCAGCACCAGCACATACAGTGTCAGCACCAGTACTGGTCTTTGACATCAGTACTGTTCATTTTCTCTGGCTTCTTGTCTGTGGCCTTGATACTGGAATGTTTGTCAAGTGGGTACTGATTACAGTTTGTATTTTGGCACTGACTGCAAGGTCTTTCTGCATCTTCAGTATCAGGATGAGTATCACAGAGGCTCAATTTATGAGAAAATACTTTTGGTGTCTTGGGATGCCTTTTTGGTACCATCAACCAATTCTGATTCGGTACCAATCTTAGCATCTTCACAACGGTCAGCAAATAAGTCAGGTCAGCTAATGGCCCCATGAGGTTTGCTACTCCACAGTAACCAACTGACTATTTTGACGGTTCCTTGAAGTTGAGTTGAGGGTCCTCCAGGCCTTCCTCGCCTCCTCTTTAGGCACAATCAGTTTAGAAAATCTCCTGGGGAGACTTCCAGAAGGAGAATATGAGTGCCTGGAGTGAGACCATTCATACAGCAGAGATAGATTGTAGTGGCCTCTTACGTATCAGCGTCTTATACCAGATGCTGTCCTTCAGTAGCCATGTTACTGCTGGGGTGCATCTGATCCTCCCATGTTTCGATCACCAGTTCAGTCAAGTTCAGGGTTACTAAAGTGTTTGGCAAAGTTGTTTTCACAGCCACATAGGTCGAAAGCACACAGAGAAACTGGTCTCCAGGAGCAGCCAGTACTGTAGGGGAAACAAGAACCACAGGAGGCTGTATCAAGTCCTCAACCCAGGTTCCTCCTCATCTGTCAACTCAATGATCCCACACTCTTTGCCAGTTACATAGGATTTTAAGTCTTATCAGGGCTGCTAAGGAGAATGGCTGAGGCCTGATGTATTCCTGCTGAGCTTGTGCAAGCGAGCACTCACAAGCTTTCTTGAGGTGGCTGCCCCCAGAGGATACCTGGTTAATGAGGCTTATGTAGAACCAACAAAGCCCTGGCACATGTCAGCCTCTTTAGTTCCTATAGCTAACCACACCAACAAAATATTATGTCCCACTGCAAGCCTTCACCTGTTTTTGTTCCCATTCTGTCTCAAAAGCTCTTCTAGTTGTGTCTTCCAATAAGACATCACATCAGGGGAGAGTTAAATAAACTCTCAAAGAAAATGAGCCGAGAGACTTAATTATTCCAAGTCCTCTTTGCAGAGGAGGATAGCAAGTCAGCGTGTATTGATATTTAAATATAACTTTGTCAACTGGGACACAACATCAGAAAGGAATAAAAGGCTTTTCCAGTAGAACGTTATATGGGAGTTAAGACATCACTCCAGTATGTACTTGATGCAATTTCTTTTAGAGGTTTTCTTTCATGATAACATTCAGGACAGCCTGATGGTTTCCAAACTCAGGCATAGTATTGAGCCTCCAGCAAATCATGAAGGACATCTCATTTGTTGGTCAGTTTTTTGTTATTGCACAGAACTGATGAATCTGCATTAACTTAAAGACTAGTACTACACTTCGTCCACTGTGGTTCTGTGTAGCCCCTTGCAGTTACAGTATCAACATCAGTACCATAGATAATCTTTATATATTCACAGAAGCACTGCAACTTTTCAAGGAAGGAGCACAAATCACAGAAAAGAAAGCCTTTCTGCTCAACACTGTCAGCTTCTTGTTAGTCAGATGTGGGTAAGCAGCTCATCTGAGTTCTCCTTTAAGGACAACAATACATCATTGGTGATATTCTTAATTACCACCTCGCACCCTCGTCTGGGGACAGATTATCCCATTTCCTCAATGCTTAGGAAGCCATAATGTCAGACAACAAGAAAGGCTTCTACAAATGTATTAGACAAAAAAGAAAGATCAGGGATAGTGTGGATCTTCTGGATAGGGAAGGCAAGCTAGCAAAGAAAGATAAAAAAGTTAAGCTGCTCAATGCCTGCTTTGCTTCAGTCTTCACACAAAACATGTGACCAGATGATTAATGAAGTTATCATACACCACAAAGGGGAAGGAATGCAGGTCAGCATAAGGAAAGCCTGAGTCTGAGATCTTCTAACTAATTTTAATTGGTTCAACTCAGAAGGACCTGATACTATTTACTCCAGGTTGCTGAAGAAATAAGCTAAGGAAATCTCTGTGCCATGGGCAAAAATAATTGCTAAGTCATGGATGCTGTAGAGATCCTGGAACACTGGACAAGAGCTAATGTAGATTGAAGAGATGATCACTAGTAGCCATCATGGATATTCTAAAAATAAATCATGGCCAAAAAAGATCTTGATTTTTCTTATTTGAAATGGCAACTAATTTGGTGGCTTGAGGGAATGTGGTGGACATAATATAGCTAAATTGTATTAAGGCTTTTGACAAAGTGATCCATGACATAATCATAGGTAAACTGGAGTACTGCTCAGCAGAACTACAATTAAATGGATATATAATTGGTTAAACAGCTGTACACAAAGTAATTAATGGAAAGATGTTGAGTGGGAAAGGGGTCTTAAATGGGATTCCACGGGGATCCATTCTGGGTCTCATGTTATTTAACGTCTTTATTTAATTACTTGGATGTAGGAATAGAGAGCATACTGATCAAATTTGCAGATAATACAAAGCTGGGAGGGGACAGATTTCAAACACTTGGTAGAATTAACATTCAAAGAAATTATAAATTTTGAACAGGCCTACTGACAACAAAATTAAATTCAACAAAGACAAATGTAAGTTGATATACTTAGGGAAGAAAAATGAAATGGACAAATACAACATGAGAGATAACAGGCTTGGCAGCAGAACTTCTGAGAGGGATAAGGGAATTGTAGTGAATCACAACCTCAACAGGAGTCAACAAATGTGATTCTGTTGCAAGAAAAGGAAATGTATTTGTTGGTTACATTAACAGAGGTATAGCATATAAGTGATGGGAGGTGGTATAAGTTTGACCTCCTTTGTCCAGCACGCTTGTGACCTGAGTGGTCCTGGACCAGGGATTTTGCCAGACCAGGGGAGGTCAATGCTCTTTTGCTGGCTTTCCACCCTTTCTCCTGGCCACAGGCTTTAATTTGCCCCCCAAGCCTTTGTGTCTTCTTGCCCCAGCCAGCTGTGAGCTGCCAACTTCCTAGTCCCAGCTGCAGCTCCCTGGACCCAGCCCTGACTTTCTGGACATGTCTGCTGGCTTCACGCTTTAGCCATGGTTGAGACTGTCCATGGTCTGCTTGTTTCCTGGCTGCTGGCTCCCCAGTTCCAGACCCATTTCCCTGGACCTGGCTGCTAGCTTCCCATTCATGGGCCAGCCACTTCCCAGCCCTCGCCCAAGGCCAGTGGCTTCCCAGCCATGGATGCAGCTCCTGGGCTGATGCTCCCTGTCTGTGGCTGTCATGCCACAGCTCCCCAGCCACTATCTCCTCCCCCCGGCTGCCAGCTTGGGTGTGGCTGCACCAGCCAGGTCTCCCAACTGCTGGTCTCTCAGTTTTCCCACTTTCCCAGCCAACGTGGTTCTCTGGTCCCAGAACATCTGTGGTCCTGCTGGACCATGGATGTTGCCAGACCAGAGTGTCCCAGATTTTAGCGGTTCACACTATAATACCGTTTTACTCAGCACTGGTTAAGCCTTAGCTGGAGTACTGTGCCTAGTTTTGGTCACAAATGTATAAAAAGGGTGTAGAAGCTGGAAAGGATCCAGAGGCAACTAATAAAGGTGAGCAAAGGATTGGATTTCAGGTCATATGAGCAAAGACTGAAGGAACTGGGCATGTTTAGTGTGAACAACAGATTAAGGCGCGGGACATGATAGCTGATTTAAATACTTGAAAGGGTGACATAAAAAAGATGGGGCGAATTTGTTCTCTTTTACCACAGAGGACAGGACAACAGGCAGTGGATTCAAACTACAACATGGTGGATTTAGAGTAAATCTTAGGAAAATCTTCTTAACTGTATTAGCAAGAGGACATTGGGGCAAACTGCCTAAGGAAGTAGTTGAATCTTTAGAGATTTCAAAAAAGAGGCTGGCTAGCCCTCTTTTTTCAATGATTTAGACACAACAAACGCTGCATCTTGACCAGGGGTTAGATATTTTTTTTCTTTGCAGCCCACCCCAAGCCAAGTTTCAGATGGTAGTGTGGACGCCGTGGAAGTCTTAGACATAGTCTGTGGAGCACCAAGGATCTGTGGACCACAAGTTGAAAACCACTGTTATATGACACAGTTTTTCACAGACCTCTTAGATATGGTCTGCAGACACACGGGTTGAAGACTTCTGTACTAGATGACCCTTGCAATACTGCTAACCATGTGATTCTGTGGTTTTGTGATCCTGTGTCCTTAATCTCTGGGCAATTCACAAAGCTTCCCATGCTTTTCTCCCTCACTTCTTGGGGTTACTGATCCTGCCGTTGACTGACAATGCAACCACTGCATACTACCTAAGCAGACAGGGAGGGACATGTTCTAGTCCTCTTTGTCAGAAGGCATAAATCTGGGATTTTTACATCAAGGAAGGCATTGCTCTCTAACCAGGCTCCCAACATCAGTTGCCGGATCATCTTAACAGGAGATTTTCTCAGAATCACGAATGGTCCCTCAAGAACATCATGTTCAGGTCCATCTTTCAAGTCTGAAGTACAATGAAAGACTACAATACATGCTGTCAATATTGTTGCTGAATAGATAACATTTCAGGTTCATAGAGCAACACCCTTCTTTGGAGAGGAGGATCAAGTCTCATGTTTTCCATTACCCCTAGTTCATTTGCCCAACAAGTGATTCTCATATTGAAACAGAGCATACCAATTTAATTCTTATCATGCCGGTTTACTCGAGATAGTGCTGGTTTTTGGTTCCTCCAACTCTTGACCCATTCTTCAGAGTCTTCACCTCTTCTTCCAGACAGACCTTTTGTTCCAGCAGCTCATGGCTTGGCTGTTGACTAATTAAATCAAGCAGAGAAGGGCTAGTCAGTGGCAGTTCAGGAAACATTACTTAAAATTGGTTACTCAGTTGTCCTGTATTGAGCTTCTTCGGCTTTCCTGTGTTTAAAAAAGTGTATTACTTTATTGTAACAAAATTTTTTCTAAATATGATCCAAGTACATAAGTGATGTTCCGCTGTCATCCTTAATTTGGTCAACAAAGATTATGACTCTTTCAGGGTGCTTCTTTTGTTTATATAAAAAATGTGTTTCGAAATTATGTGAGAGTTCAGGTAACCATTTTTTTCAAAAAAGGCCTTGTATAATTATTAAAAACTTTGTATGATTATTCAGTGCGATTTATGGATTTTTCCTAGTTGAATGCATGTAATGTGTATTTAATACATTTTTTTAAAAAAAGTTTAATATATTTGGGGAAAAGTTTGCTGTACCTTATTTTTCAGATAAATTAGAATTCTTGGATTTTGTGATTGACAAAGCTGTGACTTCATCTATTTCCTGGTACAAACTTCTTGCCTTACCCATTACTGATCTCTAGAAAAAAAATTATAAATGTAGTTAAACCATGTCTTAATGCTTTTTGGAAAGGAGTTTAAAATAATAATTACCTTTTTAAAATCTAGTTTCAAGCCTTTGATTTCAAGAGGAAGGCATTTTTAACATATAACACCAAAAATATCTATTTCTTCCTCCAACTTTTGGAACATAGTTTGCTAAATATGTCATTATAAAGGGCGGGGTATGTGTATAAAACTTGCATTCTGTTTTAATACAAAGTATTTTGGAAACTCTGAAAGTGGAAGGAAAAGTGCTTCATGGCCTTCATGACCTTGGAATCAAAGAGGATGCCTTCAGAAAATTTATGAGATTACAGATCCATCCTGTGGATGACAGTTGTGCTTTAGATATTCGTCACTCTTCGATAATAGTGAGTAAACACTTAATTCTAAATTTGTTGTATATAATGATGACAGCATTTGTCATTTTGTGTTTTTGAGTTATATGTCTTCTCCTTATATATTTTCTGTTCTGTTCTATTAGCCTTAATGTTTTTGACTAGTACTATCTCAAAATAACTTATTTCGAACTTCTCTCTGTCCCTCTCACAGTGAGCGGTGGTGGGAACGAAATACCACAATCAGAATAGTTCTGATATTTTGATTGCAGTGTTTGGCTATGGGGTTTCTATTTCGGGATACAAATGTGGATGCCTGTCTATACAGCATAAACAAGTACATGTTGCCTCAGGACAGGATTTTGAGATACAGTCTCTGGACACTATTAATGACTGTTTCTTGGAGCAGCTAGTTCTGGAATGTGCAAGGGTTTACGCTAGTTCAGAGTAAGTGTTAAATGTCTACTCTGAGTACAACTACACTGTTGAACAATCATATCTACACTTAAAAAGGATGTTTATCTTGACTATCTGAGGTCTGTACCAAATATGAATTTAGCTTCACCATATTTTTCTGTGGCAGATGACTGTGAAACCCATTTTACAGAAGAAGGAGATAAGCCACAGAGATTGTCTGCCAATAAGTACTCAATAATTCAGTGACAGTCAGGAATAGGATCCGGAAATTTTGACTCCTGCACCCCTGTTTTACCCACGAAGCCCTCTGTCTTTTTTTTAAGCTCTGTCAAAGAATTTGGTATACTTTGCTTTAGAAGCTCTGTGTATACATAGAAAAAAGCATTAAATATTAATCATTCCTTATCTGAAAGCTTCATATTTCATTCTTTAATTTATTTACAATGCCTAGGCTTCCATGAAAAAACAATTAAAGAACCGTCTGCAGTGACAAATGCTATGTGTCTTTTAATTGAGGAAAAACTTGAAAAGAAAAAATCTCATGGAATGCCAAATTGCTTCTATATTGAAGACTAATAATAACTGAGCAAATTTTAGTTTTTTGTTTATTGCAACTTATATTATTGTCACAGTCTAGTGGGTTCAGTTCAGAACACTAAGGGGTTGTCGCCTCCTACCTTGTAACCTTGGGTGCCTCACAGTTATTTGGGCTGTGGACACACTTGGCCAAAACTTCGAAATGGCCATGCAAACTGCCATTTCAAAGATTACTAATGAGGTGCTGAATTGAATATTCAGGACCTCATTAGCATTAGGACACTTCTGGCCACAGCACTTCGAAAGTGCTGCTTTCAACCGCTCGCAGCTCGGCGCGGGTACACGAGGGTCCTTTTCAAAAGGACCCCACACCTTTCGAAATCCCCATATTCCCCTCCGCTGAGAGGAATAAGGGGATTTCTAAAGGTGCGGGGTCCTTTCAAAAAGGACCCCAATGTAGCTGTGCCGAGCCGCGAGTGTTCGAAAGCGACGCTTTCCAAGAGCCGAGGCCGGAAGTGTCCTAACACTAATAGGGCACTGAATATTCAATTCAGCACCTCATTAGTAATCTCCAAAATGGCCATTTGCATGGCCATTTCGGAGTTTTGGCCAAGTGTGGCCACAGCCTTGCTGTGGTAGTTTCCAACCGTAGCTGCTCACAGCCAGCAGACAGGTCACACCGTGAGTGTCTGTGCCAGAGAACTCTGGTTCAGCAGCTCTTACTGCGGAAGCCTGTCTGCAGTCCCACTCTGGCTTCTGTCAGCTTTGCTAGCTATTTTCAGGATGATCTGAACTCACTCTCAGTCCCAGATTATCCAAGAACCTTAGGGTCTGCAATATCCACCCCACTCTATTTCAGAGAAATAATATGTTTCATTTATTCCTTTAAAGTTACAGAACACACCACCACTTATTAATTTAACTAGAGGCATATATACCCTTGCCTTTGAATGCAGCACTGAGCTGATTTATGGTAACAATAAGCTTATTAACAAAATATATTTAAGATTAAGTAAATTAAGTATAAGTAAGCATACGGTTTGAATATCGAAAGTTACAATTAAAACAAAACTAAATATGCTTCTAAAGATCTAAAACTTTATCTAGCAAGAAATAAGCTTTATTCAATATGGTTTTTCTCACCAGTCACACTTCTTTTCCCAGCCATAGCTGATTTTCTCCTTAATCAGGACCTTCCAAGATAGTGCAAAATGCTTTAAGTGTCATCTTAGGTGAAAATTGTTTATCTAAGCAGGTTTGTTACCTATATTCAGTTCCAGAGACTTCATCCTCCTCTTGGTCGAAGGACCCATTTTGTCTGCTTACAAAAGCTCAAGTTTCTTAAGTCTGTCCTGTGGTGGATGTTAAAGATGGCTTCTCCTTGCTTCTCTCTCCCAAAGTTCAGTGAACTTGCTTTAAGAGGCAGGCTGTCCTCATTGTGTTCTTCCTTTTCTCTGGGCTTCCCATCCCATGAATCAGACTTCCCTTGTTTGATTCCAACATGGTTAATTTATGGAAGAGACAGATATCTGTGACATACCCTACTGTCTGGGGAGACTACAGCTGTTTGTCAGTGAATAGCCATGATTCCTTATATAGTGTTAATACGCACATTTCACAGTAGTATTAATTGACAGTATGTTGTTACCTTCAGGAAAAACACAGTCTATGTCTACGCTACAAAACAACTTCGAAGCAGAGTGTCTACACACAAAATGCACCCTCCATTACTTTGAAGTAGGTTTCCCCCTACTTTGAAGTTAAACGTCTACATACAATTAGCCCCTACTTCAAAGTAAGGGGCCAGGAAATGATGCAGGCAGGGGGTCACAAGGCTGACAAGTCCTTCCGGGCTTGCAACCAGCCGACCCCTTAAATGGCCCCTCCCAACACCCCCACTCTGCACATGCTCAAGGCTGCCAGGCTGCAGACAGCAGCAGAGCACGTGCTGGAGAGAAGAGCAAGGGACATGCCTGCTCCTAGCCTCCCCGAGGACAAGGTCCTCTCAACCCTGACCAGGCTGCTGGCCATGCTGGTTGCCCTCATCTTCCAATGGTGCAACTGGGTCGCCCACCTGGGATCCAGCCTGCAGGCCCTGGCCATGGCACTGCTGCATCTCCCCTGGACCACTCTGATCCGGTGCCAGTGGGCTTTCACCACCAGCAGCGAGTGGTGGGACTGGCTGGTGCTGGAGGACTGGAAGGACAAACAGTGGCTAGGGAACTTCAGAATGACCTGCCAGACATTTGAAGACCTCTGCCACTCGCTTGCCCTAGGCCTCCAGCACTTAGACACACAGATGCAGCCAGCACTTCTGGTGCAAAAGAGGGTGGCCATTGCCCTGTGGCAGCTGGCCACCCCCGACAGCCTCCAGTCCATTGGCCACCAATTCAGCATCAGCAAAGCCACTGTTAGAGTGGTGAGGATTGAGGTATGTCTGGCCCCCTCCATGGACCCACTCTGGGGAGAGAGTTACCAGGCAGGGGACAGGGGCCCCTGATGGGCAGGATGTAGTGGGGGCCTCTCGGTCTGCCATTCATGGACGTGTCTTCCTTCCCCCTGCGAGTCATCCAAGCCATCAACAGGGTGCTCGTGCCATGAGTTGTGACCCTGGGGGACCTGGATGGTGCCCTTGCTGGGTTTGTGGACCTGGGTTCCCCCAGTTTTTTCGGAGCTCTAGAGGGGATGCGTGTGGTGATCCAGGCTGCAGACTACAGTGGGGATGCCTACAATAAGAGGAAGGGGTACCACTTGGTGGTACACCAGGGCCTGGTGGACATGAGGGGCCGTTTCCTGGACATGTGCATGGGGTGGCTGGGCAGGGTCCATGATGCCCGGGTGTTCCAGAATTTGTGGCTGGGACATCGGATACAGGAGGACACGTCTGTCCCCCTGCAGTAGCTCCAGCTCAGGGACATCATGATGGTCCCCTGCATCGTGGCCAATGCCACATATCTGCTGCACTCCTGACTCACGCAGCCCTATACTGGACGCACCACACTGGCCCAGGGCACCTTTTACAGTCACCTCAACCATACCAGGGGTACGAACAAGCGACCATTTGGGAGGCTGAAAGGGAGGTTTCACTGCCTCCTCACCAGGCTGGATGTCAGCCTCATGAATGTCCCCATGGTCATCACCGCCTTCTGCGCCCTCCACAACCTCTTGGAGGGCTGGCAGGACCCCTTCATCCAGGGCTAGGCTGCAGACTTGGGGGCCCTGTATGAGTAGCTGCCTGCTGCCCCATGCTGTGAGGCACAGAGGGATGGGGACAGGGTCTGCCCTGACCCTCCCAGCCACTCACCACACCGCCAGTCTCCCAGTTCTCCCACCAAACACTGGGGACACAGAGTTAGGGTGAGAACATCAAACTTTACTGTCGGGGGAATAAACTCGTCGTGCAAAACCAAACAGAGCAATATGTGAAACTATTCAGAGTGCATGTGGGGGAACGTTCCGCAGGAAGGAGGAGTGGGGCTAGGTGGGGAAGGCTCAGTCGCCAGGGGTGTGGGGGGGCTGGGAGCCATGTCGGCCATGGCTGCCCCTACTGCCCTGGGTCTGGGATCCCCTGTGGGGCTGTGATGGGGCCAGGACCACAGGGAGGTAGGGCTGGGGTGGAGGTGCCACAGGCTCAGCCTCCTTACGGTGTGCAGGGGGGTGCCACTGGAGCTGGGCCAGGTGTGCCCACCTCAGCCAGTAGCCACCAACCCAGCTAGAGCCGGGTGGATGGTGACAGTTCTGCTGGGAGATAGGCAGCTGTGGGGGGGGCAGCTGCAGGCTGGGCTGGTGAGGAGCGAGTGGTTGGATAAGGCAGATGGCCAAGGCCTGGGCCACAGTTTCCAGTCTGCTGGCCAGCCACACCCACATGTCCCACTCCATCACCAGCCAGTCTTAGAGCACCCCAGTCATCTCCCATACAATTGCCCAGTTGGTGGCCACCTTCTCCTTTCAGTGCCATCTGTGGGAGGCCCTGCCACAGCCATAGGTGGGATGTAGGCTGGGGCGATGGGGAAGCTACTCAGCCCCCTGTGGCTGCGGCCTGCTCCGGTGGGCTGTGGCACCTTCCTGATGATGGACCTGTGGAGACATGAGGGGATGGGGGGGCAAGGACCCCTGCTGCACTGGCCCCCACCCCACTCCCCTGCCGCCTGATGGCCTGTGAGCCCTGTGGGATCCCAGGTGCCCAGGGGTTCCTGCTAGGTGAGGGTTGGGCTGTGTTCTCTCCCCCTTCCCCAGGTGTGTGGACTGCGGGGCTGTTCCTGATAGGTCCCATCCCCATCCCTGGCAACATCCCGCTTGTCCTATATGTACCGGCTGTGAAGTCCTGGGGCTTGGGTGAGACTCAGCTGGAGGAGGCTCGGCTGGGTGTCCCGGAGGGGTGGATGATTGTGATCCCCTGAATCTTAGCCTCTGGAGTGAGCCTTATAGGGTGGGGGCTTGCCACTTGATGTGGTTGTGTGTGTGAAAGACCCCAACTTCATGGCACCTGTGGGGAAGGTGGGGGTGCACTGCACAAAAGTAAAGCACAGGAAAGAAGTTTCTGCGCCTCTTATACAAGCATGATGCCCCTAACAGCCTGGCTGACACGTGGTGTGGCAGAACAGGGGCTTGCACCAGCTCAGAAAAAAAAAAAAGAAGAAGAAGGAAAAAGAAAACAAGTTCTCAGCTTGCAGAGGTAGAGACAGAACCAGAACTGAAGTAACAGCAAAGACAGAAAGAATTTTCTCAGCCTCTCACACAAGCATGACCCTACAGCTTTGCAAATTCATGGTCTTCCTGTTACCTAATTCCTGTGCACCTGGAGAGCAGCAGAGATGGAAGGAGACAGAATGGAGCACTGTGGGGGTTGTGGGATACACACAGAACAGCTCTGGGGCTAATGTATCTAATTCAAAGACATGGCGCTTCCACACTGGCCTTCATTCTAACATTTAAATTCGAACTTGATGCTACACCCAGCCAGTTTCGAGAATATTATGCCATCGATATTAGTGCTTCCTAAATCAAGCTAATGGTATTTACATTGAAGACAGTTACATGGTAATATTGAGCTAACCGCCTTAAATTTGAATTTGTTTCATAATGTAGGTGTATCCGTAGTGGCACAATTTATGTATTCCCATGAGTGATAAGCATTTATTTTACCTGTTTTATATAACTTTTCTGCTCTGCAAGAATTCAGATTGGTTTTAGTCATTCAGCAGCATAGAATTTTAATAATATACTTCTTCTGATAGCATAAAGGTCATGTCAATTAAAGATATTTTTTTCGTTTTCCTTGGTTCTGTTAAATCAATGTTTCATTACATATATTAATTCAGAAAGCTAAGGGTTTGAATTAAAGAAGGTAACCTAAAAGTAATCATGCTTCTCCGCATTTTCAGGACATTTGATATGCTAGCTGTATTTAATTTTTAATCATTATATGCCGTCATATTTTACCACAGTTAATGAAATTCTGCTATTTTAACAAGTCCCACTAACCTATTTTATATACTTCAGTAGCATACTCAATATGCGCAACAGAGCAATTGAGCATAAATAGTTTTTAAGTGAAGTCAAAAAGTTTTAAGCACGTTTAAACATGGATATAAATGATAATAAACACAAAATATTTTGGTGACAACTTCTGTTTTTTCAAATAAACTTAACTTTGGCCAGGTCTGCACTCGACATTTGTGTTCATATAGTGCTTTCAGTTAGGAAGTAATTTTTGTTGACATTTATATCTAACAAAATGGCTGGTATAGCTGTGATTAATGTGGCGTAAAAGTACTTTTACAAGCATAACATATTTCACTCACCCAACTTGTGTGGGTAATTTTTTTGCAAATACAGGCTGCGTCTACATTAGCAACGTTTTGCTGCTGTAGATATACTAGGAAAACATTTAAAGTTAGAGCAGGCTTTACAATTGTACATATTTAAGGTGTTAAATACAGCAACAAATCAGGATTTCTCTTTTGTTATATTTGAGGGTCTATTTTCTGTTACTCTCTGTTTAGAAAGAAGCTTTTTGTAAGAAAATAGTGTTTGTTAGCATGGCTTTGCCTATAAGTATTTGATCCAGTGGTAAACCTTTGTGTCCTTGAATTATGCACATGGTTTGTATTGCTTTTTTTAGTGGGCTAATAACATAGAAGATGATCACTTCTACAACAAATGGCCCACAAGTTTCCAGGAATTGCTTAAGCAGACCTTTCCAGGAGGTATACATCAAATTAGGCGCAATTTGTATAATTTGGTAAGTTTTAAGTTACTTCCATTATGAGAATATTCATGCATTGCTGCCTCGTGTATGGACGGAACTATGTATGGATCTTATATGTTATGAGGAAATTTATAGCATTGCATTTAGGTTTTGTTTTTTTGGAAATTCCCACTTTTCATTTAGGCCCTTGAGATCTGAGTTAAAATTTTCTAGTGTACAGCTCACATCAGTTAAATCTGGTATTCTCTCATCCAGCAACGTCTGTGACCCTGATGTTCCAGGACCAGAGAATCCCAGGTCTGGGGCCAGACCAGCATTCTCGGGTCCGCAAGGTTGGGCCGCAGACCCTGTTTGCTCCTCGGTAGTGTATTCCGGGAACCAGAGCCCCTGTCTGCCCAAGCAGCGCAGGGCTGGTAACCAGAGCCTTTGTCTGCCCCATGGCAGTGCACGGGCTGGAGCTGGAGCCCTCACCTGCCCCATGGCAGCATGGGGATGTGACCAGATATAAATATTGGGCAATACACTCTGACATTTTTGCACTTTCTCAGATGGAAGGAGAATAAACTGGTTAAAATGCAATTTTGCTGCAGTCCAGCAAAAGGAGTGTGAACTCAAAGAAAGAATGTGGTCGCAAATAGGGGAGGAGGTGGAGGGAAGCTTGAATTGCCTCCATCATTGTTAAATGAGTAGAATTAACTGCCTAGCATGCCCATGTGTTGGAAATTCTATTTTATTTATTATATGTAACATCACATCAAAAGAATGTAAAATTTGCAAAGTAAAGCACTTAAAAGTTAGGAAGCTCCAAAATTAGTGCTGCTGGTGCCCTCTCTCTCCTCTTAGTTCCTGCGTCCAGTGCCCTGTGGCTGTGGAGAGAAACAACTGGTGGCAAACTCTTTCTCAGTCTAGTGACCCTGTGTTCGAGCATGCTTGTTACAAACAGAAGCTTTGAAGAATTTAGCCTCTAAATTCTAATAATTTGCTACTGAGTAGGTGCAAAAAACTGCCTTTTTCAGAGGGAAAAAACTTGACCATATTTGGGTGAATTTTCACGAGCTTGGGAAAAAACATGTCCCTGATGCCCGTCCCCTAATTAAACTTAAAGGGTACGTCTACACTAGAGAGTTTTGTAGACAAAACTGGTGTTTTGTCAACAAAACTCACAGAGCATCAACACACAAAATGTGTTTTGTCAACAAAAACCGTTGACAAAAATGCTGTGTAGATGCTCAGGGGGGCCCTTTTGTCAACAGAACAGGTCAAAAGATTGATCCGCTTTTATGGGTAGATGGGATCTGGTGAGAGAAGTTTTGGCAGAACATATCTTCCAACAATAACGTCTGTAGGCAGATGCTTCTGGTATAGATGTAGCCCAAGACTCTGCTACAAAGCATGAAGGTATTACAACTTTTCAGTGACATGGTTGGAAGAATTTTTTAACATCGGAAAATACTATATTCTTCCCTGATCTAATTCTGAGAAAGAGTTAAACTGTTTTGAATGTTAGTGAGGCAGAAACATGATACAGAACATTTCAGACCGTGCTTGACAAAGTTAAAAATAACAGAAAACATGGTCTTGTAATGGAAATTCTCCATTTTTTTACTGTCTTAACCATGCAGTGTTAAATATATGTTCCATTAACAAAGTTACTTTTGTGAAATGTTAACACATAAAATATTGAAGGTAATACTACCTGGTTTAAATTCATTATTAACTAAATAGTTAAGAAGAAGAGTTCAAAATATTTAGTTACAAACAATTGCTCATTTTAATTGGTTGTTTTGATGTGAAGTATATTGTGTCTAGCTGACAGTCTTTTCAGTTTTATACATGTTACAAAACTAGGTGGGAAAAAGATTCTGCTAAAAACAAAATTATTAATATGGTAATAAAAATGCATGACAACCATAAACACATAACACTATATAAAATAAAAAAGTATATGTTTATAATTAAAATGTGTGCTCATACATGTGTCTAGGGCTGTGTTTACACTAGCCCCCTTCTTTGAAGGGGGCATGAGTAATCAGTGAGAGCTGGGAATAATAATGAGGTCCTGTGATGAATATGCAGCACCTCATCAGGCTAATTCTCACCACGGCAACTTCAAAGTTGCAAATTTCAAAGTGCCGGCATGCCTTGTAGCCACGGGCACTTCAAAGTTCCCATGCAACTTCAAAGTGCCCTTACTCCAAAAATTTTTTAAGTAAGGGCACTTTGAAGGTGCATGGGTACTTCAAAGTGCCTGCGGCACACGGCTTGCCAGTGCTTCGAAGTTCGCAACTTCCAAGTTGCTGTGGTCAGAATTAGCCTAACGAGTACTGCATATTTGTCGCAGCACCTCATTATTATTCCCTGCTCGTGCTGATTACACTAGCCCCTTCTTCAAAGGGGGCATGGTAGACACAGCCTATATGTAACAAAGTCCAGGTGTGCATATTTGTACACATAACTCTTACGTTGTAGAAACTTTATAACACAGGAAAAGGCATCATAGTTTTTTAGTCAAAAAATAAGCTTTGAGGTTTTTTCTAAAATGTGGTTATATGTAGTGTATGTTAAATAGGAAGTAAATTATGATGAACACTAAACTAGGATGATTTTGCATTCAAGGTAAAACAAACAAATCAACAAGAGCAACAACAAAAACTAAAAACAAAAGTGCAGCTGGGAAAAAGGTGAAGGTCAGTGTTTCCTGTCAGCTGAGCACTTAGGTATCTACCCAGAAGAGATTCAGGTGCTGCCCAGCTGATTAGTAGAGCACCGACAGCTGGAGGCATATGTTTCACATCCACATATACTTTGGTACACAGAACAAAATTTATTCTGCCCATGGATGGAAAAAGTTAGAGAGAACACTGGTAGAGGGTTTTTGTTTTTTTTTTGTTTTTTTTTTACAAAATAAAACTATTTCTAGTTGTTGTTGTTGTTGTTGTTTAGGCTTTGTATATTGATTTACCCATTGGTGATTTCATTTTTCAAGAAGATGTATTGCAGGCAGGGACAGCATATTCAGAACCAGGTGTAAGTTTATGAAAAAGATATAGTTCTGTAAATTTAAAAAAGAGAATGGAAGTTGTATAGCTGTGATGAAATTTACTTGGTGTTTATCTCAAAATGTCCAGCTGTTAGTACAAATGGATAAACTCTGAAGTTGTTTTCATATGTATTCCTAATATTTTCTTGTGATGAATTTCTGAGATGACAATAGAGAGCTGCATAATTCCTTTTGGAATCATTATGCTACATTGGAATTTAAATCTAAAAGTAACTATATGTATTATATGTTATTTATAAAATGTATTTTTCTGTTAGATTCTGTTGATTGATCCTGTCCAGAAACATGCAACTGAATTTGTGAAACTGGCAGAATTATTCTATCATCACAATATACCACTTAGGTAAGGTAAAATTTCAGTGTTAATTGACAGTAATTGCTTTTAGATCAATACTACTTCGACATCTTCCTCTCCAAATCTGAAAGTTAAAGATGTGAAGTTAACTCAATTGTCCTTCACGGTGGTGTAAAAAAATACCACTAGGCTTACCAACTAGGCCTTGGTGTTTTTAACATACTGTAGGAGTAAGTTTTCCAAAGTCTGGTAGGGCATAGTTATCCTATACTAGCTTGTGGAGAATAGACTGGGAACACTTTCCTGGGTATTAGCATCAGAAATAATGCTATTGGATATCCATGTGGGGCAGTATTTAAAGCAAAACCTTTGAAAAGCATGCACACAGTTGGAGTACAATGAGATAGGGAGTGTTGATGAATTCAGATCTCAGCCCGAGTTATTGCTGCACTGTAAAAACATATAGAACCTACATTTTAAATGGAGCTTTTAAATCAAGTACTTCAAGCACCCATATTTTCCTCGGATCAGTTTTGCTGTTTATTTCCAATTGAACTTTTACCATAATCAATCAACATTGCATTGTACTTGTATTCTCAGTTCTATGAATTACATGGATAGCACAGTATAGATTAAATAATACTTTTGTACGTTACAAATAGTCTGGAGACCACAAAATATATAAAGCAATAATATTGTAGAACATTGTTTCATTTTTAGTCCTCTCTGCCTAACTTTAGAGGAAATAGCACAAACAGTTTTAATATATATCTACACATGTTTTATACCATTGAATCTTGATATATTAACTTATCGGATATTGTTAGAAAAGCGTTGCATTGTTTGTATCTGAACAATTATGAGAAGTTAGAATATCTTCAGTCTGTTTTTAATAAGGTTTAAAAATCCAGATAATTAATATTTATAGGGAATCTTTTTCCTCTACAGAATTGGATTTGTTTTCATCTTAAATACTGATGAAGAAATTGATGGAAATGAGGATGCTGGAGTAGCTCTTTTGAGAGCTTTTAACTATATTACAGAAGAATCTGATACCGCTCAAGCTTTTACCTCCATGATAAATGTTAGTACCTGTAAATAGATAAAAATAATCATTTATATATTTTAAAGCTTTCACTTACCTGTAAATTCAAAATATTTCCCTCCTTGTGATTGCAAGGTATGTTTACTGTGCAACAACAACTGTCTTCAGTTGGAAACAAAGTTGTTCTAGGCATGGCTATTAGTTTGCTGCAGGATCCTTTACTGAAAAATATTTTTCTATTCCTCAAACAAATTCATTCTAGTAGTACTGTCTGTCCTACATGTTTTCTTCAAGGATTAAAAGAAGGTAAACGTACACCTTTCAGTAGTCAGTATTTTCATGAGGTGTCATAGTTCTGGACTCTATATGGCCTTTTCTTGACTGCTTTTTCATCTGTATTCTGGCACACAATGGAGTAATGGTATTCCAAAAAAAAAAAAATGGTTATTCCTTATGGTGTAGAAGACTTCCCTTGTCCTCAGTGCAATAGAAAATGGGGCAGACTAGATAAGTGTTTACCTAGTCTGCTTGATTCTTTTCATGTCTCTCAAAGAACATGGAAATCTTACGTGCTCGGAGATTGTGAGAAAAGTCTGATGTGGCTTCAGGAGGAAAATGTAGGTATTATTTAGGGACTTAGATAAGATAAATTGGTTGATTTGAAGAACAAGATCCCTGTGAGAACTCCTAACAAAAACCAAACAAACAAGAAAAGCAGAAGCATGGAATGCAAGTAGATTTTTAAAAATTCTGTTAGCATATATAATTATGTTTTTTTTTTTCCTTCTCACTGTCCTGTGCCATTCCTTCTCTAGGAGTAAGGGCACAGAAAGTTAAGGTGTTGGGAGAAATACAGTAGTTCTAATATACTTGAACATCAGTGGAGCATTTTACACAAACTGGGAACTAAGTTAGAGAAGATGGGGCAAGAATAATAAGGTGGGTAAGGAGCTAGCTGAAAGGCGGAAGACAATTGGTGATGCTGAAAATGAACTCTCCAATTCAAGGGAAGTTTCTAGTGGAGTTCTTCAGTGGTCAGTCTTGGGATCGATCTTTTTCAATATTTGTATTAAAGATCTTTGGGGAAAAAGTGGAAGTGTGCTAGTGAAAGTTTCTGATGGTACAAAGATGAGATGCATTTTTAGTACAAAGGAGGACTGGAATATTATACTGGAAAATCTGGATGAACTTGAAAGTTAGAATGACAAAAATTAAATGAAATTCAGTATAACACGTGTCATGCATTTATGCTATAATAATAATAATGTCTTCTATGAGCTGAGGGTTGATGAGTTGGAAATTATAGTAAAGGATAGACACGGGTGCGTGGATTGATCATACAGTGACTATAAGTGACCAGTATGATGTGGCTGTGAGAAAGGCAATTGCAGTCCTATCAGGTGAGGCATTTGCAGTAGAGAAAGAGAAGTATTAATGCCAATGTACAAGGTACTTGTAAGACCTCACTGGGAATATTGTGTTCAGTTCTGTTGACCCATGCTCAAGAAAAATGAATTCAAACTGGAACAGGTATAGCAAAAAGCTGCTAGGTTGATCAAGGGAATGGAAGGGGTGTCTTCTGAGAGAAGTCTAGAAGAGCTTGACTTGTGTGTCCTAGCAAAAAAGAAGACAGAGGGGAGTTATGATTACTCTATACAAATACATAAGAGGTGTGTGGGGGCAGTAAATGTGAGGATGGGTAAAGAGGTATGTAAGCTGAAGGACAGTGTTAACACAAGAACATATGGGTAAAAAGTAACTGAATGTTTGCAGATTGGAAATTAGGTGTTTAACCATTGGTGGAGTGAGGTTCTGGATCAGTTATCCAATATTTTTTGTGCAAACAACTTAATCAGTTTTGGGAGAGAGCTGGACAAATGTATAAGTGAGACTGTATGACAGGGTTGCTTGTGATGGAGGGAGACAGATCTCTGTAACCTGGGGAGGGACATACCTTCTAGTTCATGTCTTTCGTTTCTGAAGTTGATGCTAAGAACTGAATAGAAAGTAAAATGGAATTCTTCTCAGCCATTAAAAGTGTTGCTAACTGATCCAGAGCATTGGATATACTTTCCTCTGCGATATCAGATATTGACCAAAATTAGGACAGTAGGTATATCAGTGCTCTGATTGAAAATCCTATATTCTACTGAAAACGGTTCATATTGTTATGATAAACTAATAGTAATATGCAGGTAGAATACCTTCATCTTTTATCTGTTTTGTAATTTTACAGATGTACCATGAAATAGAAGAAGGAGAAGTTTTGACTGTGAACCATGTGAGGAATGTTCTTAGAAATGAGTTTCCTCATGCTGACATTCAGAGTATACTGGGAGCTGATTCTGAGTATGATGAGAAAAGGAAGGTATGTTAACAGAAGAGTTCAACAAATAGTTCTCTGCACAGAGCTTAATTTTTCATTTAGTGATTTCTAAGAGTTAAAATGCTTAAATGCAATTGGATTGGATTTTTTTCAGAATATTTCAGAGTTGGAAGGGCTCATTTGGATTATTTTCCTCAAGAATAATAATTAGTATTGACTCCTATCCACTATATACTGCTGCTACTATGGAAGGCACCTAGTGATAAGCCTATTGGATATGTATCATTTTCTGTAGGTGTTAGGTTGTCCAAACAGCCTGGCGAAGGAAGAAATTCTATCTATTTGGCAAATCAGATCTTCTTGGGAGAGAATTTGTCTGGTGGGTACAGCCATTCTGACTCAGAATGACATGATTCCAAGTGGAAGAGAGTGGAGTGGTATTGAAGGCACAAATGGATTATTAAATTTTATGTGCATGTAGTGTTGACCAATCAGGGAGATTGGCAGAGACCTTTTTTATTTTCCAAGCTGTCATCTGATCTGAAGTGTATGTTCTTTAGACAGTGACTGTGCACTGTGAAAATTTTGATTACAATCATGACATCATAAATTCTAAAGCATATAGATGTGGTTAGCTGATATGCATGTGTATTTGACAGGTAAATGAAAGCAAGAGACCTTCTTAGGGAATTAACTATGCATTCCCCAGAGTAGAATGTTAAGTCTTGGATTCAGGATTATTTAGAAGACTTTGGAGATGCATACATGTGAATTGTTGGCATAAAGAGAAACTGCTGGTTTTTTCTATCAAAACAAAAAATCAGTCAAGTAGCACTTCAAAGACTAAAAAAACAATTTATTAGGTGAGGAGCTTTCCTGGGGCAGACCCACTTTTTCAGACCATAGCCATACCAGAACAGACTCAATATTTAAGGCACAGAGAACCAAAAATCGTAATCAAGGTTGACAAATAAGAAAAAAAAATTATCAGGGTGAGCAAATCAGAGAGTAGAGGGGCTGGGGGGGAGGTCAAGACTTAGATTAAGCCAAGTATGCAAAAGAGCCCCTATAATGACCCAGAAAATTCACATCTCGGTTCAAACCATGTGTTAATGTGTTGAATTTGAATATAAAAGAGAGTTCAGCAGCCTCTCTTTGCAGACTGTTATGAAAATTGTATATTGGACAGACTTCAAACTCTCTCAGACAAAGAATTAATGGGCACAAAATAGACATAAGAACACTCCTGATTCACAAACCGGTCAGTCAACATTTTAATGGAGTGAGCCGTTCTGTTAATGACTTAAAAGTCTGCGTTTTAATGAAGAGGAATTTTCACAGCAGTCTGCAAATGGGCACCAGGTCTCTGCATCCCAGCTGGCTAGTGCAATGGCGGACCTCCTCCTTTGAGAGAGCAGGTCGTTGTGAGTCTACACACGTTTTCTTTCAAAAGAGCCGTTTGAAAAGGGGGGCTTTTCCTATTTCAAGTTTGGTAGAGCAATTTTGAAAGCGGGAGGTGTGTTCCTTCCATTTTCCTTTCAAAAGCATGTGCAGTATGTGCAGATGCTCTGCACTCTCTTTTGAAAGAGCCTGAAATTTTGAAAGTAGTCACTAGTGTAGATGCAGCTTATAAGTGTATAGTGAGTGTACAGTACTGCTGTTGATAAATAGATTGCATACATTTTAGTTTCTTAATATCTAACCTTGGTTTTTTTTTTTAGTGTTATGGATTGCTAGGTACACCTGTCTATTATTCAGAATATTTGAATATCCGGCAACCTCCTGGTCCCATGGCTACCAGATATGAAAGAGTTTACTGTATTTGAGATAGACTATTGTAACAAAGGTCAACCACTGTACACAGAGGAGAGTCACCATACTTCCTTGTTAGTGAAGTTCAAAGTGGCATGGTTAAGGGAAACAGGAAATAGAACACTGAATTTTATGCATAGTACTGGAAGGCAATATTTTCTTCTGTTGTAATAATGTAGATAATTTTCTGAGGAAGTCTATACAAGAGTTATTTCAACCATATATCTTCAACCATATCTGATCTGTAAAATCTTATGTACGGTGTTTCGTTAATACCTTTAAATAGTGCATGATAAATAGTAGCCCTTAGCAAGACTGCCACAAAGTAGCATAAAAACAAAGGTCTAAAAAGTTTCTTAATATAATATAGATGTACACTTGTTTTGTTCTTCCTTTTTTGATAAATGTACTATTTAACTGATTTAGTTTTCCAAGCTGCATTCTGAAAAATCCTAACAGAACTGTGAATTCAATTTAATCTTTATGACTCATAAAAGTAGGCCATAATACAGAGTACTTAGACTTTAATGTTCATTGTCTCATAATATTAGTTTTCTTTCTTGATACAGCCAACCACATTCTGTTTAATTCTGTGATATTCCTGATTTGAACAGGCAGGAGCAACCTTTTATAAAAAGACTGGCCTGGGTCCATTGCCTCAAGCTCTGTTTAATGGTGTCCCCTTTATTGGTAAAAAGATGGCTGCTGCAGAGTTAGAGACAGTTATTCTCCAGAGGATCATTGATGCTACGGGGTTCTTCCAGAGAGCAGTTTTCGTGGTACGTTTAGCATTTATGAAAGAACACAAGGTGAAATACTTGTCAGTAAATTGTTACAGTCATGCTTACGACCTGTATTTTTTATAACGAGATGGTATGAAATTACTGTTATGAAAGCTGAAATGACATCATTACTTTAATTTGCAGTTATGAGTTTGAAATTTAAGTCTTGTTGATCATTGAAGTTCTAAGATATGACTTAGTACGTGTTAATCTGAGATATTTTCAACCAAAAAGTAAAGCCCAATTGTAGCCATTCATAAGAACATGTAGACCTAAGATATTAAAATCTCAAGCAGGTATTATTTACATATTTCTTTTCTGTTTAAGCTGCCTTTATCTTTGCACCATATGTATAAAAACTCTAAACTAAACAGAAACATAACTTCCTACTAGCCTGATTGTCTGTGCTGTCACACAACTGTAATTTGCAGTGCCATATTTAGCATTTATAGGGCCCTACACAGTACTGTTAAACAGGTGCCCCTACGCCTGGTGGCAGCCAAGAGGGCAGCGGGACAATTTTTAAGAGATGAAACTTTTATAATCTTCAGCAACACACTAATGACATATTTTTAAAATAACTTTTAACCAGCAATGGGGACCCTACAGCCCAGAATGGGCCCATGAGGCTCAGGGTCCCCCCATGGGGTGCAATCTGGCATCCCAGTACCAGCCCTGGCATCCTACTGCGGGGGGAGCCCTAAGCCACATGGGCCCAATCCAGGCAAGCCAGGGCCTGAACTGGTACGTGGGCTCTGCCTGGCAGGGAGGAAGAAATAGCCAGTGGGAATGGCGGGGGACAGTGTCAGTGGGAAGCACTTCCCTCCCACATGCAGAGCCGCATGTGCTCCCCTTGGAGCTGCCCCAAATAGGTGCCCATATAGGGATACAGTCCCTTGCTATTTCCCACCCAGACACTGCATCCTTATACCCAGCTTGCTCCTGCACCCACTGTCCCATCAAGCCCCCACCTTTTCCCCACTACTGCACTTCCTTCCAGACGCTACCTCCCCACCATCAGCCCATGCCAGCATCCTGCCTCCCTCCTAACCCCCGACTCCCATGCTCCTTCTGCACCCTCTTGCCTGTCCAGACGTCTGTGTACCACCCAGATCCCACACCTCAGGCTCACTGCTGTACCCTACCTCCTGCCCACACGCCCACCCTAATCCACTCTCCAGCAGCCCCCTCCTGCTCACTGACCCCCTCAGGTGTGTCTGCTTCCTGGAGCCTAGGGTCCCTCCACAAAATCTATCATCCCCAGTCTCCCTAGGCTCGGGTGGACCTTGAGTGTGGAAAGTTGAATGTCTTTTCTTCCTGCTTCTTCACTGGGGACCACACGTTTTCTCCTTGTTAACTAGATCTTTGCTGGAGGAGAGCCACGGAAAAAGGATAGGAAGAGGCAGATGGGTAGATATTAGAACCCAGTTTTGCCCCAAATCTATGGGCGCCCTACACAGCTGCATAGTCTGTGTGTGGATAAGGACAGCTCTGGTAATTTGTAAACTGTATATGTTTAAAAGTCAAAAATGGCTGAGAATTAAATATAGGATGGTAACAGCTTCTGAATAGCCCAGTGGTTGTTCCACTTGGTGACATTCTAAACAAAAAGAGTTCTCAGTCATGTTTGTAGCTATTTGCTGATTCCACAGATATTCTAGGTTTCAAGCTGGGTTACTGTGTGTGAATATTGTTTCGTGGCAGTTGTCTTCATATGTGTCTAGGAGATTAAACTGGGAAAACTTGTGTTGCTATGTGCAAGTTGCACATGATGGGGATGGTGTGCCCTGAGAGCCTGGGAGGGTTGTTGTGTGTGCTGATTTTGTTGTTGTCTGGATGTCAAATAAGGGATATGTGCTGCGTGTGAGGGGTTGCATGTGTTTGGGCTTCTTCTTGAGTAGTTCTGCATATTCCCATTTATGGGTACTATATACTGCCTGATGGTGCTTATTGGTAAAACCTTCTCCAAATGGTAATGGTTGGACCACACATATGCTCCCTGTTAGTCCCTCTGTAGGTGTCTTTGAAGGTTCTTGAAGGCAAGGGCTATGCTCTGCCTTCTGCCTCAGTTCCTTCCAACCACCTTGGCTGATTGGAAGTTAACCACCCTAGCCCTTTTCTCCATATTTATTGCCTTGTTAATTTCATAACTATAGTTGTTCATCCTTAATGTAGTTTATAGGAGAGAACAGTTTTTGGTATGGCTGGAGAATATACTTGTGTCAAACTTCCAAATGCCGGCATGCATGTAGCTGCGGGTACTTCGAAGTGCCTTTACTCCCAAGAATTTTGCAAAATTGGGGATCAAAGGCACTTCGAAGTGCTCTTGGCTACATGTATGCCGGTGCTTGGAAGTTTGACGCTTCGAAGTTGCTGTGGGGGAGAATTAGCCTAACGAAGTGCTGTGTATTCACTGCAGCACTTCATTAGTAATCTCCTGTTGCCCTGATTAATATGCTCCTTTTGAAGCTGGGGGCAAGTGAAGACAAGCCTATTGTGTCTTAAATGTTTGGACAAAGAATACTTTCTCTTGCTCTGGGTGTTCTAATTGCTGGTCTTTCACTCCCAAGCTTAAAGGACAGGTAAACAAGGTTTTAAGAACTGCTGCTGCTACTTCAAATGCTGGTCCCTATGACTGCATCTACGCTACCTCTCCCTTTCAAAAGAGGTATGTAAATACAGCAATTTGAAAATGCTAATCGGGTGCTGAATATTCAGTGCCTCATTTGCATAATGGTGGTCACCCAGCGAGTCGAAAGTGCTGCTTTCAAATTTCAAACTAGCCATGTAGATGGGGTTCCTTTGAAGGGAAACCCCAATTTCGAATATACCCTTCCCAAAAAAATTTACAACTCAGAATGACTTGAGAACTTAAAACTTGGAGAGTAACAGTTGCAAATCCCAGTCATGACTGAACCTGAAGGTCTTCTGAATAAAAAGTGTTTCAACCAAGGCCATGAGAGACAATTGTGATCATCTAATCTGACCTCCTGTATAATACAGGTCCTAGAATTTCCTTGGAGAATATTTTCTTGAAAAACATCCCATCTTGATTTAAAATTTGTCAGTGATGAAGAGTCTGCTATGACCCTTGGTAAATTGTTTTAATTTGCTGTCCGAGCGATGTAATTCATAAAGTCAGAATGGCTTGAGAACTTAAAACTTGGAGAATAACAGCTGCAAGGTCCAGTCATGATTGAACCCAAAGATGTTCTGAATGAAAAATACTTTTAACCATGCTTGCAGCTGTTTCCATTTCTTCACAGTGACCCCACGGACATTCTAGGCTTCAGAGTGACACACAGACATGATCCTGAATTTTGTTTTATTGATAAATGCTCATCTTTTATCGATTTTAAACTTGTTGAATTAAATGGGAATTAAAAGTGGGATTTGTTTTGCTATTACAGGGTTTGCTAAATGATCATATGGATGCAGTAGATTTCCTCATGGATCAGCACAATGTAGTTTCACGTATAAATCCCACTGTTCTTGACACTAAAAGAAGATACATAAATTTCATATCCACAACAGGTAAATACTCTTGTTGCCTGTCTTCTTGTCATGTCTTTTCAACTCCTAATTGTAACCAATTATATTTTAAATTTTACAGTTCCTGTTGGTGTGGAAGAGTTCTCCACTTTCTCCTTTTTGGATGCACATGACAAAAGTGCTGTAATTTCACAGAACATGAAATATTTAACAAAAAATGGTAAATTTATTTTGCACAACCTTTTAACTATGTAAAATACTGTTTGTTTGCAATTATGATAATAATCCATACAATTGAGTAATTATGTGGAGATTAAGAATAATAAAGAAATGTTCATGTTGGTTGAGGTGAGGTCTAAGAACGATATGTGAGCTCTGATTGGGGGGGTTGTTTGTTTTACAACATTCAACATCTCTAGTTTAGTAAACTTGTTTGATGATGGAGTTGAAGTCACTATCATAGTTGTTAAAACAATGGCTTAATGCAATTAGATTATGTTAAAACAAAAAGTAATCTTAAAAAGTAATCTGATTACTTACAAACAAAAAACTAAGAGAATGCTTTGTTACTTAATTTTACAAATCTGTCTTCGTTCTTGCAGACACAATCATCTCTTGATGCCCAGTTCAGCCATAGTAAATTTGAAAATGGTTGTCACTTGGCTACTGATTCAAAATTGACTGGTACTGAAGAAGCATGAATGAGAGTCCACCACACTACTCTCTCAACAAATACATGCTGATTCCTCTAGAAAATATGACACTTACTACTGAAGCAGAATCTAACCACATTAGTCACATGTCTAATGCCTTTTTTTCCGTATAGTGATAGTCATAAATTATAGGAAGGTTTTGCACCTACAAGAATATTTAATATTTAAGGTGCTTTGTTTTGGAAACTCCTTATTTAAATTACTTCAGATTTTCCCCACAAAAATCTGATTTTAAGGTTGATATGACTGGACTTGAGGATTTTAGAGAGAGTGCAAATTTCGATTTAAAACAGAAACTTAGCTGCAGCATTACGTATAAAGAAAGCCGTAGCCTCTCTGTGATTTCTATTAATATTAAAATTACTGGAGGTATTCCAACCATCAACTTGTATATTGTGGCTGTTCATGCCTTGTGGACTTTCTCAATTCCTTTTGCTTATTTTAAAGATAACTTTTTCTCTGTTTACCATGCTGTGATGTAGTAGGAGATACATGTGTGTACGTGAGTGGCTCACAGAGGGTGTGGGGTTCCTGCTGAGGGTAACCTAAGGAAACAGGTGACACCTCTGCACTGCAGAAAAAGGGGAAGGTGGAGCCTGAGGGGTTTGAATTGGAACTGAAATTTGGAAAGCAGTTAGTCTGGGCTGGGAGAGAAGGACAAAGGAGGGGGCAAGGCCTGAGCTTGGGGCGTCCCTCTGGGCCTCCTCTCCCCAACATGGATTGGACTGACTGTCCTTGCCTGCTGTACTGACTCTTCTGTATGACGCTGTGCCCTGTCGGCTAATAAACACACTGTTCTCCTGCTGAGTGAGAGTCACTCCTGCCTGCGGATGGGGTGCAGAGCTTGGGGACCCCTGAACCCATCACACTTGTTTAGTCTTTACATCTATTATAATTGTGTCTTGGGAGAAGAGGGGGCTTGTCTACACTTGCCCCCAGCTTCGAAGGGGGCACATTAATCAGGGTGATGGGAGACTATTAATGAAGTGCTGCAGTGAATTTTGGGGAGTAAAGGCACTTTGAAGTAACACGGGCACTTCAAAGTGCCTACAGCTACACGTATGACGGCATTTCGAAGTTTGACACTTCAAAGTTGCTGTGGGGGAAAATTAGCCTCCTCCTCCTCTGTTATTTCATCCCCTCTGCCCCCCACCTCGCTTTCTTCCCCTCCCCGCCCCTTGTCAGGACCTCCTCTTACAAGAAGCTTCTCTTCCGGGAGGATTATGTGCTCCTGGATCTGCTGGCAGTGAAGGAAGTTCCTCAGGTGCACAGGGGCAGGGATTTCTTCTCCCAATATTTCCTCATCCCCAGTGCAAAGCACCTTGACCTCAAGGACCTCAACAGGTTCATTGTCACCTGCAAGTTCCAGATGGTCACCCTGGGTTCTGTCATCCCCTCCCTGGATCCAGGGGATTGATACACTGCCCTCAACTTAAAAGACACTTATTTTCACATCACAATCAAGCCCTGACACAGGCATTACCTCCAGTTTATGTTATTTGGTCACACTTTCAATTCATCGTCCTCTCTTTTGGGGCTTTCCATGGCATCCCAGGTACTTATTAAGTGTGTGGCGGTGGTGGTGGCCTTCCTCGAACACCAAGAGTTCTGGGTCTGTCTCTGCCTGGGTGACTGGCGCCTCTGGGATCACACCTCACAACAGGTGGAGGCACATGTTGCTCTTAGCAGGTCCAGGCTTGACAGACTGGGTCTAGGGCTAAACTCTGGGAACTCCACCTTCATCTCCACCCAAATGAACGAGTTTATTGGGGCAATATGGTAATCGTGGTGCCCTGTCACATCACTGACACTTTCTAATGGAGGCTGGACCCTCTGTCAGTGATGGTTAGCATTCCCTTCCATGTCCCACAACCCATGTTAGCCTAGTCATAGATGTGTCTGCTTTGGGTTAGCGGAGGGTGGAGGTTTGCAGGGTGGGCATCTGGGGAGCCTCACCACGTAGAGAATGTGGACAGCCGAAGAGCTGTCTCTCCATATCAGTGTGGGAGAACTACAGTGATCTGCCTTGCATGTCTCACATTCCTGCCTCACCTTCAGGGTTGTTGTGTGGCTGTCTTGACAGGCAGAATGACTGCGATGTACTACAGAAACAGGCAGCTTGGGACCTGGTCATATGTGCTTTCTTCCAAAGCCCTCTGCCCATGGGAACTTTGCATAGCCCATTCCATTCACCTGCAGGCATCATATCTCCTGTGGGTCCAAAACCCATCGGCAGATTGCTTCAGTCAGCAGTTCTTAATGCATAAATGGTTGTTCTAGCTGGACATTCTTCACTCCATCTTGCAGACGTGGGGGTTTCCCCCATTGGACCTTATCGCCACCCAAGCCAATTGGAAGTATTCACAATTTTGCTTGTTCTTGGGCCTTGGACTTTCTTCCTAGCAAATGCTTTCCTGATATCTTGGAGTTCGGGCCTGGTGTACTTCTTTCCCCCACTCCTGTTGGTTCACAAGGTACTCTTCAAGCTTTGTAGGGTCTGTATGGATATTATCCTCATACTCCTGGCCTGAGCCCACCAGCACTAGTACCCCACCTTGCTGGAACTCTCTGTGCAGCCACCCATTCCACTCCCCCTGTTCCCAGACCTCATCACACAGAACCATGGTCACCTCTCCCCACAAAGCTCTGCTGCCTTCACCTCATGGCATGGCAGCTCTGTGGCTAAATACAGCTGAGCAGGCCTGCTCCGAACAGGTCCATCACGTTTTTCTTAGCAGTTAGAAGCCCTCCACCTGTTTCATGTATCTGGCTAAGTGGAAGCATTTCTCTTGGTGCCTCCAGTGTGACCGGGAGCCCTTATCAGCCTCCATTTCCCAGGTGCTGGACTAGCTGGTTTCTGTAAAACAGCAGGCCTAGTAACTTCCACACTGAAGATCCATCTAGTAGCCATCGTGGCTTTTGACCCAGGGGATGTGGGTTGCTCCATTTTCATGAGCCACTTGGTCAGGTGCTTCCTGAACTGGATGGATCGTCTCCTGCCATCAGCCCAGAGCCCAGTACCAGCTTGTGATCTCAACCTGGCCCTTAAGGCACTTCTGGGTCCCCCAGCCCCAAGCCCTTGGCCTCCTGTTTCCTGCTTTATCTCTCCTGGAAGTTGGCTTTCCTGTTGTCCATCACCTTGGCCAGATGGGTGTCAGAGCTTTACAGCCGTAAGTCAGAGCCTCTCTCTATGGGCTTCCGTAAGGACAAGGTCCAGCTCCACCCACAGCTGGTTTTCTTCCCAAAGGTGGTCTTTGGCTTCCACACTGGTCAGGACATCTTCCTCCCTGGTTTTTACCCAAGACCTCACCTGAAGAAGAAAAAAAGTTACCTTTGTAACTGTTATTCTTTGAGATGTGTTGCTCGTATCTATTCCATACTCACTCTCCTTCCCCCGTGTTGGAGCAGCCAGCAACCAGGAGCTGTGAGGTGATTGGGTTAGCGGGGGCATATATAGGGTGTTACACCAGCACCATTCTAGGGGGCTGCACAGCCTACCTGGTGGGTAGCAGCTAGTAAAAAACTTCCTGGCAGCTGTGCACATGGTGCATGCACACCTAATTGGAATAGATATGAACAACACATCTTGAAGAACAACAGTTGCAAAGGTGAATAACTGGTTTTTTCCCACCTTACTAACAGGCAGGAGCAGAGACCAAGAGCAGTGGTGATCTAGATAAGAAGTAATGTGTAGGGAGCACATCACAGGAGAGAATAAGTTTCTTAAATAAATATTAATGTTTATCATCTGATTCTGTTATATTGATGAGAGCCTTTCCTTGATTTGGTTATCTGGCATATATATATGTCATCTGCTTAAACTTTTAGAGTGAAATTCTTTGCATAATTTATTGTTCTCAGATGACGATGTAATATATCCTGTTACCATCTGGATTATCGCTGATTTTGACAAGCCACCTGGGAGACATTTGCTTTCTAAAGCTTTGAAACACCTGGTAAGTTTCTAAGAATTCATTTTGTAAAATAATGATTTTAGCGTCTGTCATTTTGAAGAATATGAATACTGTCCACAAGTCTGGTTTTTTTTTAATTATAGCTGATATAAGAGTAGTCTTAATTGAAGAAATAAATGTTTTAATACCGCTGGCAGGCTTAGTAAAATAATATGACATTTTAATAGACTCATCATTTTCTTGAAAACATGAAGGATCTTCTGCATTTGAGATTGTGTATTTCTGTGTTAGTTCTGTAATGTTTCCAACAGAATTTAGAGGACTGCATGTTAATGCCATCTGAAGATCAATTTTTACAAAAGAACTTTCTGGGGAATGTACAGAAGAGAAAATTACTCAATCTCCCTTGAAGTTTCTTAAACTCTTTTTGGACTGTTCAGAAGAGTGGACAAAACATCTTACTTTTTGCAGTAAACTATAACACAAATTTTAATACTTTATGCTATACTGTAGACATAGCCTTAAAGTTGATTTTGAGGTAGTTCTCTCGATTTTACAATGTGACTGTCTTCATTGCGAATACCATTAGGTCAATTTTAAGGAATCAACCGTCTAATGCAGCATAATGTCAAGTTCAAATTTAAAAGATTGAGTCAATGCTAGCGTGGAAACAGCGTTTCTTTAAATTGGTTTTATTGGTCTCCATATGGTTCCAACAGGTATCCCACAGTGCCCCAGAGGTGTCTGTTCTGACCACTTTCACCTTCCCTGCTTTCCAGGTGCGCAGGAAGTAGGTAACACAAAGCCAGGAATTTGGATTCATTTTCTTCCTTACCAGCATGGATAGTGCACTTCAGGAGCGTACCTAAGGAGCCATCCCTTGCATTGCCTCTAGCCATCATCACATTTAGTCATCGTGACTACTCAGGCTTCTGATCTGAGTTCTCAGGTTTGCAAAAGAGCTTCAGCAGGGAGCCATAATGAGATCCTGGATCTCATTTCTGTTCGGGGAGAGGAATCTGTGCTGAGCAGACTGCGAGTCAGCAAGCGAAATGCAGACATTTGTGAGAAGATTTTGCGGGGCATGATTGAAAAAGGTTGCTCCCGGGACACTCAGTAATGCAGGGTGAAAACAAAGACTCTCCAGCAGACCTATCATAAAGTCCAAGAAGCCAGTGAGTGATCTGGGTCATTTCCCAAGACATCTCAGTACTACGAGCAGCTGGATGCCATTCTTGGGAGGGGCCCAAACCTACTCCTAGAGGCTAACTGGGATTCTTTATGAGGCCATCCTTAGGACTCTGGGGGGAGACAAGAGAGGGAGCAGGAGGTGGAGGCTGATGAAGAGGAGGACACTGACATTCAGCGGGCACTTGATAAAGCTGATCCTGCCATCCCAGAGTTCTTTATCACCCTCAACCTTGACCCAGCACCTTCATCAACACCTGGTTCTTTGGGTCTAGCAACGGTGCAGAGAGCTCTTCTGGTGAGTATTTTTTTAGAATGCTACAAGCTTATTGTGGCTGAAATGGGGTATAGGCTTACTTCTGTGAAGCACATTTTTTAAACTGCTACAGGCAGGTTGTGGCTTAGGTGTGGTGGATCTATACTCTTTAAAACACCTTTTTACTATTTCTGGGGATGAAATGCTTATCCTTTTTGGAGATCTCCATGAAGGTCACAGCCAGGTACTCTTATTTTTTGCACAAGGTGTTTGGGGGGCCTGATTTATTACCACTTTCATGGTAGTACACCTTACCATGCGAGGCAACAGTAAGTAATCTGGTATCATGGCAAATTTTCCAGCCCTGTGCTCACACTGTATGAGCATATTTTCTTTTTCACCCTTTGTCGTTCTTAAGAGGCTGATGTCTCTTTTTACAACGAGAAGAAGCACAAGAACTTCCACTATAAAGTTTTTCGCACTGCCCCTGTCCGTTTAAATTTCCCAGGACTGGCCTACTGCACCACATGGCTGGTGGGCTCTTTATCTCCCCCCTCCAAATAGCTTACAGGCTCTCCTGGCATTGTCCTCTCCCACCATGCTGCTGGCTTTTTCCTGTCACAGGATTTATGAGGGTTTTTTTCCTGCACTTCACAATTTATAGGAATAACTCCCCTTTCCCAGCCCACCATTCGGTCAGTAGGCTCGACCCTCCCCCCACCTGCCACTCGGCTGCCGGGCTGTGTGGACCCTGCTTCTGGACACCAGCATGTCCAGCATGAGCTTTCCCTGCTTTAAATGGCTTTTGCACTGCACAGCATTGAGGAGGAGCTACTGAGAGTTTTTTTTCCCACACTTTAGAGTGTACCAGAATGACACACACACACACCCTGTCATGCAGCTGGCAGGATCAACCCCTCCCCCACCACACACTTTACAGTTTACAGGGCTTTGTTTCAACCCCACACTACCCCCACCCCCTGCCATCTTTAAGCCAGGAGGATCTTAACATGCCCACAAAGAAATGGTCTGCATAAGTCATGTTCTACAGAGGTTGATTCATTATCATCCTTAAGAAGCCAAAACAACAGTTTTGGCCTTGGATAACAAAAGTTGCAAAGTTGTCAGACAAGGACCCATTCATTGTATGGGTAAACACTTTGTGTCAAATTTAAAAATTGTATCTAAATTTTGACCTTCATTATCTTCAGCAGGCAGTGTCAATGTGGGAGGCAAGGTTGCTGTGATAAGGAGAAAAAAAAGATGAAAACGGGACCATATCCTGCAGCAGCTGGAGAAGCCTTACAAGGAGAGAGCCAGAGCCACCCCTCATTACCTATCCCATCTGCAAAAGGCTATTCCACCACACGAGGTACCAGGATTCCATTCTTTTCCCTACTCCTTAATCCCAGCCAAAATAAAAATATTTTTAATGAAAACCACAGTGTCATTTGTCATTTGTCATTTGTTGGTTCACGTGGGGTGAGGTGCAGTTGAAGGTGCTTCATAAAGGGCAAGCACACATCATTGTAGGGGGTAGGGTGGTATCACAATAGTTGAATGTAGCAGAATTATGTGGCTGGCTGTTCATTCATAAAGCTATTTTTCAAAGCCTCCCTGATTGCCATTGCTTCTGCATGTGCATTGGTGAATGCACTTTTGTCCAGCTGTGCATAAGCCCTGCACATGGCATCTGCCTCTGCAATCCAGTCTGTCATGAAATTTTCCTCATTTGATTTGCAAATGTTGTGAAGAATATAGCACACTGCAACCACAGTGGGCAAATTGGTTTAGGATAGGTCCAAATGAGTCAAAAGGTACCTGAATCTGGCTTTTAAATGGCCAATGGCACATTCCACTGCCATTCTGCACTTGCTCAGCCTGTAGTTGAAGCTCTTCTTGCTGCAGTCCAGGGTGCCTGGGTATGGCTGCATGAGCCTAGGGAGCAGAGGGTAAGCAGAATTACCCAGTATCAGTATGGGCATTTCCACTTTACCAGTCTTGATTTTCTGGTCTGGGAAGAAAGTCCCATCCTAGAGCTTTCTTTACAGACCTGAATTTCTAAAGATGCGCTTATTGTGCACGTTTCCTGACCATGCCATCATGTTGATGAAATGACCTTTGTGACCTACCAATACCTGCAAAACCATGAGGAAGTATCCCTTGCAGTTTATGTATTCTGAGGCCAGGTGTTCCGGGGCGATGATGGGGATATGCATTCCATCTATCTCTCCACCATAGTTAGGAAAACCAGGGCAGCAAATCTGTCCACCATGTACTGGGTATATCCCAGAAAAACAGTCTTCTGCATCAGACAGTGACAGATTACATTTGCTACCTGTACCACTGCGGCCCTCACTGTAGATTTGCCCACCCCAAATTAATTTCCCACTGACTGGTAGCTGTTGGGCATTGCAGACTTCCACAGAGCAATTGCCACTCACTTGTCAAAGCTACTGTCAAAGCAAGTCCCATTCTGTTATCACTGGGCTTCAGCGCAGAGAACAGCAAATCACAAAGTTCCATAAAAGTGGCCTTGCACATGCAGAAGTTCTGCGGCCACTAATTGTCATCCCAGACCTCCAAAGCAATATGGTCCCACCAGTGTGTGCTGGTTTCGTATCTCCAGACCTGGCGCTCCATTGTAAGCAATGCATCCAGGGCAAGCAGTTCTGCATTCCTGTTCTCCGGTTCTTCAATATCATAATCAAAATTATCCTCATCCACCTCATCCTCCCACAGTCTTTGTCCAAATAAATACTGCACAACACTTCGGGAAGTGTCCATAACACATTGTGGAATGGTGTAAGCTGTTGAGGATTCATGCTCATGCCATACAGAGACATGAGCCAAGGTCAGGTTTTGGGAAGATGACCTGAAAAATGGCACAAAATCACTTTTGCTGTCTATTTGTTTTCCAGCGAGTGTGGGGTGGGTGTTTTGCACAATGGGATGATACCAGACACCCGCTTGTGGTTCTTTTTTCTCATAAACTACTGGCACAAAAACCCAATGCAACAGGGCATCAGGCACTGTGGGATAGGTGCCCACAATGCATTGCTGATGCAGTTGAACATAGGTAAGGCAATGGAAACACGCTAAGTCAACTTTCTGAACATTTGTGGATGCTCATCTTTGACTTTATAAAATCTAAGAGTGAAAGGTCAGCTTCATTAAATTCAGCTTTATTTCATAGTGTAGATGTAGCCTACCTCTAAAATTTGCTTTTGAAGGCTATATCTGCACTGTGAGCTAGAGGGGTGATTTGCAGCTTGCATACATGTGGTCATGCTACTTCAATAAGAGCTGGTACGTTAGAGAAGTGTAGCTGCAAAAGTGACAGCATGACTTTGCAATGCCATGCACATACCCCCTGGGATTTGGGCATATTTGTGCTTGGCGCAGCTAATCTGTGTTTCAGCTGCTGCTGGTCATGCAACTATGCTGATAGTGAGAATATGGGTTTGTGGTCTTGGAATCAAAACCTTAGCTCATCACGTAAACAAAGCCAGACATAATGATCACTGGAGAAACTGTGGCATATTGTACTGATACCAGGACTACTTTTATTAAGTCTCATTTTCCCATACCACTTGGTAAGTTAGCTACCCAGAAAAGTAGTCAGATTGAAGAACTGGGCTATGGACTGTTTTAAATGTAGGTTGCTAGTTTCAGATATGTGGAGCCCTGTGTAGATATGAAATTTGTATCCTCATCTGAAACAAACAAAGAAACAAAAAAAAACCCATAGGTATTTGCATCCACATCCACGGATACTGATGCCCATGAATATAAAACAGGTATCTGTGGATTTGCAGAGCTCTGCAAATATGGTCAGTGTTTTTGGTCAGCAGGAGTCATACTCAAAGACTACAATTTAGACTCTCAGAGGCTGCAATTTAAATGCTACTTATTTAATCCTTGATGGCAATACATTTCATTTGATTTTCCTTGAGTTGAGAGGACTAGAAAGTCACCTGATCAATCTGTATTTATTCATTAATCTCTCAGGAGTAATGGTTTTTTATCTTCTTTTTCTTCCGGAGCCATTTATGACATCACTGTCTTTAATATAACTATTCCAGATTTCCTTTTTGATTTATGTTTAAGATTTGGGGGATAATAAGTAAAGTTGCCCCTCTTAGAGAAATTTGAAGAAGAGGAAGAAAGTCCATGAAGTCATTTTTGAAAGTTATGCAAGTGAAATATGGCATGTACTTAACACTAATTAAAATTGTACTCACTAGAACTATCAGAGTACCCAAAAGTGGCCATTCCAAGAAGAATATCTTATCTTTAAATATTTGGTACAGGCTAAATATCTGAGTACTGTCTGTTTTTTCTGTTGCTTACTGGACAGCTAAATTTAGTAGTCACACACATATTGTCATTAAAATGAATAGCCAAAAATAAACATGTTAAGGCAGTGGTTCTCAACCAGATATAGATGTTCCCCAGGGGTATGCAGAGGCCTTCCAGCATTTATGTCACTTGTCTAGATTTTTGACTAGTTTTACAACCAGCTACATGAAAAAGAACTGGTGAATTTTGTAGAAACTAAAATTTCATAGTAACAGAGAGGAAACCGTGCTAGTCTATACACTATCAAAACAAAAAGCAGTCAAGTACCACTTTAAAGACTAGCAAAATAGTATTAGGTGAGCTTTCGTGGGACAGACCCACTTCTTCAGACCATAGCCAGACCAGAACAGACTCAATATTTAAGGCACAGAGAACCAAAAACAGTAAGCAAGGAGGACAAATCAGAAAAAGATAATCAAGGTGAGCGAATCAGAGAGTGGAGGGGTGGGGGGGAAGGTCGAGAATTAGATTGAGCCAAGTATGCAGACGAGCCCCTATGCTGACTCAGAAAGTTCCCATCACGATTTAAACCATGTGTTAATGTGCCAAATTTGAATATAAAAGCCAGCTCGGCTGCTTCCCTTTCCAGAACGGTGCGATAATTCTTCTTCAGTAACACACATACCTTTAGGTCACTGACAGAATGCCCCATTCCATTAAAATGCTGACTAACTGGTTTGTGGATCTGGAGTGTTTTGATGTCTGTTTTGTGCCCATTGACCCTTTGTCTAAGGGGGTTAGAAGTCTGTCCAATATACAAAGCATCTGGGCATTGTTGGCACATGATGGCATGCTCCTCTACTAACATCATATATGCCATCATGTGCCAACAATGCCCAGATGCTTTGTATATTGGACAGACTTCTAACCCCCTTAGACAAAGGGTCAATGGGCACAAAACAGACATCAAAACACTCCAGATCCACAAACCAGTTAGTCAGCATTTTAATGGAATGGGGCATTCTGTCAGTGACCTAAAGGTATGTGTGTTACTGAAGAAGAATTATCGCACCGTTCTGGAAAGGGAAGCAGCCGAGCTGGCTTTTATATTCAAATTTGGCACATTAACACATGGTTTAAATCGTGATGGGAACTTTCTGAGTCAGCATAGGGGCTCGTCTGCATACTTGGCTCAATCTAATTCTCGACCTTCCCCCCCACCCCTCCACTCTCTGATTCGCTCACCTTGATTATCTTTTTCTGATTTGTCCTCCTTGCTTACTGTTTTTGGTTCTCTGTGCCTTAAATATTGAGTCTGTTCTGGTCTGGCTATGGTCTGAAGAAGTGGGTCTGTCCCACGAAAGCTCACCTAATACTATTTTGCTAGTCTTTAAAGTGGTACTTGACTGCTTTTTGTTTTGATAAAATTTCATAGGATGACTTGCTGATCCTGCTTTTTTACTGTTACATGGTATCACTGAAATTAAGTGAAACATTTATATTTATTTTATAATTATATGGTAACTGAGAAATAAGCAAATGCTGTGACACTTGTATTTTTATGTCTAATTTTTAAACAACGTAATTTTTATGTGAGGTAAAACTTAAAGAATTGTAAGACAAATCAGACAGGTACAGTAGTCTGGAAAGGTTGAAAACCAATCTTATAAGGATATTCCACTGCACAGAGGACTCAGAAGATAAATATATGAAGATCACATGTAAGTAGGTTGAATTATAAGACTGCAATAATATATTTTTCTTTGCAGAAATCAAGCAGTCATACGCGACTTGGGATTGTGAACAATCCACTGTCAAAAATAACAGATGATAACACAGCCGTTGCAAGGGCAATTTTGACTGCCTTTCTAACACAGAAAAACAACAGCTTGAAAAGTTTCCTGAGTAAAATAGCTAAGGAGGAGACAGCAAAAGCCCTTGCTAAAGGAACTAAAATTAAGAAATTTCTTGTTCCGGTCAGTGAATAACATTTTATTGAATAACAATCACTTATTGGTTTTAGATAAACTATTGCCTATTTCTTCTTCTTTTTTTTGTGTTTTTTTCCTTTTCATAGATACATTACTTCAGTTTTATGACAGATACTCAGCTAAAAATGTACTATCTTTCCATTGCCTGGTGTCAAGAAGCATGAAGTCAAAGGAAATTATTTTAACCATAAAATAAATACTTTTAAATATAATTAGTGGGTATGTTGTTCGTATTTTGAAAGATTTTTCTATTATATAAATAATAAAACATAGTTTACTGAACCATGTGGATAGCAGGTCATTGAGAGACAAATAGCTCTAGTCATCACTGATAGATTTAAGGCCATTTCTTAATTTACAATTTTAGATGTTTGTTTGGGTGTAGCTTAGACAACGGAACCTCAACAAGTAGTGCCTGTTGGAGTGCTCATGTTCCCTTCGTACTCCTCTCTTCAGCATTAGTGAACATTTTAAGTGTGCAGCTATATAAAGGGGTGTGGCACTCCAGCTGCCTCAGTTCCTTCCTCCCAGGTCCAGAAACAGTTCCATGTTTTGGCTGGATCCTGGTCTTCACTACCTTATTTAGACTAGTACTGTGGCTCTTTGAGATGTCAGTGTGTATCCCATGACCCACCCTCCCTTCCTTTGTGAGCTCAAATTTGGAGGGAACTGAAGAAAGGTCTTTTGTTGTTGTGCCATTTATGTCTTTTTACAGGAGCATGAGAAAACACAGGCCATAGTCATGGCCCAAGTGGAAATTGATGTTAAAAATAATATATGAGGCTTATTCCCATGTAGAATAAGATCTTTGCAAACTACATCTTGAGCTACCACATTAAGTAACCAGTATTTTCCAAACTGTTTCAGCTGTTCAGAGGAATCGTATGTCCCCTTCCCCCATCCCCAAACTTACACAACAGAAAGGACAGGTTTATAATCTGGTTTGAGATCTCTCCACCTCATGATGTGGGATAGAATTTTAATGGATGTAGAGTGGACTTGTTCTGTCAATGAGTAGATTTTATCGAATGATAGGAAAGAGTCTGCATATACATGTTATGTTAGGTAATACACATGTTATATTAGATATGTTATGTTAGGTAAAGGGCTTTCTAAGGGTATTGTTCCACATGTGGCATCTATTCAATTCATATTAGGTTACTTACTCAATCTTAAATCTGCTTATCATTTGTTATCTTGCATTTTTTTACAGTGATATGCTTTTTATTTGGGTCTTGAGAAATCACGATTTAGTTAAGATATGGTGACCAAGTTTCTTAAGGAATTATTTTATGTTTACCTTCCAATTAAAGTCTGCATAAATTCTTGGAATCTTAGTTTGGGTCTCTTTTGACTCATGAAATAGCTATGGGTGAATGTTCCTTCTTTTAGTTGTCTGTTAAGACAACCAGTAATGTCTACAACTCAAGCAATAAGAGTCTGCAAACTGCAAGCATTAATGGCTGGCCCACTATTCATTTTGAAAGGAAGGGTGGGGGTGATGCATATGTGCTCCAACAAGCACTGCTTATTTAAGTTTCACCATTTAAACTGCACCTGAACAGCTTATTCCACAAGGCTGTGCTTACACGAGTAAGTTCTTTTGGAAGATTTTTCAAAAGAGCCCATGGAGCATCTACACACAAAAAGCATTGTTTTGAAAGTAAATTGGAAGGATGTGGTGCTCCTTTCAAAATTGCTCTTCCTTTCCTGTTTCAGGAAAAGCACCCCCTTTCAAAAGCTTCTTTCAAAAGAAAACGTGTGTAGACACTCCTAGGGCCCTTCTTTCAAAAGAACAGTCTTTATTGTAGATCCCTAGCCCATGCTTTCGAAAGAGCGGGGGCTGTGTGGACGCTCTGTTTCGAAAGAGCAGATCACTCTTTCAATCCACTTTTGTGTGTGGATGCACGCTTTCAAAAGAAGTTCTTTCGGAAGAGATCTTCTGAAAGAGCGTCTTTCGAAAGATCTCTGTAGTATAAACTGAGCCCAAGTGTGAATATGCAGAGTACAGTTTGAAGAACTCCAGTTACGAATGGGTACCTGTCATTTCTGTGAATGAAAATTTTTCCTTTTTCCTCCTATGTAATCCATGGGTTTTTTTTATGATTAAGAGAACCAGATAGGGTAAATGAATGATATAGTAGACTCTGTTTTAGTAAGAAACATCATTCTTTATGTGACAGTGTTCTGAGTACTTCCAAGAGTGCTTAAACTCAGACCCAGGCTGGTTTTTCTGTTGTGCTGTTGCTCAAGGGGAAAGAAATACAAATTAGCTGTGTGGCAGAGACCGTGAGGAATGTAGATAATACAGGGCTTCATTCCTGCGATTATATGACTGGGTCTAAAGTTAAGGGTGGAGGAGTTATCTCCCATTGTCCATGTTTTTATCTTGTGTGACTTTTGTTGTTGTTGTTATAAACAGTTTGAAGAAAATCCTGGCTATCAGTCTGTTTTGGTTTTGTTGTATCTGGCCATCAGCTTACACCTTATTTCTGCTTTAGGGAATGGATGACAGTACTTTTGAGAAGAAATACAATACTTTAGGAGTGGATATAATTCAAACTCAGCAGATGTACTGTCAAGAAGTTCTTAAACTACTTCCTGGGCAAATGGCTGTTGTCAGCAATGGGAGGGTAAGTAAACAAACAGTTCATTTTCTTATTTTCCATGTATATTCCATTTCCTCCCTTGAACTTTTATTTGTAGACGTAAGTACTCAGGATGATAAGAAACCCCATTCTGGAATTAACCAGGGCTCCATCTGGTTCAGTATCTTTTGTTTCTGGCAGTGTCCAGACGTGTGAAAAAAAATTGAGAAATTCTGCAATAACTGTTCTGGGCTCTCCTGCTTCCAGGGATGATTTCCTCTAACTCCAATAATTAGAGGTAGTCTTTTGCCATAGTGTAACAGATTATATCCCTTACACAATTTTTTTATAAAAATACATATTTATATAATGTGCTCATCAGTTCTCAGTCTGAGATTGATAAACTCCAGACAATTTAATAAAGGACAATCAGCCCCAGCCACTGCCATTTTTGTTCGTTTGTTTAATTTCCTTAATGTGACTACGTGTGGAAATTTAAGCCTTTGCTGAACCTAGAGGACTTTTTACTTTTACCCTTAATTTCCTTCAAATTCTTAGTGTAAAAATACTTTATTAGTATTACTAAGAGGCAGTTGCTTCTGAAGCAACAGCTGGATCTGTGGTTTCTCTCTTGTCCAGAAAGAGAAAATGGAAGGTCCTCTCATGGGAGTAACTGGTTAAAAGACACAAAAGATAGGGTAAGAGTAAACTCTCAGGTTTCAGAATGGAGAGAATTAAGTAGTTGTGTTCCCCAGTTATTTGTACTGGGACCAGTGCTGTTCTACGTGTTCATAAATTATCTTGGAAAAAGTAAACAGTGAAGTGGCAAACTTTGAAAATGACATAAAGTTTATTCAAGTTAGTTATGCCCAAAGTAGACTGAGTCACAGAGAGCTCACAAAACTGGGTTATTGAATATCAAAGTAATAGATGAAATTCAATGTTGATAAATGCAAAGTAGTGCACATTGTAAAATGTAATCCCAGTTTTGCACACACAATGATGGGATTGAATTTAGCTGTTACCTCTCAAGAAAGAGAACTTTGAATCATAGTCGGTTCTCTGAAAATATATGTTCCGTGTTCAGCGGTGTTAAAAAAAGCTAACAAAATATTAGGAATCATTAGGAAAGGGATCAATAATGAGACCAAAAATATCATAATTCCACAGTATAAATCCATTTTATAAACCCACGCTATGCTTAGACGTAGCATATTGTGTGCAATTCTCATCAGGTTGTTTCAGAAAATACGTGTTAGAATTGGAAAGAAATGCAACAAAATTGATTGAGAGTATGGAGCTTCTGTGAGAGGAAAAATTAAAAAGGTTGGGACTTTTCAGCTTGGAAAAGAGTTCAACAAAGCAGAGGTGATAAAATTGTACAAAGTCATGACTTCTGTGAAGAAAGTAAATAAAGAAGAATTATTTACTCCTTCACATAACACAAGAACCAGGATCACTCAATGAAACTGGAATTCAGCAGGCTTAAAACAAAGAAAAGGAAGTAATTATTCATAGACCACACAAATAATGATCTGACAGGTAGGTTCTAGGTATTGGGCAGAATGCGTACTGTATCCAGTTCTGCTTGAGGCTGCCTCCAAACTTTTTTCCCATCCATATTCAAAAGTGATTATTACTAGAAGAGGAGATTCTGCTGTAGAAAAGATCCATAGAAGAAGTTCTAACTCAGTACCTAAGAAAAAGCTTCCACTGCAGATAGTTTCTCATCCTAAAGATATTGTAGAAGAGGGACTGTTTTTCTCTCTTACTGATAATTAGTAGTAATCTGAGGCCGTATCTACACGTGCCCCAAACTTCGAAATGGCCACGCAAATGGCCATTTCGAAGTTTACTAATGAAGCGCTGAAATGCATATTCAGCGCTTCATTAGCATGTGGCAGCTGCGGCGCTTCGAAATCGACGCGCCTTGCCACCGCGCAGCACGTCCAGACGGGGCTCCTTTTCGAAAGGACCCCGCCTACTTCGAAGTCCCCTTATTCCCATCAGCTCATTGGAATAAGGGGACTTCGAAGTAGGCGGGGTCCTTTCGAAAAGGAGCCCCGTCTGGATGCGCCGCGCGCGGCGAGGCATGTCAATCTCGAAGTGCCGCTGCCGCCTGCATGCTAATGAAGAGCTGAATATGCATTTCAGCGCTTCGTTAGTAAACTTCGAAATGACCATTTGCGTGGCCATTTCGAAGTTTGGGGCACGTGTAGACGTAGCCTTAGTGTTTAGTTTTTCATAGTAAATACTTTTAATATACCTTCTCTCTTTAAAAAATAAAATTTGTTTCTTCCCATTTTTTCTACATACTGTTTTGACAGCAGTTACACAGCTTTTATGTTTTTTCTTATTGTGAGGGAATACCAGGTTCCCTTGACTTCAACTGAGTCTGTTATGCTAGGATGTGAACCTGGTGAGTGGTGGATGCTCCTGATGTATCTATTGTCTTGGGCAATCATATGCTGTGCAGTAGTGCAACTCTAGTCTGGCCATGAAATCAAGAGCCAGAAAAAATATAGAGGGAAAGCTTTGTTTCTTCATGATGGAGAGTTCTCAAAGTCTAATCTCCAACCTACACCAAGGGACCTCCCCTCCATATATCAGTTGCTAAACAAGTTGACCAGTTTTTGTACTTGGGGAGTGTTATCAGCAAGAATGGGGGCACTGAAGAGGACATCAGTGCAAGAATATGAAAGGTGCAACAAGCTTTTGCCATATTACGTCCAATGTGGTGTAAAAGAGCCATTTCAACAAGAACCAAGTTACGTATTTTCACTTCTAAATGCACGCAGCAGTTAATATGTTCAATAGCATAATGTGGTTTTTCAGAATCATTTTCCTGACCAAAAGGGCAGTTTATATTTCTCTCCTTTTCAATCAATTATTGTAACTGAAAATTTAAGAATAATAATTAGACCTTTTAAGACCTTCTCTGAAATCCTATTCCCCACAGAAGTTAGCGGCAGGGCTCCTATTTTACATCCCATTGCCTTTTCAGCAGTTTTGTAGAATGAAATTGAAAATTTGTGCTATTGCCATAATGTTTTTGCAGTTTGATCCAAAACCCATTGAAGTCAACTGACAGACTCCCACTGACTTTAGTGGCTTTGGTTAGGCCCTTCATTGCTCCTAAGTCTTCTGAAAACATTACCTGTCCTTTTACTTCTGCTTCTACTGAGACTGGATCACTGAAACTTCACTATTTTCTTTATAAAAATTGTGTGTGTGTGTGTTTGTGAATGTATTCATACTGTTAGATGTTATTGGCATGTGTACAATAGACTATACTGAGTTCTCTTTTTTCAGACTTTGTACACATAAATATACTAAAATAGTTCTGAAGTAGGACACAATGAAGGTACTACAGGATTAAACAATAAAGCACCAGGCAGAATGGTGATGGTTTGTGTTCAGATTTTATACTTTTTTCTTTGCAGTTTTGGTTAAAAGGGATTTATGCTGATGAATAGTAAACTCCTATAAATAGGCATGTGTAATGGAAATGCTGTGTTAGTCTCATACGTGTATCCATGGATGTTCCTGTCGTAACTGTTTTCTCTTACAATAGATATATCCTTTGTTTGCCATGTGATGTTTTGCTCATTGCTATTGTGGATTCACCTGAAAGGAGGAATGGATGTATAAAATATTCTGAAGTTCAGTTTAGCTAATAGAATATTGTAAATGTTTGAGTTTTCACAGTAGACATAGTAAAATCTAGTGGTATGCAGGAAAGAGCTTCTTCATGCGGGTTGAACCTCTCTAGCCCAGCATCCTTGGGACCTGATCCTTGGAGCCGAACCAGAGAATTTTCCCAACCACAGGAGGTCAATATTGTCTAACAGCATCACCAACATGCTATTGCTTACTGAGCTCTTAGAAGACATTTATGGGTAAGTTAGAGCTATATAAAAGCACAGAACACTGAGCACCAGGAGTGGTGGCTATAAACAAATTTTATGGGATCACATGAAATGTGGCCATACCCCCAATAAGTGGACATCTTACTAACTAAAATAATGCTGGACCACGGATGTTGCTAGATGAGAGAGTGCCTCATTAGAGTGGTTCAACCTGTACTACAAATTTTATTAAAAATTGGGCTTTTTTTTTTTGTTTACAGAGAGATATTTGAGAAAACCTTAGCTTCTACTAAAATAGTGTCATTTATTTTTCTCTTCAGGTCCTAGGTCCTTTGAATGAAAATGAGTTCCATACAGAAGATTTTCATTTGTTGGAAAAGATAACACTAAGTACCTCAGCAGAGAAGATTAAAGTCATTGTCAAAGAGATGGAGATCAGCTCTAAGCAGTAATACTCTTTTGGGTTTTAGTAATGTTATCTGAGTGTGTTTGAGATTCACTGGGTTTCTTTTTAATCACCTGCAAGTAATTATTTCACTTTCTTCTAAAGTATATCTAGATCTTCTTTCAGTTTTTGTCCATATGTAGTGCATTCTCATGTACATGTGCCACATCTGTTTGAGTTTGTATTTTTTTCGCCAGCATCTTCTGTAGGGACTGTCCTTGTTCTCCAAGTGTCCTCACGCCTACCGTCCAAAGGTATAAAAGGTGGAGTAGCTCCAACTGTCGTTTAGTTCCTTCTTACTGCCTCTGGCTTTTGGTAAGCACTTAGGCAGGGTCTCCAGCTACACCTATACTAGTACTTGCCATGATGTTACTATGTCATTCAGGGATGTGAAAAAGCAACCTCCCTCAGCAATGTGAAGTTACACCATTGATGTAGTCAGCCAGCTTTCCCACTGACACAGCTGCTTTACATGGGATTTGAATTGTTAAGCCGGCAGGAGACCTTGCTTCTGTCTGCTTGGAGAGGTTACGCTACTAAGCTGTGGCTACACTACCACTCCCTTTCGGCAGGGACATGTAAATGCAGGTGTTTGAAAATGCAAATGAGGTGTGGATGTAAATATCTTGTGCCTCAGTTGCATACTCCTGCGGGCTCTGGATTCCGAAAGGGGCTGCTTTCAAATCACAAACAGCTGTGCAGGTGGATTTCCTTTGAAAAGGGAACCCTGCTTTTGAAAGCACCCTTCTTCCATATTTTTTTGGGGGAAGAAGGGTGCCTTTGAAAGCAGGGTTTCATTTTAAAGGAATCCCAGCTTACACGGCTGCTTGTGATTCAAAAGCAACCCCTTTTCAAATCGAGATCCCACGTGAAATATTTAAATCTGCATCTCATTTGCATTTTTGAAGAGCTGCATTTACCTGTCACTTCCAAAAGGGAGCGTAGTGTAGCTGCAGCCTAGAGTGTTTCCAGCAGTGCAGCTGTATTGCTGCAGTTCTGCTGCTGTTAAACTTTTAGTGTAGCCATAGACTGAGGCGGCTTCTACACATGCCACTTCCTGTCAGAGGTACCTTGGTAATGAGGCAATTCGAAGCAGGCTAATGAGGCACTAACATGCATATTCAGTGCCTCATTAGCATAATGGCAGCCACGTGAATTGCGAAGTGCAGACTTTGAATTGCAGATTGACAGAGTAGATGGGGGCAGCTTCAAAATAAGCTCCCCACTTCTACATTCTCTTACTCTGATCTTGTTTGTGGGAGTAAGCTGTTTCAGTGGCCACTTCTGTTATTTGTAGTGAAGGTTCCACTTGTAGTATGGACAATGATCTGCAGCTCAGTATCAAACCCTTGTGCTACATGTTTGGGTTCATTACGCTCCCACAATGCACATAAAAACAGTCTTCTACCTGGAAAATGCAGTGATTTCATTCTTTGTTTCACCAGTTTCAGAATAGCATTTCTAATGTCAAGGAATGTGGAGTGCAAGAACGGGAATATTACCACGTGCATTCCAGGGTGGCTGAGGAGGTGGTGTGTGTTACTCCGCTTCCTGGGTTCATCAGAAATCCGAAACTGAATAGCAGATAACACCTCATTAACTGCCCTGGAAACTGCGTGGAGCATATTAATTAGCAAAACTTCCCCTGCCAAACCCACAACCAACATCTGGTGGCAACACCAGGTGAGGGGCATATTATACCCACTGCCCATGGAAATGTATAAAAAGGTGAGATGAATCCTGCATCCACAAGAGTGGCAGACTAGCAACATGGTGATATATAGAGACACCAATGAAAAACCTGATGTCCTCAGCCCAACATATATATGACCTGTTAGAACTACAAAGAAGGCTAGCCCCACTGTCTGTTTGTTAGATACTCATCAGGGAGAAAGATGTGTATCAGAATGGGTTCAGCCTTCCAAACAAAAGCTATCAAAGGGAAATCCTGAAAAAAAGCTGTGAAAAGCTGAAGAGTATACACATTTAGAATTGAAACTATTCAGTTGTCAACTAGTAATAGCGACAAGGATAGTGTATTAAGTACCTCCAGTTATATTTCTCTAAGCTATAGAGGATTTGCTCAGGAGAGGTGTTAAGGGGAAATGAAAGGATGAAGAGAGATTTTGAGGGAGAGAGAAGCATTGGAATGGCAGGAATCCACAATACCATATTTAGAGCTATTGATTTTGAACAACACCTTCCTTTTGAATCCATTGATTTTGGGCAATCACCTCACCCCCCAAGAGTTGCATCCAGGAGTGGTGGCTCAGTTGATGTGGTGGGCATCTGAGGAAAAATCTGTGATCCCTGAGACCACTGAAAGAGGGGGTGTTTTGTCAAACTATGTATCTGGACACCTTTATCACAGAGTGTCTTGTGTATGGTTTTCCTTCATTACAGCATCATCAGCATCATCCACATATTTGATTATAATTGCTTTTTTCTGCTCACCCTGAACACTGCTCCACCTTAGAACAATTAAGATTCCTCTGGAAGAATTTCAAGAAGGGACCACTTGTGATCTTCCACTTCTGTCATAAGTCCATATAGAAATGGAGATAGGACTGGCACCTTTTCCATGGACACATTTTTATTTAATAATGTAAATATCCATTAAGCTGCCTGTGGACTAAAAACTTGACCATCATTAATCTTCCCTGTCAGCCCATTTTACCAGAGACCAGGCGTTTTAAGAGGCATTGGAGATAATCCTCCTAAATATTCCCAATGTTTTAGGGCCCCAATTAATGCTAATATCTCTTTCTCACATGGTGGAAGTTCTTGCTCCATCCCATTTAAGATCTTTATGACACATGCTAATTGTCAAACTCTATTCTGTGATGCTGAATTTTTCAGTGAACAACAGCAAGAAAGGAACCAAGAATTGTGGATACATGTGGAGTTTAGCACTTAAACTGAGGGATTGTACATTCCCTTTCGTAAATGTATAACATGGCACATCTCTTCAAAACTATAGATTTAGTAGTTTTTGAACAGTCATATGTAAAGGTTTAGAGATTCAAGATTAAAAATCTTGTGACTATAGTGTCCTTAAATACTCATATTTTCATAGTCCTTTAGACAGATATGCATTGAAAATACATCTTTTATTCTCTTTCCATTAGAAAGATCATGTATTAACTAAGTTTGTTTTATTGTACCAGTGGCAGTGATTTGATCATGAAAGTTGATGCCCTACTCTCTTCATTGCCTAAAACAGGCATTAGACAAAATGTTGAATTTCTCAAAGAGCAACACAGGTAAGTGTAGTCTTTCATCATAACGAATATATAGTTATGACATCTTAATATGAAAAGTTATTAATGCTTCAAGCACTGTATGAAATCTTCCAGAGCATCAACAAACATTTGTTTTTCTAAAAGAAGAAATTGGTTTTGTGATTGTACAAACAATTCAGGAACCCAATGAGTAACACAGTCAATCTTAATATCACTACTGATATATTGGTCAGTACTGGCAAAAGATTACAAATTTTATCTATTTGTAAGCAACATTGAAAAAGGTGACAAATATAATTATATTGGGTGTAACTGAGGTACTGGGAGAGAAGAAGGTAAATCAATACATTATATTTACTTACGAAATTCAAAACACGGCTGCTACGTCTACACTATCATTCCTCTTTCTTCCTATTTCCTTTTTGGAAAAAGGGTTCTTCTGAATATAGGGTTTACTTTTGAAAGAGGCATGTCTACGCTGCTTTTCTTCTTTCAAAAGAAGAATATGCAAATAAGGTGCCAGATATGTAAATCTGTACCTCATTTACATTTTCAATTTCCTTTATTTGCATGCCTCTTTCGAAAGAGGAATGCTAGTATAAACATAGCTGAAGTTATTAAACAAAATCACAGGTAAACTATACTACAGGAGAGCCTCACTAATCCTCACTAATGTGGGAAGGCCCGCTATAGATTTTTGAATGTTGTGGATTACCAATTACTATACATGTTGTCATGATAATTGTTATCATGTGTTCCCTGGAGACAGGGATTGGCAGCATGTCACCTCTGCTAACACTTCTGGCACTCAGTAGTATCCTAACACAGGATTATATCACTTCCAGATGGATGATGGTACCACTTCTCACCACTAATGCTATTTGCAATAAGGGTGGCTGTTGTGCTTTGGTTGCTAAAAGAGAAGTTACTCACCGTAGTAACGGTGGTTCTTCGAGATATGTCCCCGTGGGTGCTCCACAATAGGTGTCGGGCTCGCCGGGCGCCACAGATCAGAATTCTTCCAGCAGTTTCTCCTGGATCATGCATGCGCCGGCGCACCGCTCCCTTGCGCGTCCCCGGCCACGTGCGCGATCTGGTCCCTGCCAGTTCCTTGACCAACCGCCTCGGATGCTCCTGAAAAACACTAAACAGAGATCTGAAGCGGGGAGGATGGGCGGGTGGTGGAGCACCCATGGGGACACATCTCGAAGAACCACCGTTACTACGGTGAGTAACTTCTCTTTCTTCTACGAGTGTCCCCGTGGGTGCTCCACAGTAGGTGACTACCCAGCAGTAACCCAAGTAAGGAGGTGGGTAATCGGTTTATGTGCAGCTTGCCCCCAAAAGGACTGCTGTCGACAGACGGGTGTCCTTTTGGTATACCCAATGTAGTGCATAATGTTTGGTGAAGGTGTCATAGGATGACCAGGTCGCCGCTGTACAGATGTCCTTTAACGCGATGCCCTTGAAGAAGGCTGTTGACGCTGCCACCGCCCTGGTGGAGTGAGCCCTAGGCGGGGCCGGCAAAGGAGTCTTTCGAAGTTCATAGCACATTTTTATACAGGACACAATGTGCTTAGAGATTCTCTGTGAAGAGAGACCCTTTCCTTTTTACCTGGGAGCGAGAGAGACTAGAAGTCTGTCCGTTTTCCGGAAGGACTTAGTTCTGTCTATGTAGAAGGCCAATGCCCTCCTCACGTCAAGGAGATGTAGGCGTGCCTCCTTGCTGGAGCTGTGAGGCTTCAGGTAAGACGAGGGTAAAACTATTGGTTCGTTAAGGTGGAACTCTGAAGAAACTTTCGGAACAAAGGCTGGGTGCAGCCGTAAAGTTACCGCCTCCTTTGAGAATACTGTGCAGGGTGGCTTTGCCATAACTGCTGCGAGCTCACTCACCCTGCGAGCTGACGTAATTGCAAGGAGGAAGGTTGTTTTTATCGTAAGGAGACGTATGGAAACTGTGGCTAAGGGTTCAAACGGTGGGCCCGTTAGCGTGCTGAGCACCAGGTCCAAGTTCCACGATGGTGGAAGTGGTTTCCGAGGGGGTACAGGTTTGCCTGCCCCTTCAGGAACCTGGTAACAATAGGATGGGCAAATACCGTGGGCCCCTCCTCTGCATGCCGAAAAGCAGATATAGCGGCGAGGTGGACTTTTAGCGAGGATAGGGAAAGCCCGCCCCTCTTGAGGTCCAATAAGTATTCTAGTATTACAGGTATAGGAACGTCAAGGGGAGCTAACTGCTTGGCGGAACACCAGGCAGTGAATCGAGTCCATTTCTGCTTGTAGGTCTTCCTGGTGGAGGTCCTTCGGCTACTTTCCAGGACTTGTTGTACTCCCTCCGTACATGTGCTTTCTAGGGAGCTGAGCCATGGATTAGCCATGCTTGTAGGCGCAGACCTTGAGGGTGTGGGTGCACTATGGACCCCTGGGCCTGTGTGAGTAGGTCTGGCGCCACCGGAAGGGGGAGCGGTGGGCGGTCCGACATGCGCAGAAGCAAGGGGAACCATTGCTGTCGATCCCACATTGGGACTACTAGAATCATGCAGGCTCTCTCCCTTCTGGCTTTCTGCAAGACCTTGTGGATGAGCACTGTGGGGGGAAACGTGTAAAGTAGGGGGCCCTTCCATGAAATCGCGAATGTGTCCCCCAGGGACCCCCGCCCCAATGCTGCCCTGGAGCAGTACTGGGGGCACTTCTTGTTGTGCTGAGTGGCAAACAGGTCGATCTGGGGAAACCTCTATGTGTGAAAGATCGGTTGTAGCAGATCGGAGCAGATCTGCCATTCGTACGTGAGTGCGAAGCGCCTGCTCAGCTGGTCTGCTTTCACGTTGTGAGCGCCCGGCAAATATGAGGCTTTCAATGTTATATTGTTGGTGATGCACCAGTTCCACAGCCGGACTGCTTCCGCACATAGGGCACGGGATCAGGCTCCCCCTTGTCGATTTATATAAAACATAGTGGAGGTATTGTCTGTATTGATCCCGACTACTTTGCCCTGTATGTGGTCTCGAAAATGTTTGCAGGCGTTGAACACTGCTCTGAGCTCCAGTATATTTATGTGCATTGACTGTTCCGCAGGGGACCATAGTCCTTGCGTCACCTTGTCGCCGATGTGTGCTCCTCATCCTGTGTGGGAAGCATCGGTAGTAAGAAAAATAAAGATTTGTGGTTGGTGAAAGGGTACCCCTGTTAGCAGGTTCCTGGGGTTTACCCACCACTACAGGGATCTGCACACCTCTGTCGGGGACGATACCACCCTGCGGACAGTGTGGGATGCCGGTTTGTAGACGCTCGCCAGCCAATGTTGTAGGCTGCGCATGTGCAATCTGGCATTTTGCACCACAAACGTCGCCGCCGCCATGTGGCTCAGCAGCTGCAAGCACGTTAAGACTGGCACTGTGGGGCTGTATGTAATGACTTGCACCAGCGAACTGATGGTGCGAAAGCGGGCGTCAGGTAGATACACCCTTGCTGTAATAGAGTTTATACGTGCCCCTATAAACTCTATGTCTTGTGTGGGGTCGGTCTTTGACTTCGCGAGGTTGATGACTAGGCCCAGTGAAGAAAATGTGTCTGCTGTTATGCGTATCATGCGTAGGACCTCTGCCTTCAAGGCCCCTTTCAATAGGCAGTCGTCCAGGTATGGGAATATAAATACCCCCTGTCTGTGCAGGTAGGCTGACACCACTGCCAGGGTTTTGGTAAAGACTCTGGGGGCCGAGGAGAGGCTGAACGGGAGAACCTTGTACTGGAAATGCTCCTTGCCGACCATAAAACAGAGGAAGCGCCTGTGTGCTGGGTGGATCGTTATATGAAAGTAAGCATCTTGTAAGTCGAGGGCTGCAAACCAATCTCCATCGTCCAGTGCCGTGAGTATGGAGGCGACTGTGATCATCCAAAAACGTTGTTTGCGCAAGTACCGGTTGAGGCCCCGAAGATCTAAGATGGGCCTCCAGCCTCCTGTTTTCTTCTCTGTGAGGAAGTAGCGTGAATAAAAGCCTTTCCCCTGGAATTGTTCCAGCACTCATTCCACCGCCCCTGTGAACATAAGATGGTCCACCTGCTGTTTGAGTCTTGCCTTGTGGGAAGCGTCCCTGAGGTGGGGCCTGGGAGGAGTTTTCGGCGGTGGGAGCGACTGGAAGGGGATCGCATAACCCGTGGCTGTGATCTCCAGTACCCATTTGTCTGCGGTGATCTTTTGCCATTGGGAGTGAAACGGTCGGAGGCGATGATGGAACATGAGCTGGGAATGGCATTGCACGATGGTAGTGATAGTGCAGCCCTCGACATGCCCGTCAAACTTGTTGCCTTTGGGCCTGCCCCGAGGGTGCACGGCTTTGTTGATAATGTCGCCTGGGAGTTCTGTACTGTTGCTGCTGTTGATGTCGCCCTTGGTCGTAGCCCCGTTGGTACTGAGCACGCTGTGGTTGGTACGGGTATCGTCTTTGCTGAGGGTAATACTTTTTCTTCCTATATGGAGGGGTATAAATACCCAGAGTTCTAAGTGTAGCTCTGGAGTCCTTACTGGAGTGAAGGACCGAGTCGGTTGAGTCTGCAAACAACTTCTGCGTGTCAAAGGGAAGATCCACAATCTTCTCCTGCAGATCCCTCGGGATACCCATTGTCTGGAGCCAGGATTCTCTACGCTTGACCAATGCTGTAGCCGTTGAGCGTGCCGCCGTGTCCGCCACGTCCAGGGTTATCTGGACTCCCGTCCTCGAAGCTGCGTAGCCCTCTTGCACAATTGCCTTTAGCACTGGCTTCTTATCTTCTGGAAGCAAATCCATGAGAGAAGTAAGCCTGGAGTAATTATCAAAATTATGGTTCGCTAGATGTGCTGCATAGTTTGCCATTCTCAATAGCAAGGTGGAGGAGGAATATACCTTCCTGCCAAACAGCTCTAGCTTCTTGGCATCTTTGTCTGAACCCCCCGATTTGTGCTGAGAAGTCTTTGATCTCTGCTGAGACGATTCTAACACCAATGAGTTTAGTTGTGGGTGACTAAAAAGGAACTCCATGTCCTTCGCCAGGACGAAGTACTTCTTATCCGCTCTCTTGTTTATAGGCGGAGCGGAGGCCGGGGTCTGCCATATGGTGGTGGCTGACTCCATGATGGCTTCGTCGAGCGGGATAGCGATTTTGGATGAAGCCGGGGGTCTCAAATTTTTCAGGAGTTTGTGATGTTTCTCCTGCACCTCTGCCGTTTGGATGCCTTGCATGAAAGCCACCCTTTTAAACAGCTCCTGAAACTGTTTGAGGTCATCCGGGGGAGCAACGTCCCCGGGGGCTGTGGCCTCGTCAGGGGAGGACGAGGAGGAACCACTAGGGTAAACCTCCCTTGAACTCTCAGGTTCCTGTGACTGATGGTACACCCGCTCGCTGGAGGATTGCGAAGGAAAATCTCGGGGTTCTAAAATTAACTCTCCTTGAGATAGCTGTGTTTCCGTCCCCGGCCGGGAGTGTCCACAGGGGTATTGGACGGCCGGGGGGGACCTGCCCCTAGGTGTAGGCCTGGGGTGTCTGTGTCCAGCATGATAAGAACGACCATGGCAGCACGGGCACGGGTCCGGGGATGGAGACCTGGACCACCCTCGGGGTGCGTACCCCCTGATGTCTGGGAGAGCGAGACCTCCGCGACGATACAGATAACGGTGAAGCTGGTTTGTGATAGTACTTCAAGGGATCCAATCCCAGAAAGGGTGAAGGTGGCCCAAGCCATGGTGACGTAGGTTGGAGGAACGGAGAAGGAGGCTCTGGATAGGCCGGTGGAGACCCAGATCTTCTGGGTGGCGTGTGCAGCATAAGGGCAGGGCTTGTTGATAGCAGCATTGCAGCCCTGTCCAGAGAAGGGCTGCGGTGCCGGGTTTTTGCTCTTGCCTTTCCCCTCCCCTGCGGGGCTGGCACCGCCCCCTCCCGTGCTGGGGATCTTGGCCCCTCTGTCGGCGCCGCGCTCGGCCCGCTCAGCTGCGGTGCCGCGCGGATAACGTCCTCCGGTGCCTGCAGGCTCCGTGCCTGTTGGCCCTGCACCGCTGGCGCCGCAGGGGTCGGTGCTGTCTGTGGCGGTGCCGCCGGTTCCAGCGCTTGCCTGGTCGCCGCTCTAGGTGCCACGCATGCCGGCTGTTTGGTAATCGGAGGCTCAGCCTCTGCCACGTGCGCTGCTGCGCTGCCGCTTGTTTGAGTGTGCGGCTGGGGGCTGTGTTCTCCGCCCGTCCCACTCGCTGAGACCGCCAGCAGGGATCGGGCTGGGGAGAGTTTCCTCCGTTTCTGCACCGAGGGGGTAAGGGAAGCCACATTCCTTTTGTGGAGCCCAGAGGGCCCTTCTGGTTGAGGCCTCTCCAGCAAGTTGGGCTGGAGAGCCTTATCGAACAGGAGCATTTTCAGCCACATTTCTCTGTCTTTCCTGGCCCTGGCTGTGAGCTTAGCACAGTGGGAACACTTCTGGGTAACATGTGATTCCCCCAGGCACCGAATGCATTCGCTTTGCCCATCGGAGGCCGGCATAGCTTCGTGGCAGGACTCACACTTTTTAAAGCCTGAAGAGGACATCGTGGTGAGTTTTTTTTGTTGTTAATAGGGCACTTAGCACTTAATTCGTGCCTTTTTACCCGTCGCGGACACTGGCCTGCAGCGGCGGGAGGCCTACTGGCCTTCACGTCCACGCGTCTTCTCCGCTCTTCTCTCTCTTTTTATTATATATTTTTATTATTATTTTTTTTTGCTCTCTTGCTTTCTCTCTCTCTTTTTTTTTTTTTTTTAGAAAGAAAAAAACAACAATTTACACGTAAAACTCTAGCTAATCTGACTCTGGCCGTAGCCTGAGCGGATTCCGTCTGCAGCCGATGGTGATTGAGAAGGAACTGGCGGGGACCGGATCGCGCACGTGGCCGGGGACGCGCAAGGGAGCAGCGCGCGCCGGTGCATGTGCAATCCAGGAGAAACTGCTGGAAGAACTCTGATCTGTGGTGCCGGGCGAGCCCGACACCTATTGTGGAGCACCCACGGGGACACTCGTAGAAGAAGAATATATTAAAAGCCATCAGGCAGATTTTCATTATGCTTAAAAGCCATTAGAAGTGAGTTTAGAGTGTGTGTGTTTGTTGCTCCCACTGTCTCAGTGACCCCAGACATGGGGAGCCAGTGAAAGTCAGTATGCCAGTAGAGCCTTTCTGTTGCTAAATGAAACTGGAAGAGACTGTGGTTCACATCTGTAAATCTTTACTGGGAAGACTAGAAGAGGGGTAGCACGAACGAGACTCCTATCTTCTTTTTAATGATAAGCTAATGGTTGCCAGCTCTAGTTTCACTTTCTTGCAGTGGCTGGGTGCAGAGACTTTTTTAATTTTTAAAGGAAGACAGGGCAACATTAGAACCAAGACTGAAGAAGTATCAGAAGAACCTTCCTGAAAGCTCTTTTATCCTTCTGTAGTCATCACTCCCAAGTTCCTGTTCAGTTTTAATGACAAAGCTGCTACAGTGTGCTGAGTCTGGCCCTACTTTTGTAGCATAGTGAGAGGAAGAAGAGCAGCACCAACTTCCAGTTGCAAATACAATATCAGTATTTCAAAACTTACTGAGAACCTGAGCTGACACAGTACTCTCCCAAGGCAGGTAGGATGTGGAACATCATTCACAGCGGCTACACTCCTGGCAGCACCTAACTGATACATTATTTCTTCAAGTAGTCCCCCCGTAGGTGCTCCACTTTGTGTGTTGGTGTGTCCTCGCACCAGTGCTTGGATATTCTTTCATAGCTGTGGTTTCCTGTGCATGCGCAGAAGCACCTCTTTGTGCTCTGCAGCATGCACGCAGCATGGGCTCCTCAGTGCCCTCTCTACCATCCTCAGCTGCAGATGGAACATCTAGAGTCCCTGCAAAAGAGCGCAACTTTAGTTAGTTAGCTACTAGTTCTTGAATATCTGATCCCTAGTCCAAGCTAGTTACCCTTGTTCATTGTTTTTAGATTTAAAAAAATATAGTTAGGTTATTGGTTTTGTTACTTTAGAGAGCTGGATCACCACTGTGCCACGCTCTCCAGTCTTTATGTGATGCACCGCATGCAAAGATGCCATGCCCGTTTCAGATGGTCAGGCGTCTGGTATAAAGTGCCTTGGCAAAGGCCACCAGCTGCAATGTCACATCCACTGCTCTAGACTAATGGCCAGAGCTTGTAGGAACCGAGCCAATAGGCTCAAGACTTTTTTTTGTGAAAAGTTACTACATCCAAAATCTCTGGTAATGCCGACTGCCCACGACAAGGCTAAGGGTGAGTACTCTAAGTGTCACCCAGCCTCTACGGAGTTTCCTGCTAAGGTGTTGGGCCCTTCTCCTGCCCATTCCTGGCCTCCAGATCTGTTTGTGCAGGCTGTGCTAGAAGGAAGAACCTCCGGCTCCCTGGCACTGTCCCTTCCAACTCCATCCAAATTGGTGCACTCCACGCCAAAACGCAAACACACCTCATCAACATCATCTTGTTCACCATCCACATCCCACTCCATTGGTGGTGGATGCAGTCTTGAACAAAACAAAGTCATTTTGTTCAACCCCGCAAGACAAGCCCAGCAAAACGTGGAACAATATGGGTTGGAAGGTTTATTTCTCTGACACCCTCCTTCTTTGTGCCACGAACTCTACGGCTATGCTGGCGGACTACGATTTTCAAAATATCTCTAAAATTACAGGAACTGGTCTCACAACTGCCTAAGAATCAGCGCCAGACATTAAGCAGCATTATCAAAGAAGGCCACACAATCTCCAGTATGGCCGTGCAATCCACCATAGACATTGCTGACACAGCGGCATGGGTCACGCCATCAGCAGCCGTTATGCACCGCACATTGTGGCTTATTCCCTTGGGGATGCCCAAAGAGCTGCAGCAGAAGGTTAAAAACCTACTTTTTGACTGCCAACATCTCGCAGACAAAACCGACAACGTGCTTCATTCAGTGAAGGACACCCGAACCTCATGAGACACCCTGGGGATGTACATGCCCCTGGTTAAGCGAGCTCACTACTTGCCATACCAGTGTCCTCAGGACCTGTTTCAACAATCCGATCAACATCCTCACTTTGAACAGTGCCAGAAACATCGATCACAGCACCGACACTCTGGCAGAGCGACCCTTGGCACCACACCTTCAGTCTTCCAAGCAGCAATTTTGAGGGTGTGGTCAAGAGTCTGATCCAGCATTCTTAACAGAGCTTCACAGATACACAACCATTTTGCCACTGTCTCCAGCCCTTCCTGCACCAGTAGAAAGCCATCACTGTGGACAAACAGGTGGTGGCATTGGTGGCACAAGGCTACTTCATCCCCTTCACTTCTACATGCGCTACCCACCTCCCTACACCATCTCTCTTCAGGAACCCTCCTCACGAGAATCTGTTCAACCAGGAAGTTCTGCACCTCCTTTATTTGGGGGTGGTCGGGCCTGTCCCTGAGGAATACCGAGGTAGGGGCTTTTACTCCACCTTCTTCCTCACCCAGAAGAAGAGTGGTGGATGGAGACCTATTTTGGATCTCAGACGGCTCAACAAGTATGTCATTTACAGATGTTTCAGGATGGTAACCCTAACCCTACCATTATTCTGGCCTTTGAGAAGAACGACTGGCTCGCAGCTCTCAGCCAACAGGATGCATATTTCCTTATCACCATCCATCCATCTCACAAACACTTCTTCCATTTCACAGTGGGAAGCTCCCACTACCAATATTAGGTCCTCCCGTTTCATCTCTGTATGTGTTTTCCATAACCCTGAGGGTGTTTGTCCACTCACCTGTGATGTCATGGGGTCATTGTCTTCTGCTACCTGGATGACTGCCTGCTAAAGGGACCATAGCTCCCCAAAACACAATACATGGTGCATTTCACCATGCATCTCCTACTCAGCTATGCAAAATCCACGGTCCACCTCACTCAGGCTCTGGAGTTCATAGGAGTGCACTAGACACCATCACTTCCACAGCCCACCCTGCCTATCCAAAGATTTTGCACCCTGTGCAATCTTGTTCAGGCAGTGCACCTGTCACCCACCACTGTGGTGCTCACCTGCCTAGCATTGCTGGGCCATAAGACCACCACCACTCAGGTGGTCAAGCTAGCCAGGCTTCATGTGTGCTGTCTGCAGTCATGACCTGGCTAGGGACCTGCTCTCTGAGACAACAGCCATTCCTCCATGGGTCCTCGCTTCACTTCAGTGATGGACATGCCTGGGCAACATCGTCACTGGCATGCCCTTTCATCAGCCATCATCATTGGTCACCCTCACCATGGATGCCTGCCTCCTTGTTTGAGGAACACAGCTCAGTCCTCACATGGTGCAGAGCAGATGGTCATTCACTGAACAAACACTTCATATCAACCAATTGGAACTCTGAGCAGCCTGCTATGCCTGCAAATATTTCCAGCAGTGCCTAACTAGCAGGTTGGTCCGTATACTCACCGACAACACCACCTGGATATATTACATCAACTGCCGAGCAGGAGTTCATTCTCCATCTCTAGGTAAGCATCCTTCAGTCTGCATAGACTGTGGATCGCGCCCTTTAAAGTTTCAATTGAGGACTTCATTTACAGCGTCTATTGTGACTATGAAGACCCACACGAGAGTGACAGTCCTTGCTGCATCTCTTGCAGATGTAGTAGGTGTCTGGCAAGTCCTTATTGTGCTTTCTGTGCGCTCGCTTCTCCTCTGCTAGCTGTCTGATCTTCATCTTGCCCTTCTGAAGGCCCTTGTGTAACCCCTGCCTCCATCTGCTGCAGTCGGCTGCTAGTTCTTCCCAGTTGTCCAGCTCGATGTCTACCTCTCTGAGGTCTCTCTTGCAGACATCTTTGTAGCACAACTGGGGGCATCCGGGAGGTCTTTTGCCAGAGGCTAGCTCACCATACAGGATGTCTTTTGGAATCCTTCCATCATTCATCCTGTGGTCGTGGCCAAGCCAGCGGAGTCGACGCTGCCTGAGGAGGGTGTGCATGGTTGGGATTCCAGCTTGCTCGAGGGCGGCGGTGTTGGTCACTCTGTCCTTCCATGATATTCCAAGGATGCGCCTGAGGCAGCGCAAGTGGAAGACGTTCAGCCTCTTTTCCTGGCGAGCATACGGAGTCCAAGTCTCGCTGCCATAAAGGAGGGTGCTGAGGACGCAGGCTCTGTAGACTTGCATTTTGGTGTGAATGTACAGCTTGTTGTTATTCCACACTCTCTTGCTGAGTCTGGACAGAGTTGTGGCTGCTTTTCCAATCCTCCTATTTAGCTCAGTGTCCAACGACAGGGTGTCAGTGACGGTGGACCCGAGGTAAACGAACTCGTGGACGACCTCTAACGTATAGTTGTCAATGCTGATTGATGGGGATTCAGCAACATCCTGATCGGGTATGTTTGTCGTCTTTAGGCTGATGGAGAGCCCAAATTCCTTGCACGCGTTGGAGAACCGATCCAGCAGTTTTTGAAGCTGGTCTTCTGTGTGATCTCCATCTCTAAATGCAGAAGCTGTAAGGCCATGGACAGGGTGCATTCCCCCGAGTCCTCAATGTGATGACCGATGCTCTCAGCCACTCGTTCACTAACCGTCATGAATGGGAAATCAGCACAGTTGCCCTCAATCCAGGGGTCCAGCTGTGGGGCCACCCTCACATAGACCTGTTCACTACCAGGACCAACAGAAAGTGCCACCTGTACTGTTCCAGACTGGGGCTTGGGAGGCACCCCCCCAGGGATGCCTTCGCCATCATGTGGAATGCACCATTACTGCTGTACGCATTCTCTCCCATTCCACTGATCCACAAAGTATTACTCAAGGTCAGAGAAGACTGAACCGTCCTCATCCTAGCAGCCCCGGCGTGGCCCAGACAGCCCTTGTAGCCTTACCTCTTTCGGATGTCAGTAGCAGCCCATTGTCAGTTTTCTCCTCACTGTGATCTTCTGCCTCTGGACTTCGGCTGCACTCTGCATTCTGATCCCTGCAGGCTGCATCTTCATGCATGGCTCCTTCATGGCCCCGAAATGCCGAAACCACGTGCTCTGAGGGAGCAAAAAGGATCCTCATGAACAGTAGATGGGAATCTACATGCAAGTCTTACCTTTGTAAAAGGTGGCAGTTTTCTTACTGGATAGACACCCATTATTCGACCCCTCCTGATACCACGCCTTTGCCCATCCTTTTAGGCTATCTATCACACCTGTGTGAGTCTGTTATCCACACAAATGTCTTTATCCCTTCCACACTTCAGGGACACACACCTTAACCCACACCATAGGGCTCAAGGCACGACCCTGTTAATTTAAACTCCCACCTTTACCCAATTCCAAGTAATTCCCTGTGTGTATGCAGGATCTGTGCCACTGAAAAAGCCTTACACAGTAACATTCTTATTCTCTATTTATTTACAATTACCAAGAAAGCAGAATACATGCTAAGCACACAGTATCATGCTCCCCAATCCTGATAAAGGTAGGCAGACTCCCCCTTTTGGGACAGACTAAGTCAGTTTCTGAATGCTAGTTGATGCACCTCAGGGTCTGGCAGTTCTAGTGTTGGGGGTGAGTCCTCCCAGGTTTTTCCCATTTTGATGTTCTTTTTCCATCCTTCCCTCTTCCATCCTTCTCTTCCTTTTCCTCTCCTCTGGGTTTCCTTCCTGGACTCCAGTTTAAGTAACGAAACTTGAGTCCTCCTTAGCTATACCTTGACTAATTATTTTAATATAATTTTAATAATCAAGTGTAATCTACTGTAACAGGATTACCTAAACAGTCATAACCCACCACCTTAATTGATTTACACCTAGCAAAATTAATTGTACAGCAGACAGAAACAATTACAAAGCAGGCAGAGATCAGACAGAAAACAGTAGAAAAGTGAAGACAATCATCATAGAATGGTAACAGAGAGACAGCCATGTTAGTCTCTAGTCTATCAAAAGAAAAAGGCAGTCCAGTAGCACTTTAAAGACTAACAAAATAACTTGTTAGGTGGTGAGCTTTCGTGGGACAGATCCTCTTCTTCAGACCATACTCATGCCAGAACAAACTCAATATTTAAGGCACAGAGATCCAAAAATTATCAAGATTGACAAATCAGAAAAAGTGTAATCAAGGTGGGCAAATCAGAAGAGCAGAGGGGAAGCTGGGGGGGAGGAGTCAAGAGTCAGGTAAAGAAAAGTATGTAAAAGAGGTGATTCCACAACCTCAGCTATTGATAAGTCATTGCTTGCCAGATGAAATGCTATTAACTAAGTTTTCTTTAGCCATCTTGCTTTCTTTATCTGGTGACAATGGGTAGCATTAGGATGTGGTCTCCCACTTAACAGCCTGATGTGACACTATTGTAATGAGATTTTAGATGCAATGTGAATATGTGATTTGTAGTTCTACAATTAACAGCTGCTGCTCCTCATTCTGGCTGTAGAGGAAGGCCATTTCAGTATGGCTATAGAAAAACCATATTGGTTATACTGTTACAAGTCGGGCCTTAGCCTCAGCACTGCCGAGCACACACCGTGGCCCTAGCAGCATTTCACCAACCAGAAGATGGGTTTTCATTTCTGGCCCATCCCATCACCAAACACTTCTTAACGGGATTTCAAAACACCTTTACATCAGTCTGTGTCCTGGTCCCTGTCTGGGACATCAACCATGTACTTCATTGCCTTTTGAGGCCACCTTTCAAACCCTTGGCGACATGCTCCTGGCTTCACTGGTCTATGAAGGTATTGTTCCTCATGGTGATCACATTGGCCAGGCATGTAGGGGAGCTTGCAACCCTAATGGCTGAGCCTCCCTATATGGTCTTTACCAAGGATAGAGCTAGTTTACGACCTCATCCCAAGTTTCTTCATAAGGTTCCCTCGCCATTCCACATTAAGGAACCTATTCACTTACCAACATTTTACCTGAAGCCACATTCCAACCCTGTGCACACAGGATGGCACATGTTAGACATCTGACAGGCAATGGCTTTATACATTGACCATATAAAACTGTGGCGCAAATCTCCCAGGCTCTTCCTGTCCTTTATGGAGGAGTCCAAAGGCCTGCCGGTCTCATCCCAGCACCTTTCCAATTGGGTTTCCTCCTGTGTCTGCACATGTTATGCACTTCACTGTGGGGAGCTGCTGGTGCCATTACAGCCCACTCAACCTGGGCTGTATCTTCCACTACCACCTTTCTCAAGAATGTACCTCTTACAGACATCTGTAAGGCGGCCACATGGTCTTCCACTAACACGTTTGTTCAGCACTATGCTCTCTTATTTGTCGCATCTTCTATCCTAGGGGGCCAATCTGTGTTGTTTACTGAGTTAGTGACTGAGCTCCAAACCCACCTCTGTTCTGCGACTAGTGCTTTACAGGCACCTAGCAAGTAGCACCCCTGGGGTCGCTACTTGAAGAAGAAAAGGAAGTTACTCACCTTGTGCAATAACGATGGTTCTTCAAGATGTGTGTCCCCATGGGTGCTCCACTTCCCTCCCTCCTGCCCGTGCTTTGGAGCATCCTGCTCTTTTTGTCAGGTAGAGAAGGAGTGGAGGAGCCCGTGCCCTGCACATGCCAGAGAGCACAAGGAGGTGGTTCTGCACATTCATAGCACAGGAAACCATGGCTATAGAAGAACCTTTGAGCGCTGGTGCGAGGACACATCAACACCCAGAGTGGAGCACCCATGGGGACAAACATCGTGAAGAATTGTCATTGCTGCACAAGGTGAGTAACTTCCTCTTCATACAAATAGTGGAAATCCACTATTCAATGCATGATTTATTAACTTATACATTTAATGAGGGCCTACAGTAGTTCATTTCTATGGATCCATCTTCCTGTAATCAAGGGCCTATGATTAATATATTATGTCATTTTAACCTGGTTTGCCAGAATAAATTCTCCTTATATTAAACATTACTCAGTTTCCATTTTAATTAATTTTTTAAATAAAATTTCTGTCACTGTTGACTTTTGCTGACACTTGCAAAATCTGATGATTGAGGATAGAGAAAGTCGCAAAGTGGGGCTGGGAGCTGGAGACTTCAGGTTGAGATTATAATTTTTGGACATTATATCAAAGACTGATTGCAATACTTTATGATTGAAGATTCTGGGGTTTCTGTAAACTTTGTCATTAAATTAACCCAACAAAAAGGTACCATGAGTTTTAATATACACTATCTGGTGCATGTGAGGGGGTCAATGGGACAGGATGCCTGTCATTTAACCCTTTGCTATGAGAAAATGCTCAGGGGGCAGCCTCAAACTTGAGTAATCAGTGGGATCAGAGATCCCTTCCTACAAGGAGGCAAATATAGAAAGGATGGAGAAAAATTCTATCTATAAGATGATCAATAGCAAAAGACCCAGGTCTTCCTCCTGCAACTTTTGCAAAAGCAGCATGAGGGATCTTCACTTGCAGTGTGGGGAGTACCAAAGTCAACTACAAAGGAGCAATCAGTAGGTGACCACATCTTTGTAGTGTGTAGAAGAGTGAGGAACATTCTGTCAGCTATTGCTTCCAGGAGGAGGTGTTGGCTATTGCTTTCATGAAAGGGTTGTAATGAGCAGAAGAAACGTTTTTTTCTATGCTTTTCTGGACACTTCACAGTTGACTATGACAGATGTTTGGAGCAATGTCTTGTATTGAAAAATTCATAAAGGAGATGTAAAATGCTAAAATACGATAAATTTGGAACTAAGCAAACATATTGATAATTGCTATTTGTACAACTTTAATTGAAAAATTAATTTAATTTTTTATTTCACTGTTTAACATCTTTTTTAACAGCCTAGTAAAAATAGATCCTCAACAAAATGAACCATTCTATGATGTTATTGCTATTGTTGATCCTTTAACAAGAGAAGCACAGAAGATGGCACATTTATTGATTGTAAGACAATGGCAGTTTCTTTTAATTTCTAGTTTTTGTACTTTAACTTGTATTAGGCATGTTTTGATTTGTTGTTATTTGTACATTAAATACAGAATGTAAAATTACCGTCTGGCCGATTAGTTTAACTGAAATTGTCTAATATAGGCTTAACAATATAAAAATGATTGTCTACCTTAGAAGATATGTCTATGAAATCTAACCCCATATCAGTGCTTGAATTGAATATCTTATTTCCCTTGTATAGATGGTGACTATCTTTGCCCTTTTCAAGTGTTCTGGAATCTCTCATGTCTTCCATGACTTTTTAAAGATGATAGCTAATGACTCAGATGCCTCCTTTGTCATCTCCTTAAATATTCTAGGATGCATTTCTTCAGGCCCTGGTGACTTGAAGATATCTAACTTTTCTAATGTGTTCTGTAACATATTCTTTTCCTTCCTTCCTTCCTTCCCCAGAATCATTTTAGCTTCTGAATCTGCCTCATTTTCTCCAGTATTGACTCTGCTAGGCAACCAGCTATCACCAACCTTATTGGTACCTCTGCCATTTCCACATTTCTTTTATTGGTTTTCTTGCTTCATTGAGTAATGGGCCTACCCTGTCCTTGGTCCTCCTCTTCTAATATATTTGTAGAATGTTTTCTGTTACCCTTTATGTCCCTAGCTAATTTGAGCTTGTTTAGTGCCTTCACCTTTCTAATTTTGCCCCTACCTACTTTTATTATTTGTTTATATTTATCTTTTGTAATTTGACTTAGTTTTCACTTTTTGTAGAACTCCTTTTTGGTTTTTAGACATTGAAAATCTCCTGGTTAAGCCAGGGTGACATCTTGCCATACTTCTGATCTTTTCTACACAGTGGAATAATTTGTTCTTACACACTTAATAATGTCTCTCTGAAAAACTGCCATCTTCAGTTGTTTTTCCTCTTAGTCTTGCTTCCCACGAGACCTTACCTACCAACTTTGAGTTTACTAATGTCTCCCTTCTTGAAACCCACTATCTTTATTTTACTGTTCTTCTTCCATAGAAGCATGAACTCTTATCTGATTCATGATCACGATCACCCCAGCTGCCTTCCGTTTTCAAATTCTCAACCAGTCACTTCCTATTTGTTAAAATCAAATATAAAATAATCTCCCCCTTAGTAGCTTTCTCCACCTTCTTAAATAAAAAATATCTCTAATATACGACAAAAACTTATTGGATGATCTGAGTCCTACTGTTTTACTTTCCCAACAGATATTTGGATAGTTAAAGCGTCATCCTCCTCTTACTGCTTAGGTGGTCTGTAGTAGACCTCTACCATGACACCCTTGTTTTTGATGCCTTTGATCCTTATCCAGAGAGTCTCAACAAGTCTGTTGCCTTTGTCCATCTAAACCTCAATCCAAGTGTACACATTTTTAAAATATCTCCTTGCTTTTTACTCTGCCTGTCTTTCCTGAGTAAGCTGTATCTTTCTATACTAATATTACAGTCATGTGTTATCCCACCAAGTCTCTATAATATCAATTATGTCATAGTTTTGTTTATTTACTACCATTTGAAGTTCTTCTTGTTTATTCACCATACTTCTTGCATTAATATGCAGACAGCCAAAACACTGATTCAATAATGCCTCCCTCCCCAGTTCAGTCTTGTCTTTCCTTTATACCCTGCTATCACAACTCATTCTCCCCACCAAGGATTCAGGGCAATTGCTTGAAGGCCCATACCACAGAGAGCCCTGTATGGTAGGGCTTGCACTTGGGCTTCATCCTGATGCAAAGGGGCTCAGGCATATTAGTATTTGAACATAGTATTCCACTTTTAATTCATGTACTTATATTTATTCTTTTCTTTTTATATTATATGTGTGTTGATGTGTATGACTGTGAATTTAATATAGCTTTTAATCTACTGGATATGTAGAAAAAACAGTTGTTCTGATGCAGGTGGGCTCTGGAGTTTAGAAACAAAAGGGAGAACTATGGCTGTGAAAAATAGTGTTATGGATATGAAGCTGTTAAAATTGCCGTCCTTTCTTATGAGTCATATTATTCCATTCCTTTAAGATTACCATGTGAAATTTAAAATTCCTTCTTCAATATCAAAGCCCTGCAAATTTTTTTCTCTAGCTTGTCTTGATTCCTGTTATAATTTGCTTTATTTTCTTCTCCTTGAAAAACCTCACGCATTTGTTTCTTTTTCCAACTCCCATTTTCATGTCTTTTTCCACGGCATTGCCTGTGAATGGAATGTCCTTCCAGTCTCAGTACGCCAGAGTCCCACTCACTTTGCACTCACAACTATCCTGAAGATGAATTTAAGAAAAATCAGAATTTTGATTTCATGTGAAATTCTGGTATTTCAACATTTGTTTTCATCCTCAGTTGAAAGTTGAAATATCTGTTTTTCAGAGAACGACATGATGATGTTTCTGAATCAAAATATTTTTGTTGTGGGTTGATACACTAACTGCATTTTTCTGTTGTGGTACCTTGCCTCATGGGAGTTCTAGCTCAGGTCTGTGGTTCCTGTTCTCCTTTATGAACTGGACTCGCAAGCTGGAATACATCCTCCTGGATTTACCTGCGGCTGAACATTTCCAACGATGCACTGTGCCACTTAGGGGGGAGGCTGCAAAGCATCAGGAAAAAGGCCACCAAACTAGTGAGCCCAGACCATAGGAGAGAATGGGACCTGAATGTCATCTCTCAAGAGGCAACGCGCAATGATAGGGAGTTGCAGATTAATTTCGAGAGGAGTCAAAACAGAACATTTTGAGTCAGTTCAACAAACTTCATTAAAAAAATCAGAAATTGCATTTTCTGTGGAAAAATTGTTTGGCTGTACCTATTTCCTTATGCTCTACAAACATTAAACCATCACACCTTCTCCAGAAGATAATTAATGTGTTTAAGCAAGCATGTAACCAAATTGGGCCATCTCTGGGTATATGTCAAGGCCATAAGCTCTTTTGTGCTGTGTTTGTATTGATATATTGTTTGGCAAAGCACCAAACATTTTTCTGGTATTCAACAAATAATAATACAACAAAACAGCAGTCATGTATCACTTTAAAGACTAACAAAATGATTTTTTAGGTGATGAGCTTTTGTGGGACAGGCCCACTTCTTCAGATCTGCTTACTAAGGGTCATACTTTCTGAAGAAGTGGGTCTGTTCCACTAAAGCTCGTCACCTAATAAATCATTTTGTTAGTCTTTAAAGTGCTACTTGACTGCTGTTTTGTTCCGTTAAAATACAGACTAGCATGACTACTTCTCTGTTACAGATCTTAATAATGGTAACTCTCTATGGCATTAAGGATTCATCTGCCAATAAATGATTAATATTGCAATCATTTGTGAACAGTTTTTAATCAATATCATACATGATTTTTATGTGCTCTGGTAAAAGCGTTCTGTTTTCATAATACCTTATGTCATTTGGTAGTCACTCGAAACTATACTGAAGAAACTTAAAACTGTTATGTATTAAGACCATAACAGGATGAACAGGCTTTCCTAGGTTACAAAGGCAGGGCTAGGAGTTTCAGATCATTCAAAAACAGTCTGAGCAAGTAGTCCAGTGGCACTTTAAAGACTAACAATATAATTTATTAGGTGGTGAACTTTCGTGGGACAGACCCACTTCTTCAGATTATAGCCATACCAGACTCGATGTTTGAGGCACAGAGAACCAAAAATAATAATCAATGTTGACAAATCAGAAAAATATTATCAAGGTGAGCAAATCAGAGAGTAAGGGGAAGAAGACGCAGGGAGTCAAGAATTAGATTAAGCCACATATGCAAAAAAGCCCCTATAATGACCTAAAAAATTAGGCCTCCTTGACAATTCTTCTAGAACCTGGGATGGCCTGCCTTTTGAGGGATGGAAACTCAGCTCAGCTTAGCTCCATTCTCCCTCAATTCAATTAGTGTAGCAGTATCCAATGAACTATAGAGATTCCTGTGCTCTTTAAAGAGGGAAGGAGCACCAACTCCTAGCCCCTGTAGGTGGCTTGCCTTTGCCACATGGTTTTCAGTGCCCGTGTCTTCTCTTTACTCCTGTGAGGGGTAAAAGGGTGTTGTTTAAGGAAGCCCAGGCCCTCCCAATCCATCAGGCTCTGACCCAGGATCCTGTGAGAAGCGAACTATGGCAGGCACCAAGGCATAGCTGAAGACTGCCTCCCAGGGTCTCTTCTTACCATTCATCCCTGCCACAGTCTCAAATTCCAACTTAAGATAGCAAAAGAGAAGAAAGGAGGATAACTGTATCTTCAGTCCATAGTTCCCAAACTTTTGTCTGCCTGACTCCATTTGCAGACATACAGTTTCCTGTGACCACAGAGAGTACAAGACAACGCAGCAAATGCTTCAAGTAATTTGACCATTAAGTATGCCATTTAATGCTTTTTAATATGAGACGTAGGCTTACATCTTACACCATAACATCTGAGTCTGGCAGTATGGTGGAAATTGCACATCTAACCTCTGATGTCACATTACTACTACTGCTACTTAACCTTTGTACTTCACATGGTGCATAGGTCATCTACAAGTCTCTTCCACTTCACCCTGTCTTGGGACAAAACTTCTAACTGATCCCAGCTGTATCCCAGTTCTTGTCCTCCAGCCTCAGTGGATCTTCTTCACATTGTCTGAGGTCGTCTTCTTTTGCGTTTGCATGTGAGAGCTTGACAAACTATGCTGGATAATGGTTTTCTGAGAGCGTGGCCTAGCCAATCCCACTTTCTTCTCTTGATTTCAATGTCAGCGGGTTCTTGTCCTGCTGTATTCCAAAGCTCCTCATTTGTGATGAAGTCTTGCCATTTTATGTGAAGGATGTAGCTCAGGTATCTGTTTATGAATGTCTGTAGCTTGTGATTTGAAGATTTTTTTAGTACGCCAGGTCTCACATCCATACAAGAGCACACTCTTCACATTTGTGTTGAAGATCCACGGTTTCATCTTCGCAGATATTATTTGTGAACTCCATATGGGATGCAGAATGCTTTCTCTATCCTGGCATTCATATCCTTATCTGTTCCTCCATCTCTGCCCATTATACTCCCCAAGTAGGTGAGCTGCTCCACATCTTCCAGTTCATTCCCTTCCAGTGTGCTGATGGTGTTGGCTGGACTGGTTGATCCTCATTGGCTTCGTTTTTCCCTTGTTAATGTTCAGTGCAGCCATTGAGGCAGTTTTTTCTAGTGTTGGGACCTTTTCTTTCATGCTTTCATGTTGGTGTGAAAGGAGGGCAACATCACCAGCAAAATTAACGTCCTCTAGCTGTTTGAAAAGTGTCCGCTGAATGCCTCATTGATGGCCATCTGTTGTCCTGCTCATAATCCAGTCCATTGTGATCAAGAACAGGCAAGGTGACAATAGGCACCCTTGCCGCACTCCCGACAGTATGCTGAAGGATTCTGTCAAGACAGCATTGTGAACAACTTGGTATATCAAGGGTTCATACACTGAATGAATCAAGTTAATAATTTTGGATGGGATGCTATGATGTTGCAGCAGTTTCCACAAAGTGTCTCTATTGACGCTGTCAAAGGCTTTTTCAAAGTCTATGAAGGTTATGTACAGTGGGGAGTTCCGCTTGAGCGACCGTTCTATGATCACTTTGAGAGTTGTGATTTAGTCTGTACAGGGTCTCTTGCTTCGGAAGCTGGCCTGTTCTTCCCTGAGCTGTTTATCAATTTCTGTCTTCATTCTCTCCAAGGGAATCCTATTGAACACTTTTCCTGGAAAAGACAGTGACATGATGCCCCTCCAGTTCTTGCATTCCTTCAGGTTTCCTTTTTTTTGGTAAGCTTGGTAAGGTAGCCATGGTTCCAGTCTTGTGGGATCTCTTCAGTGTCCCAGATTTTCTCAAATAGATCATTAGTGAAATCAGTGGTAGGTCAATATTGTGACCTCCTGGACACAAGTGCACTGAACCCAGCTTCACAAATATTTGTGCTTACAATTAGCACCATCAGTTTCAAGGCGTATACGGAGAGTGTGGTATATTTATTCTTGACAGTGAACAAAAACTCTGGGGAAGAAAGCTGGACTTACATTACTTGCAAGGCTTTATTGCAGGACATTTCAATGAGTTTGATTTGGGATACTGGCAAATTCATGGCATCTGACTTGCTATGAAAGAGATTTCACACACAGTCAGACTTTGACATATTCAAATCAGGTCAAAAAGATTCTGAACAGTTGCTCTGTCTGACTAAGGTGCTCAGCAGCCACCTGTGTGGGGGCTGAATAACGTCATTGTCAGCCAGGAGTTTGCAACGAAGAGACAGTGACTTACAATCAGTGATCCTTGTAAGCAGAGCACTTAGGCTGTCCCCCAGGAAACATTCAGATACCACCTAACTGATTAGTAGAGGCCTAAAGCCAGCAACGTGCGATTCTATTGGTGGTGCACATCAGCACATGCCTTAGTGCACACAACAAAATTTATTTGGCCCATAAATGGAAAACTTAGAGGAAATGCTGCTTACAATAATTGCTTACCAAATGCCAACAAAATACTCAGTCATATAAAAGCAGATAAGAGGCGTGCCTTAAGAGCTTACGAGATACTAGCAATTCTTATCTATAGCTAAATCTACACTAGAGAAATAAGTCGATTTCAGATACGGCTTTTGCATATAGCCTCTATACTCTTGTGTCAACCTCCCTTACTCCGTGTGATAGCATAGAGTACAGGGGTCAGCTGCCAATCCAAGAGAGATTGATTTTGCGCGCCTGTACCAGATGCGCAAAATCGAACTCCGGAAGATTCACCCTGACCGGGTTGATCTTCTCCACTGTACAGACAAGCCCAAAGAAAAAACTAGGATGCTCTCTTGATAAGCTTGCTGCACACAAATGAGGATCTTCAGTGTTCAGGTCTCTCACATAATTGCTTGCATAGCTCACTAGTGCTAATGACAAAGTACTGTCCACACAGCCACCTCTATACACCCATTATATCTGGGTCTGATCCACAAATGTCAACCCAGGAAGTGTGACATATGTGGAGTAGGCTTGGACATGTTTGTGGGTAGACAGCATTGTCTCACAAGCCAAATCTTGCCCATTGGATCTGCGACCCCACCTCCTGAAGGGGTTGCAGCCCACAGTATGGGGGCTACTGAGGTAATCTCTTCCTTCCCAGTGGTTCAGTGGTATGGGGGCTACTGAGGTAATCTCTTCCTTCCCAGTGGACACTGCTTTAGCAGCTTTGATCCGAAGTTCCCAGGGCAGGTCTACCCTGTTCTCTCATCTGTCCTATCTGAGTTGTCTGGTTCCACTTAAGGCTCTTTGCTGTAACTGGAGCATGCTGTACAGCAGGAGAGAGCAAACTTTTTACGTCAGGCTCTGCTTTTTGTCCCAGCAATTATCAAGGCCACACCCAACCTGTGTTATGTAGTTCAAACTGATGAATATTTTGGTTATGTTAGGGCCTAACCAGTTGCCTGACTTCAAACCCATAGAACTGTGAAAGGTTGGGAATATTAGCAGCCATCACATAATTAAGATAGTGTACCACTTTGTAGCTTTATCAGGCTTCTGGCTTCATTCTGGGTGTTGAGTACACTGTCCCGGCTTCCAATGACACTTAACCCTAAGCATGTGCTTAGGTGCTGTGCTGAATTAGGGAGCGCTCAAGCGGTCTCCTGGAAATGATGTGCCTCATTCCCATGAGGGCAGAGAGGAGGCTTGGGGGAGGTAGCAGAGATCACAGGGGAGGTAGTGGAAGCCGTGAGAGGGAGTATAAGCTGATCGTGCTGTGACCCCTTATAAAATTTCATGTCTCCCCCCAAGGAGGTACACCCCCACATTTTGCACACCCATGTCTACAAGTTAGGGGAGTGGAGTCACCTGGGCTGAGGACTTCTCCTTAACACCTTCTGTTCTAATGTAGAGTTAATACACCACATCAGAGAGGGAAAAAAGGTTTTGTTAAGAGAACAATTTGTTTGCAAAGCAAAGGAAGGCTGATAACTACCCAAATCCGTTTTTAATAAAGAAAACATCTCTTTTCTGTTAGGTACTTGGAGGGATTGTCAACATGAAACTGAGGCTGTTTATGAACTCTAGATCTAAGTTGTCAGAAGTACCTTTGAAAAGGTGAGTGGCAAGTTATAAACTGTTCTTTGACATATGTGATATAATAAACTAAAAGGAGCTGCAGTGATATAATCTCATCAGGAATCAGTAATGTTTCAATGAGGTTGATTCTTGCTGCTTGACTCGTTATTTTCTGTAAATTTAAATTGAATCGTACTGTAGCATTTGTACATAACAGAATATATTGTGTGAGATGGAAGTAATTAGGGTAACTATATTTTCCAGATTAAAAATGACAAAACTATTTACATTTATAAACACTGATAATTTCTCGTCTATTGTTTTTTCTGCAATAATTAATCTCTCAAGCATCAAAAAATTGATAGAGCCATGCATGGAGTACATAGCAGCAGGTGGAAAAAAAAAAAGCCAAAAGGGCCAGTTTTGTTGTTTCTGGGGTCTGTTCCTTTTGGGTAGTAGTTGGTAGGAAGGGAGATGTCTCTCTTCCCCTTTGTATCTCTTCTAATGTTGAAACTAGAGTTAGGCATGTCTTTCCTGAAGAGCTGCTGCTTCTTTCTGGTGCTGCTGCTACTTCACCTACTGGCAGGAATTCTGGGAGTCTAATAAACGCCACAGCCAGACTGCTCCTCCCACTTCAGATTCCCTGTCTTGGGTCCTCACTTTATGAAGCACTGAGAATGTTGACAGAGAGGGCTCTTCACTCTCCCAAGCCAGACTGAGTGAGAGGAGAAATATTCCTCCTATGCTTACTCTTTAGCCCATGTGTTAAATGGTAGGTATTGCATGAAAGCATTTCACAAATGCGTGGAGCTGCCAGACCCTCAAACATTGTTCATGTAGTAAATGGACTTATAACATGTTTTTTATAAGAACTTTCTGGTTACTTAAAATTCAGCCTGCATATTGCATAATATGTAATCTTTCAATATACTTATTTTCAACAGCTTTTATCGTTTTGTTCTGGAGCCAGAACTGACATCTGGGGCCAACAACCTCTTTCCTTCTGAACCTGTGACAAAGTTCCTAGAAATGCCAGAAACACTACTTTTAACTCTAAACATGATCATTCCTGAAAGCTGGTTGGTTGAAGCAGTAAACAGTTCTTATGATCTCGATAACATTAATTTAAAGGATGTAAGTAGTCATTTCCAAACACCTTGAAATCTGTAGCTGGATCATATAGGCAGAAGTCAATGATAAATTTTGCATAAATGCTCACTATTTCAGTGAATTATTTTGCTAATATTCCCCCTTTTAAATCTCATCTTCTCCCTTCCAAATCTCTCAGCAGCCTTCTTTTCTTTTTAAAATAAAGAAAAATAAATAAAATGTTAAGAAGTTAGCAACAAATTATACAAGAATCACAAAATTTTTAATGTGTAATAGTTTTAAAAGCAATTATTTTTATACATTGAAACAATAATGTTGTCATCTTCTTGAGTTAGGACTGAAGCAGTGAAGTAGATGTTCCAGGTTATCCTTTTCTTGAATCCTTAATTTTATTATCTGTTAATAATTGAGTTAGAGCATTTAACAACATCTCAGAATTTACTAAGCATAGAATAACTCCAGTTCTATCCTTCTTCTCCTCAGGGGCATGCCTGGTTCCCTGGGCTTCGAACACCATTCCTCATGTGTAGGATGTTGATACCAGTGTCACACAGATTCAGTGTGTCCCCTGCCTAGGCAAGGCACACAGCCCTTAAAAGTATCTGCACTGGAATAAGTTAAAAACCAAGGGCAAGAAATCCAGGGACTTGCAACTTAAATTACTCTTGATAGAGAAGGCCCTCAGTCCAATGTCTGAGCCAGAAGCAAGGACCCCTACAGAACAGATGTCACCAATGAGAGAGGTTATCCTTTTAAGGCTCAGACAGCAGACCATCTTTACCAGCTGTAAAGATGGCTAAAAAGCAACCTGCTTCACAGGCTTTGGTGATGGTCAAATAGAGGTGTTCACCAGGCTGGCATGCTCATTTGGTACCTATCGTACTGCCAATCTCTACAATTGAGGTACTGGCATCTTCCAGTGGGTGATTGCTAACAGGAGGGTTGTTTGAGAGGGGCACTCTGCCCGTGAAGGAGGCACAACTCACAAGACTTTGGTGTAAGTGGCTGTCTGTCTGGAGTATGTGTTTGTGTTTGGGGGTTGCTTGTACTGTGTACTGGGCTTGTGTTTGTCTGTGTGTTTGAGAGACCATGTGCTGAGACTGGTGATTAGGATTTGAAAAATCTATAACTCTCTGCTCATTGGTCGAGCCATAGCCAAGGGACGGGGCTACCAATCAGGAAGGTTGGAGTTTTATAAAGCCTGCTAGTAAGTGACCAGCGCGATTGCAAACAGGAGGGAGTTGAGAGGGAGCTAGTTACTTTTGATGTTCTTTAAAACTTTTATACTAAACTGTATTCCAAACTACTGCATTTAAATAATAATAATATAATCCAATTATCCATGGAAAATGCAGGCAGAAGTCCAGCAGCAGAGTGGGGGTTATCCTGTTTATTACATACAAAGTAATGTGTATAATTACCTACCCCATGGCCAGGTGGTGTATATGTACATTCAGTGCAAGCAGCTCTTGGCCCTTGGAGACTGAATGCAGGCTTTGAAGGCTAGGGTGACTGAACTGGAGAAGCTAAGAAAGGCAGAAAGACGTGCTGTTGTAGCCAAGAAGGCATGTTAGGCATATTAGGTTGCATCAAGAGGAGCGTTGCCAGTAGATCCAGAGAAGTGATTATTCCTCTTTATTCGGCTTTGGTGAGGCCACATCTGGAGTACTGTGTCCAGTTCTGGGCCCCCCAATTATAGGAAGGATGTGGTTACACTGGAGAGGGTCCATGACCAAAATAATTAGGAGGCTGGAGCATATGGCCTATGAAGAAAGGTTGAGGAAATTGGGACCGTTTAGTCTGCAGAAGAGAAGACTGAGTGGGGACTTGATAATAGCCTTCAACTTACTGGAGGGAGGTTGCAAAGAGGCTGGAGAGAAGCTGCTCACAGTGGTCATGGATCGCAAAACACGGAACAATGGTCTCAAGTTGCGGTTGGGAAGCTCCAGGTTGAACATTAGGAAAAACTTTTTCACTAGCAGGGTGGTGAAGCATTGGAATGGTCTACCCAGGGAAGTAGTGGAGTCTCCATCCCTGGAGGTGTTTAAGCCTCGCTTCGACATAGCCCTGATTGGGCTGATCTGATGGGTTTGGTCCTGCTTTGGGCAGGGGGCTGGACTTGATGGCTTTTTTAGGTCTCTTCCAGCTCTATTGTTCTATGATTCTATGATTCAATGTTGATGAGGCTTTCTGGGGCACTGTAGAATTGTCCCACCTCCAGTCAGACAGCCCCTGCACTGTTAAGGAGGATGAAAGGCTCAGGGAAGGAGAGCAGTCAATGGAAACAGAGGGAAACCATCCCATAGTCGGGACCCTCCTTCCAGATGATGATGTAGTATCCTCTTGTACTAAGGATGCCTCTTCAGAGGAGTGAACTCAGTCAGTAGAAAAAGGCAGGTGTTAGTAATGGGGCATTTGATCATTAGAAACATAGATAACTGGGTTTGTGATGATCAGGAAAACCATATGGTTACTTGTCTGACTGGTGCAAAGGTTGCAGATCTCTTGAGGCATCTAGATAGACTTGTGTGTAGTGCTGAGGAGAAGCCATGTAGGTACCAATGGCATAGGGAAGGGTAGGAAAGACATCCTGGAGGCCAAATTTAGGTTGCTAGGAATGAGACTGAAATCCAGGACCTCTATGATGGCATTCTCAGAAATGCTTCCAGTTCCACCTGTAGGCAGAAATTCTGAATCTCAATGCATGGATGAGACGATGCTGTAAGGAGGAGGGGTTTAGATTTATTAGGAACTGGGGATAGGAGGAGCCTATACACGAAGGGTGGGTTCCACCTGAACCAAAGTGGAACCAGACTGCTGGCGCTTACCATTAAAAAGGTTGTAGAGCAGCTTTTAAACTAAGAGATGGAGGAAAGCTGATAAGTGCAGAGGAGGCACATGGATTGTACTGAGACTTTTCTTAGAGGAGAGTCTATTAATAGAGCTTTTCTAGATTTTAGTCTGGAGCAGAGGATGGAAGAGGATGAAGTATGGGCTGGGTCAGAAAAAAAACCAATCACATGAAAAAGAATCTAATGCATCTGGAAAGGGCAGACATATGAGCAGTGAAGAGTTTTTAAAGTGCTTATACACAAATGCTAGAAGTCTCAATAATAAGATGGGTGAAATAGAGGGCCTTGTATTAGAGAAGGATATTGATATAATAGACCTCAAAGAAACCTGGTGGAATGAGGACAAGCAATGAGACATAATCATACCAGGGTACAAAATATATTGGAAGGACAGAACAGGTCATGCAGATGAGGGAATAGCACTATATGTGAAAGAAAATGTAGACTCAAATGAAGTAAGAATCTTAAATGAATCAAAATGTTCCATATAATCTCTATGGATAGAAATTCTATGCTCAAATAAGAATATAGTAATAGGGATATATGATCGACCACTTGACCAGGACAGTGATAGTTAACCATGAAATGCTAAGGAAGACTAGAGAAGCAATCAAAATAAAAAAAAATCAGTAATAGGGGATAGTAGTAGGGGATTTCAGTTATTACCATATTGACTGGGTACATGTCACCCAAGGACAAGATGCAGAGATAAAATTTCTTGATACCTTCAATGACTGCTTCTTGGAGAAGCTTGTACAGGAACCAACAAAGGGAGAGGCAGTTCTTGAATTCGTTTTCAGTGGAGTGCAGGACCTGGTCAAAGAGGTAACTGTAACAGGACTGTTTAGAAATAGTGACCATAATATAATGATGTTTAACATTCTTGTGGTGGGAAAAACATCTCAGCAGTCCAGCACTGTGGCATTTAATTTCAGAAAGGGAAACTATGTGAAAAAGAGGAGGTTAGTTAAACAGAAATTAAAAGGTACAGTGACTAAAGTAAAATCCCTGCAAGCTGCATGGAAACTTTTCAAAGACACCATAATAGAGGCCCAGTTTAATTGTATACCCCTAAATAAAAGACACGGTAAGGGACCCAAAAAAAAAGCCACCGGAGCTTAACACCCATGTAAAAGAAGTAATTAGAGCTAAAAAGGCATCTTCTAAATAGTGGAAATCAAATCCTAGTGAGAAAACATAGAAAGGAGCATAAACACTGCCAAATTAAGTGTAAAAAATATAATAAGAAAAGCCAAAAAGGAGTTTGAAGAGCAGATAGCCAAAAATTCGGAAAGTAATACCAAAATGTTTTTTAAGTACATCAGAAGCAGGAAACCTGCTAAACAACCAGTGGGGCGCCTAGATGATCAAGATACGAAAGGAGCACTCAGAGAGGATCAACTCATTGTGAAGGAACCAAATTAATTCTTTGCTTCGGTCTTCACAGCTGAGTATGTTAGGAAGATTCCCAAACCTGAGCTGTCCTTTGTAGGTGACAAATCTGAGGAATTGCTCAAGACTGAGGTGTAACTAGAGGAGGTTTTGGAACAAATTGATAAACTTAAAGTAACAAGTCACCCTGATGAGATGGCATTCCCCCAAGAGTTCTGAAAGAACTCAGATGTGAAATTGCAGAACTGTTAACTGCGGCTTGTAACCTATTCTTTAAATCAGCTTCTGTTCCCAGTGACTGGAAGATAGCTAACATAATGCCAATATTTAAAAAGGGCTCTAGAGGTGGTCCCATCGATTACAGACCACTAAGTTTAACATCAGTACCAGGCAAATTAGCTGAAACAGTAATCAAGAACAAAATTGCCAGACACATAGAAGAGCATAATTTGTTAGGCAAAAGTCAACTTGGTTTCTGTTGAGGGAAATCATGTCTTACCAAGGTGTCAATAAACATGTGGACAAGGGGAATCCAGTAGATTAGTGCACTTAGATTTCCAGAAAGCCTTTGACAGGGTCCCTCACCAAAGGCTCTTACGTAAATTAAGTTGTCATGGGATAAGATCCTTTCATGGACGGAGAAGTGGTTAAAAGAAGGTGAACCAAAGGGGAGGAATAAATGGTAAATTTTCAGAATGGAGGGGGGTAACTAGTGGCGTTCCCCAAGGGTCGGTCCTAGGACCAGTTCTATTCAACTTATTCGTAAACAATCTGGAGAAGGGGTTAAACTGTGAGGTGGCAATAGTTAAGGCCAAAACAGACTGTGAAGAACTTTGAAAAGATCTCATTAAACTGAGTGATTGGGCAACAAACTGGTAAATGAAATTTAATGTGCATAAATGTAAAATAATGCAGATTGGAAAAAATAACCCCAACTAGAGATACAATATGACGGGGTGCGGGGATTAATTTACCTATAACTAATCAAGAAAGAGACCTTGCAGTCATTGTGGATAGTTCATCTGTGCAGTGTGCAGCACCAACCAAAAAAGCAAACAGAATGTTAGGAATCATTAAAAAGGGATAGAGAATAAGATGGAGAATGTCTGATTGCCCTTATATAAAAAATTTTATGCCCACATCATGTATACTGCGTACAGATGTGGTCTTCTCATCGCAAAAAAGATGTATTGGCATTAGAAAAGTTTCAGAAAAGGGCAACTAAAATGATTAAATGTTTGGAACAGATCCTATATGAAGTGAGATTAAAGAGACTATGACTTTTCAGCTTAGAAAAAAGGAGATTTAGAAAAAAGAGGGGATATGATAGAGGTATATAAAATTGAGTAGTGTGGAGAAAGTGAACAAGGAAAACTTATTTACTTGTTTCCATAATATAAGAACTAGGGAACACCAAATGAAATTAATGGGCAGCAGATTTAAAACAAGTAAAAGGTAGTTCTTCACACATCGCACAGTCAACCTGTGGAACTCTTGCCAGAGGAGTCTGTGAAGTTTTGGACTATACAGGGTTTAAAAAGAGCTCAGTAAATTCATGGAGGTTAGGTCCATTAATGGCTACTATCCAGGATGGGTTGGAATGGTGTCCCTTACCTCTGTACGTCAGAGGCTGGAGATGGATGGCAGAAGAGAGATTGTTACCTGTTTGGTTCACTCCTTCTGTGGCACCTTGTATGGCCACTGCTGGCAGACAGGATACTGGGCTGGATGGACCCAGTATGACCATTCTTATGTTCTGGTGTTTTTACATAAGGACTCTAAACAAGCCAGTGCTGACACAGGAAGTAAGGGGAAAGGGAAAGCCCATGCCTCAACATCTCCAGAGCCAACCAGACGTCCAGTATCAAAAAGCTCCCTGAACCTACAAACATGCTGCCGTCTACTGGTGATATAACACAGCTGACTCTTCACTCCTCTACCAACAGCAGCCTCACAGTCAGTGGCACTGTATTGTGCTGTGTGGATATGAAAACACAACAAAAAGACAGACTCTGCCTTGAAGTGTTTATAGTTTTAGGGTGTAAGATAGCCACAGGGTGGGGAAAGAGTACAATGCGAAGTAGAAAGAACAATGTAATGGCTCGCATTTTGTTTTGTTTTTCAACAAGAGAGGATAAACTAAAGGAACACTGAAGTAAACAGAGCAAGGAAGAGTGATGCTGTGGTGAAGAATCTGTGAAGGAAAGGAAATAGGAGGGTTGGAGCAAACAACCAATCATTTAAAGGCCAAGAAAGTCCAGTCAGAACTTTAAAAAATTCTCCAGAGGACCCAAGGTCTCCGCATTAGCTGCTTCTGCCCTTACTCACTGTTGTCTGTAGCTGGTGACACTTCACAGCTTTCTCCTTGACTGGAAGAATTGGGGGAAATATTACTTCACATCTTAGCAGAGTTTGTGTTAGCTGTGGTAGTTATTTAATCTGTGTGAAATACAGAAATGGCATCTGGAATTTGAATTGTTTAAAGGCTTTGATGTAAATTCAAGAATCCTTGTCTATTTGTGAACATACATGGAGTTATAGTTATTTCATTATGTTTGTTGTCACTACATGCCTCTCTGATTAGTATAAACTAGCGAAAACGTATTGGCACTAATAGAAACTAGCCAAAGGGAAAGAAATGGAGCTTAGTCAAATGCTAGACATAAGGGCCATGTCTACACTAGCCCAAATCTTTGAAATGGCCGTGCAAATGGCCATTTCGAAGATTACTAATGAGGTGCTGAAATACACATTCAGCACCTCATTAGCATGCCGGTGGCCGCAGCTCTTTGAAATTGCTGCTTTTTGCTGCCGTGCAGCTCGTCCAGATGGGTCCTTTTCAAAAGGACCCCGGGAACTTCAAGATTCCCTTATTCCTATCTGCTGATTTCGAAGGGGATTTTGAACTTCCCAGGGTCCTTTCAAAAAGGGCCCCTTGTCTGTATGAGCCGTGTGGCAGCGAAAAGCAGCTACTTTAAAGAGATGTGTCCGGTAGCATGCTAATGAGGCGCTGAATATGCATTTCAGTGCCTCATTAGTAATCTTCAAAATGGCCATTTGCATGGCCATTTTGAAGATTTGGTCTAATGTAGACATAGCCAAATAGAAAACAGTATACCTTTAATATATAGACACTTGGAACCTTCTGGTTTTTAGTTTCTCAGTACTAAATTGTCTGCACAGAAATATACAGCTTTGTATTCAGTTTAAAGTGTTTTTGCCCTGTTAAACATACTTTTAGCTTCAGTTTAAATAATTGTTTTTCAACTTGAATTTTTACATTGGATTTCCATATGAAACTGGAGGACTAGATTGCCAGGGAATTAATGAATGTATATGAAGCTTTTTACCTGTGAGTTATGGGTGCCAAGGTAATTCAGCTTGAAAACTATCTGATGAGGGCTGTTTCGTCTTACACAAGTGATGTCATCCCAATCCTTGGCAGATAGGTATCCACATTTCTAAAATCATCTTACCACTTAGCACTGTTGTTGACAACAGAGAGTACCTGGAAACGAAGTATTTTCTCATTCCTGAACTTAAACCTTCCATAGGAGGATTTAGGCTTGAGGGAGATTACTTCAGTGATTCAGTGGTTCATATGTTCTAGATATAAAATGTTGATTTCCACAGGTAGAAGGAATTGTTGCAGCAGAGTTTGAACTGGAATATCTACTACTTGAGGGGCATTGCTTTGATGTGACCACTGGACAATCTCCTCGGGGATTACAGTTCACTCTAGGCATGAAGAATAATCCTGTTATGTTTGACACCACTGTGATGGCCAATCTGGTAGGTACTGAAACTAGGGGAAAATGTTTTTTTTTTTTAAATGTTCCTTCTTCTTTGTGTAATTTCTTCAAAATGTCCATTCTTTGAGTATTTATTTCTAACAAGCAAAATCTGGACTCCTAAAATAGTTGGTGTACTTCAGAGTTGTATCAAAACAAAAAGCAATCAAATAGCACTTTATAGACTAGCAAAATAGTTTATTAGGTGAGCTTTCGTGGGACAGACCCACTTCTTCAGACCGTAGAAGTGAGTCTGTCCCATGAAAGCTCACCTAATAAACTATTTTGCTAGTCTATAAAGTGCTACTTGACTGCTTTTTGTTTTGATGGTGTATAGACTAGCACGGCTTCCTCTCTGTTACTATTCAGAGTTGTATGCTTTGATATATATAGTGAATCACACAGAGATCATGTCTATAAAGGGTAATACACAGATCTTGCCCTCAGCTCATTTTTTGCTGTCTGTGGACATGGAATACTGTGGTCTCACCAGAATTAGTGTTCGTTGTTATATTTGTGTTTAGTGGAAGCATGGGTAGAAATTTTCAGTTTGCATCTTGTTAAATACATTGTTTTGGAGTAAAATTTTCAAAAGAGACCTAAGCGCTTAAGAGCTTACATCAGCTAGGAGTTATATGTTGTCTCCTGTGAATCATACCAGAGGCTTGTAAGTGTTTGAATCATTTTTTTTAAAATAGGACTTAGGTGCTTTTGAAAATTTTACAGTTTGTTTTTTAACATGCTCATGGATAGCTTGAGCCTATGAGTGTGACAGCATGCTCTTAGGACATACGAGATACATTTCTGAGAAGTACTCCAGCAGCAGCTCAGTTGCACTGTGGCCTTAAAGAGATGAATCCTGATAAGAAAATGTATGCAGTGATGTAGAAGTAAGTGTGTTAACCCAGTAACTCCAGATGAAAAGTTTTTGAAAAGTCCAGGCCAACAGAATACAGAAAAACCAAGATGTGACGGGTGTACCTGAATAATGCTAGTGGCAACATTGGTACCATTACAGCTATTAAATCTGTGCCTGCACTGCACCAGTCCACATTGACATAATGATGTGGTAGTGTTGGACTTGCTCAGAGTAAGTGCAGGCCACCTGGTGGCATTATTGTGCACTGTTCACCATAACTTGACACACTTTTTAGTATAGTCAAGACTCATAATGCTGAATGCTGGAGAATCAGTGTTTATATATGAAGGCTGTGATTTCCAAAGTTTTGATACAACCAGATTGCGATGTTACCTCTCTTCCTTCACAGGGGTATTTTCAGTTGAAAGCAAATCCAGGAGCATGGACACTAAGGTTACGCAAGGGAAGATCAGAAGACATCTACCACATATTTGTGTAAGCGGTAACCTAATTTTTGAGCAAACACAATTGCAACTTAAAATTACAAACATTCTTTATAAAAAAAAGTATCACAGTTTTTACAAAATGTAGAATTTACTGAATAAAAAATACGCAAATAAGAAAAAAATCTTGCAATAATGGTAATACTCCTGAGCACATGCAGTGGTAAAATATACTTGTGGATGGATTAAATTTTAAATTGAGTACCAGTGAGAATCTCTTCTCACATAAGTGCGTTTTCGAAAAGTAGAGCAAACTACTTAAGAAGTTTACTGCTTAGCCTCATAAAGTGGGGAGGATGAGGTAACATTTTGCAAAGACTTAAAATCCTCATTAGGGTCATCCTGAATTGCATTTGTTAATTGGTAGCTAGCGGAGATAAAATAGAGACTGGGGATAATGGAGCCAGCCCGCAGTCTTGTATTTATGGTAACATTTCTGTGTCATTACACTAAATCTTTATGTTAAACATCTTGAACAATGTGTGTTCCATAAATACTGTGACAGTTTTCTCTTCTTGACTGGCATGCCAGAATCATGTAACTTGCAACATCATGCTTGTTTTTAGTAGATCCGCTTGCATCTACAGTGTTAATCAGGGCTGTATTCTGAGCAGTAATAGACATTGGTGGTGCACAACTGTACATGCAGTGGTGTATGTAACAAAATTTATTTTGCACATGAATGTTAAAAATTAGAGGGAACGCTGGTCCCTAGTCTGCGTATAATATGCTGTGATTTAAAGTGCAAGGCTGTTTTTGTTTTTTTAACTGAGCAGTAACATAAATCAGAAATGCTGAAAATTCTTTGTTTTGCAAATATCATTTAAAAGGACATGTTATTAAGAAAAAAGATCTTATCCAGTGTACAAGTGGCTTGTAGAGAGCAAAGGATAGATTTGATGTGTATGTGGTAGCTTTTGTTGATGAGAACTTCACTGCTGCATTTTGTCTTAGATGGAGGTTCTTAAGGGTTCATGGCTTCATGCCTAAATACATTTCATTTCTGTAGTTTTCTGGTCCAGAAGTGACACAGGCATGTATGTAATTTTTTTAAGGCAGAGATTGTCTTTGCTCTGGCTTTATACAGCATCTAGCACAATGAGGACATGGTCCAGTGGTGGGGCTAGGATTCCTAGGCAACACACAGTAATTAATAATAATAGAGGTCAGGTCATTATTCACTAGTTATCTCTGTGATATCTAATTTAAAGAACAGTTCCGAAGGGTGGCTGTCTGTGAGGGTTCCCTTTTATGAAGAAACAAAGCTTAGTGCACCTACTCATTAGCTAGCTCCCAGTTAGGCTTAAAAAGGCACCAGCATGTGTAAATGGAAGATAAGAGAAGGCATGTGGGAGCTATCTGACAGTACAAACTGTAGGAGCGAGAAGAGGGGAAAGTGAGAGCTGCCTGGGAGAGACCAGCGCATTGGAGAAAGCAAAAAGCTCTGCAGGCCCTCCCAGGGAATAGAGAAGAGTTGACCAGGAAACCCGTGGAGGACCTAACTTGCTGGCCTTCCTGAGCTGATTGAAAATAACTGAGTTGTTAGACTGTGTGAGTAGGACAGTCATAAGACCGAACACTCTTGGGTGGATGACCTGGAGAGTAGGGTCCTGGAACAAGGACATCAAGGAACTGGAATTCAAGTGCTAGTGGACTCATGGGTGTGTGACCTGAAAATGGTGTCCTTGGAGAGGAGAATGAAAATTCACTGTGCCATGATATATTTTACCGTGGGATTTGGGAGAATAGCTTTACTTTGAAGTTTATATGTGCCATTGTATGAATGTGTGAATATGTTATGCACAGACTGGGACTCTGAATGGACAGTGAGAGAGACTATACTCTTTTTATGGCTGGACTAGAGGGAAACTAAGGCAGACCACTTTGGATGGTACTTCAGTTGGGAGCTATTCTTGGGGTTCCTGTTCATGAATCTTGGAATAGTGAGAGGGCCTGGGTCTTCCCATAGGCCATGTGAGAACTGGCCTCAGTTGGACAGCAGTAACCCTCCCCAAAATTCCCTTCACTCGCCCTCCTTAAGTGACTGTCATAACAGATGCTTGTCAGGATGAGGTTTGTCTCTGGACACCTACACACTTCAGGTAGGCAGGTGCCCTAAGAAACCACTCAGCACATCAACTTCCTGGAACTCACTAATCAGAGGCAAACACATAAATGCCATGATGGGCAACATGTAACATGTTTTCCATAAAGTGGCAAGTAGGAGCAAGAGACCTCTCCTTTTGTGGAGTGTACACAGATTGTTACCACTGCACCTTGGCTTTCACAAATTCAGAATGTGACTATTGGCAGACTCAGCTGCCACTTCTTTGAAAACTGTGAATCAGAGATAAATTCCACCACTCTTCACCATGTAATCTGACAGTGGGACACTTCTCAGTGAGACCTCTTCCCTTTGGCAACAAATAGGAAATATGCGTAGTTTTGCTGCAGAGCAGGCCTGGGCTAGTAATCTCTGTTGATGCCTTTCACATCCGGTGCTCACTGAGTCATCTGTATGCATTCCCCCTAACTCTTCAGATACCCAAAGTCATACTTGAAATAAGAAAGGGCAGGCCACAGTTATCTGATTGCTACAACATGGCCCAGAAAAACACGCTTTCTTAGCTGATGCAGTTGGGTATGTTCTTCCTGATCAGTGTCCATACCAATCCACCTCTACTTTCTCAGGAGACCAAGAAGATTTTTCACCTCAGTCTCAGAATACTTTAACTCAAAGCATGGCTACTCAGTGGTTCACAAACATACAAACGACCTGTTCACAGCAAGTAAAAAGGATGTTACTATGCTGCAGGAAATGATCTACATTCTAGAACTACAGACCTCATGTGATCACTGACCTCCATTAGTGTTCCTCTGGCAGCCATCAGCCTTCCACTACCCAAAAGAGGGTTACTCTATATTTGTCCATCCAACACCAGCAGGTTCCTCCAACATCCAGGCAGTTATTTTTACCCAGTTAAATGCCCTACTCTTGGTTTGGGACCTCAGTTTGATTCTTACATGCTTTACAAGATCACTGTTTGAACCTGTGGTTCCCTGCTCACTCCTCCATTTATCGATGAAAACATTTCTGGTTGGCATCTCATTAGCTCAATAAGTGGTAGAAATAGGTTCAGTTATTCCTTTATCTCTATTCACAATATTTTTCAGAGATAAGGTTACCTGATGTCCACACCCTGAGTTTTTTGTCAAAGTAATTTCTCATTCCCTTATTAACAAGCCTATTTACTTCTGCATCTTTTAACCAAACCTCATTGAAATAAGAGAGAAGCATTGTTCAACACTGTTAATATCAAGATAACCCTGGCCTTATAAACCTTTCGTGAAGTCTTTGAGATTGTTTTGATGACAGAACAAAAAGAGCTTCAGCTTCTCAACAGAGACTTTATAGGTTGATAACTGACAGTATTAATAACTACTACCAATATGGTAATCTTAAAGCATTGACTGGCCCATGAGAATATTCTGTGAGATCTGTTTCCACCTGCACAATATTTCTTAAAAACATTCCTATCATTGAAATATGTAAAGCTGCAATGTGAGTTTCTAAGCATACATTTTCTGAACACTGCAATAATTTCTGACTCTGCTTCCAGTATTGTGTTCAGCTCTGCTGTTACTTTCTTCCATGCTGGAATAGACTCCAAAGCCCTTCATCTTTAAAGGAAAACTGCTTAGTAGTCACCAAGAGCAGAGCACTGATAAGACTCCAAGAAAATGTTTACTCATTGCATGCAGTAACTACACTTCTTCAAGATGTGTCCCCCTGTGGTTTCTCCACTGCCCAGCATCCTCCCCTCTCCTTCACAGTTCCCTGTCATGTGTCTTTGAGGCAGAGAAGGAACTGAGGACAGCTAGGTTGCGTCTATACTACAAGATAAAATCAGTTTCTTAACGCTGGGTTTTATCCATTTGATTTTTTGAGCATCTTCACGTTCCCACATGCTCCCCACAAAATTGACTTACTGCTGCCACACACAAGTAGCTTAAATTGAGTGCTGCTGCAGTGTATTGTGGGAACCTGTCCCACAGTTCTCTGAGCCCCGTTGCATTCTGGCCCCACAAGTAGATGTGGGTATATGACGCCATCTTCCCACATTTCATTCCCCTCTTCCCCTGCCGTGTTAAGTATGTTTAAGTAGACACAGGTTCTATACTGAAACTTGAATGAATCATCAGTAATGGGCCAGAGCTGCTAAAAGGCAGTACAATTTGACACCCATGAAAATCATGACTGCCCACGGAGGCCCTTTCTGGAACTTGAATCTGGATTTAGGCCACCTGCAAAAGAAGACCCTTATGTCTGAGTAGACATGGTTGCTACACTGAAACTTGAATGGATCATCAGTAATGGCCCAGGGCAGCTCAAAGACGGTACACTGTTGACAGCCACGAAAATTGTGACTGCCCATGCAGACCCTTTCAGGACATTGAATCTGGATTTAGGCCTCCTACCAATGAAGATCATTATGTCTAAGTAGATATGGTTGCTACACTAAAACTCAAATTCATTAGGCTAAAAGACCCCAGACTACAGCCAGGTTTGCACCAGGAAAAGAAGACCCTTAGGACAAGAATATTCCCAGCTGTAAGTCTTACTTTGACAACTGTGGTAATTGTATAGCTAATACATTGCCTTCATTAAGCCATGTATGGCTTCGGGTGGCTACAAGACCCCCGGCCACAGCCAGATCCCAAAAATCGTGACTGCTGAGGGAGACGTTCCCCAGGCAGCTAAAAGAGCCCTGGCTACAGCTAGCACCTAAGAATCATGACCACTTAGGGAGACATCCTCCAGGCAGCTAAAAGAGCCCTGCCTACAGTCAGCCCCCTAAAATCGTGACCGCCAAGGGAGATGTCCCCCTGGTGGCTTTAAAACCCCCAGCAACAGTCAGCCTCCGGAAATCCTGACTGCCAAGGGAGGTGTCCCCTGGTCCGCTACAAGACCCCCAGCCACAGCCAGCCCCTGAAAATCGTGACTGCTGAGGGAAACATCTCTTGGGCAGCTAAAAGAGCCCCAGCTACAGCCAGCCCCTGAAAATTGTGACTGCCAAGGGAGACATCCCCCAGGCAGCTACAAGACTCCCAGTGACAGCCAGCCCCTGAAAATCGTGACCCTCACCACACGCCATCTGCCGGGCACCTTGTGCAGCACGTCCTTTCATTGGTTCGGGGTCAAGCCACATGATGCAGCTGGGCGTGGGACTGTTCCAGACTGTGTGGCGCCTCTGGGGGGAGACAAGGGAGGGGATGTGGGGGTCAGGACAACATGTACGTGGCTGAAAATAAGTTTCTCGTACTACCAGACAAGCATGACCCCCACCCACATCCTAGCTGCCACATGGTACTGGGGGCCAGCAGCTGGCACCAGGCAGCGCAGGAAAAAAAGGCAGCTAGTAGGGGTAGACACAGAAGTACAGATCCCACAGCTGCACTCCTAGCAAACAAAAAGACAGAGAAGGTTTTTCAGCCTCTCATGACCCTACAGCCATGGGGTTGCAGGTGCTGAATTGTAACGGTCCTGTAGCTTAATTTCTGTGCACCTGAGAGCAGTGGAGATGTAAGAGGCAAGAGCAGAGAACTGTGGTACATTGTGGGGCACATATGGGACATCTGTGGAGGCTAATTAATTCTATTTAAAGACATGCTACATCCTCAGTACCCTTCATTTGGAATTTTAAATTAGAACTGAATGCTACACCTGTTGGGTTACTACAATTTTAGGATTTCAATATCATGTTGATTTTAGTGGTCCATAAATTCAGCTAATGAAATTTACAGTGAGAACAGGCACTGGGAAAAATAGGGCTAACTGACTTAAAATCGATTTTATCTCGTAATGTAGACACAGCCTTAGTCTGTACAATGCTGTATAGTAACTCCATGGAGCATGAGGTGGAATAACATGCATACATGGGCCAAACTGATGCCAGCTTGAAAAATCTCCCATCAAGGGTGGCTAGGGCTCAAGCATCCATGGGGAGTGGGGATGGGGGACACATCGGCTGTGTCTACACAGGCACAAATCTTCGAAATAGCCATATTTCGAAGATTACTTATGAGGCGCTGAATTGAATATTCAGCGCCTCATCAGCATTAGGACACTTCTAGTTGCGGCACTTCGAAAGCACTGCTTTTGAAAGCGCGCGGCTCGGCACGGCTACACAGGGGTCCTTTTCAGTGATCGGGATAAGGGGATTTTGAAAGATGCAGGAGCCTTTTGAAAAGGACCCCCGTGTAGCTGCGCCGAGCCGCAAGCTTTCAAAAGCGGCGCTTTCAAAGCTCTGCTGCTGGAAGCATCCTAATGCTAATGAGGCGCTGAATATTCAATTCAGAGCCTCATTAGTAATCTTCAGAACATGGCTATTTCGAAGATTTGTGCCCGTGTAGACACAGCCATCCTGATAAGCTGCAGTTCCTGCACAGGGTGAGGAACCATTTCTTTTGCACCCCATTACAGGGAAATATTGAGCAACCTTAAGAAGACACAGTGATACCAGTCTCTAATATAACAAATAATTTCTTTAATATTTTTCATCATATATTTAACCATAGTACTTAATAAAACTGAAAATTCATTTAACCTTATAAATATCCCCATTTATTATAAAATAGGTTGTTTGTTTTCAATGCTCCTGTGACTGAAAAATCTTCAAATAGTGTAGCCTGTCAGTTATTCTACAGTAGTCAAGGGAATAAAAATTGAATATTTAGGTATACACTTCGGCAAAATATGTCACTTTACAATCTTCTTCTCAAACAAAGTGTTGGCATTTTAAAATGAAAAGTCCTACATGGACATGAGGACACTCTTGTGGTATGTAGTAATGATGCCCAATTATTGTGAGGGGACCTGTCAGTCATTTTACTACAACTATATAGAGACTCCTCTTAAGCACCATGACTTAAAATTGAGAAAGGTTTTTAACATCAGAAAACTAATGCAGTGCGTGCTGCTTTAGCAGACATTTTTAGCTTCCACAAACATAAACAGTTCTAAAATAAAAATAAAATTCAGTATATGTAGCATTTTAAGGAGTGTATAAATTTATGTAGCTGTTTTTTTTTTCCTCATAGCCATGAAGGAGCAGATTCTCCAGCTGACCTGGAAGATGTTATTGTGCTATTAAATAGCTTCAGAAGCAAAATCCTCAAAGTCCAAGTACGTAAACAGAAAATTGTGTGTGCGTGCGTGCGTGCGTGCGTGTGATTTCTTTAAACGTACTGATAATGCTCAGGTGCCTCAGGTTATGTTTAACAGCAAGATGAATGTCAGATTATACTATTCATATTTTTGATAACTAAATCCAAAGATGCATGCCATCAGTTAATTTGTTGCATGTTTTTATATTGCCATAAAATACACCATATTAGGATACTTTTTTGAGGAAGTACTTTTTTTCAGTTGAATAAAGATTAAGCCCCAATTTGTATCTTATATAGAAAAGATCATTTTAGGTGATTGGGCAATTGAGTTTTTCCTTATGGAATTCCCTATGACCATTTCTACACATGCCGGTTTCTCTGAAAGTGGCATGCTAATAAAAAGCCCAAAATATGCTAATGAGGCATGCATGTAAATTCCTGGCATCTCATTAGCACAGGGTGATGTGATATGGAGACCAGAGGAAGCTCTTCCGGACTCCAAAAGTGCTCATAGAGGCACGGCCCCTGGGGGATCTTCCAGAAGGAAAATTTTCAGGAAGAAGGGGCCTCCAGAAGGAGGATTTCCTTCTGGAAGATTCCCCCAGGGCCTGCACCTCTACACGCTGTTTTGGAGTCTGGAAGAGTTTCTTCCGGACTCCAAATCATGTGACCCTGTGCTAATGAGGCACCAGGAATTTACATCCACTCCTCATTAGCATATTTTGGGCTGTTTGTTAGCATGCCACTTTCGGTGTAGAAGCGGCCTATGATTTCTTTAATCAGTGAAGGTGCAAGACTGGTCTTCCTGGTGAAGTAAACAACAGGGCTTAGCTCCCACAATCAACAGGTTCTGTACAGTCAAATGGAAACCAAAGCTATCTGCATCAGTTCTGCCATCCCTCCAATCCAGTCTCTTTATCAGTATCTTTGCTTTGTTGGAGCTGCTAGGGTGTTTTTCCATCTCTTATTCTGCCTCTTGAAATTTTTACTTGGCATTCCCACAAGCATGCCTTTCAACTTCCCAACATTCTAAAAAGCATCAATCATTTTCGTCCCAGAATTACCTGCATTCCATAAAAAATAAAAGTCCCTTTACTTACATCACATTGCAAATTCACATTTCTGGCTTTTTTTTTTTTAAGTTTCTCCTTATGAGTCTGCTTCATACAGTGTTTACCAGTACTGGACCTTTAGAGGCTGAGAAGGATACAGCTCTACAGGGAAGAGGCAACATTATATTCTTCTGATTCTCTTTCCCAGTGCCATGGATGTAAATTTCCAGGGTCAATGGGAAGGGGATAAATTTGGAGGCAGCTGACACCACCCTGTACTGTGCAGATACAGAGAGATCTGCATGAATAGCCTCAGCACACAATCTGGGTTAAATTTAGGTAAACAATATTGGTTGGAAAGTTAGCATCCCTTTGCATGCTGTAATCAGGAAATTTAAATAAATAGACTTGTATTGAACGTGGCAGATAGTATCTAATTTTCAATTAGGCTGCAGTCTTGGCTTTCGTAAGTCAAACCCAGGATATATCTTTGGAGATATTTGCTGTGAAGCCACAGGCTTTTGTTTTTTTCAGTACTGATATAAAGGTGGTAACAGGTTGACAGTACAGAAAATTGGAATTAATTTGGACAGAATTACATATACATTCAAACATTTTAAGTGTTTGAAAAGCTATGTGTGTTGACGATAATGCTATCCCTGTAGTTCAGAGAGTGGGACCATCTAACAAATTAAATTGAAGCTAATTAAATTGAAGGAGCAATACTAATTTTGTATATTATTAGTTACTCTTTACAGAGGGATTCAGCCTGCTGTTTGATTTGAAGATGCGAATCCCAATTTTATCTTGAGTAATCAGCTATTACATAATCAGTTACTACAGGTTGAACCTCTCTTGCCCAGCCCCCTCGGGACCTGACTGGTACTGGATGAGAGAATTTGCCGGATGACAGGAGGTCAATATTTTCTAGCCTGTTACCAACACTTCTGTTGCTTACTGGGCTCTTAGAAGACATTTAGGGATAAATTACAGCTAAATAACAGCACAGAATGTTGTGAGCCAGGACTGGTAGCTGTAAACAAACTTTATGGGACCACGGAAAACTTGGCCACATCCATGATAAATAGTTGTCCAGCTACCTAAAATCATGCCGGATTATGGAATTTGCCAGATGAGAGAGTTCTGGATTAGAAAGGTTCAACCTGTATTCTCCCTGGCATACCTGGAGCAAGTTTTATGAAGTACACAGAAAGGATGGGTCACAAATCTAAGAGAGGAACAGGAATGAATCTGAGAAAAGTATATAGATAACACTGTAGAATATACACTAGTGTGGACACTTTTTCAAGATCTTGATGAACAGCATTAATTGTACACTGTACAAAATATTGATATTTGAATAGTATGAAATTATGTTGTTACAGTGTAATTTCAAACAGTTAAAGCATTACCTCACTGAATTAGAAAACTAGGACTTGTCGGATGTCTGGCCAATAAGTCCATTTTACTTCAATGTTATAGATAGTATCTTTACTAGCTCATGTCCCAGATTACATAAGCACTGTGTTCTAATGACTAGGTACAAAAAAAACCTGATAAAATTGATGAAGATCTCCTTGATGTTACGGAAGAAAAGGGAGCACGGGAATCCATCACAAGGTAACTGATGTTTGTTGCCACTTGGATCATGCCAATACAGCATGATTATAATGATTATTAGGTTTTTTACTTTAATAGCGTTCTGGTTTTCCAAATGTGTCAGAAACTGTACAAATGCATAGGAAAAGGAAGACCTTACATCTAACCTGGCCCCCTTTCGTCTCAAGAGATGGTGGTTAGCAGCATTGGTGAGGATCTGTGAGCAGTATTTCTGCAGCTTCTCTCGTGGCTTATCTGTCCAATATTGGATTTGCATGGTCGATTGTGATAACTGTATGTCAGTCTATTTCCAAATTCTTGAGTCTGAGAGTTTTTACTTCTAAAACAAAGTTCTTTTGCATGGCTTGCACGTATACTATCGAAGGATGATGTGCCCTGTCGTAGCAATTATCACCAGGTATTTCGATCTGATGATGTAGATTCCCAGGATTTTGAATCGATGTTGAATATTTTCATGGCATTTTTGCATGTATCCTTGAATCTTAGCTTTGGTCTTTCACCTGTTCTCAACCCACATGACAGTTCACTGAAGAGGATTTCTTTGGGAAGATGTTGGTCACCCATTCTTCTCACATGACCAAGCCATCGTAGTATTCTGCTGTTGAGGATCACTGTGAGGCTGGGTATGCCAAATCTTGACAGGACATCTGCATTAGAAACTTTATCCTGCCAGTTGATATTCATAATTCTTCAGAGGCAGAGAAGACGAAAGCTGTTCAATTTTTTCTCCTGGTTCGAGTAGGTGGTCCATGCCTCAGAACCACATAGCGGGATACTCAATACACATGCCAGGTAGATCAGTAATTTTGTTTGTTTTCACTGTCAGTTGAGGATTGTTCCATGCTCATTTCGTAAGTCTGACAAAAACAATAGTTGCCTTCCCAATCCTGTCCATGGATAGGTTTGTGGTGATGGTAGATCCAAGGTATCAGAATTGCTGAACCACATCTAATGGGCTGTTATCCAGAATGACATTAGGTCGCTGTGGTATGCATTGAGTGAGTATAACAGTTTTCTTATGCTTATGTCAAGGGAAAACAACTTGCAGGCTCTGGACAGAGAATCCATCAGTGACTATATTGTGTCTCCATTATGAGCAATGAGAGCTGCATCATCTGTGTCATCATTGGCCTTACACCAAAGAATTTAAAATTCAAATAGATGACAGATGAGCATAGACGCAAATATTCTAGGTGATATTAGGTAACTGCTGAGTCATGCAGAATGTCCTGGCAGGTGTTCTTGGATTCACAAACAGATTTCCTGACCTTGTACATTTCCAAAAGTGGATCTCTTAACAACTGTTGCTGGGAGACAATGCAAGAAATTCGATCTGAAGGGGCATCTGGATTATCGGTCCTTGGAAAGCACCTTTCTCATTCTTTAGATGAGGGGCTTTCTTTGTGCATATTCTCTGATGCTATTGTTTCTGAGAGCATTAAATAAGTTCAAACAAGACAAAGTCAGAGTCATTCCAGTGGCACCATCTTGTCCAAGGCAGGTCTGGTGTCCAAGTGGCAAAATTGGCCATTTCCCGTCTGCTGTTTCAGGATTCCACTTGAACACTATCTGACTTAACCATCCTCCAACACAGAGCTTGATTTTTCAATGGTTCTTAGGAGTAGAGGTTTCCTGTGTGAGGTACAACAGGTTCTATTAAACTATAGAAACATGTCTTATAGAAATATGTATCTTCAAAGATGAAAGGGGTTTTACCATTGGTGTACTCTGTCACAAGGTTTCATCTGTTAATTTTTCTCTCCATGCTGCTCTTGATTGCCTATTGGATTTCAAGAAGCCAGATCTTTCTATGAGTTCCGTCAGAGGTTTTATTTGACAGCTATTGCAGCCTTTCATTCCCCTCTGCAGTATTCTATCTTTGTTCTTCCCATTTTGGGCCACTAGCGAAGTTTCCTCTGATGCACTTAAACCTGTAACAATAGCATTCTCAATAGCCATCTTTTTGCTTGTGTAGTCAAGAAACCAAGGTCATTAATAGGTGATTTTTCTCCTGCCCATTCACTGTTTTCTTCAAGAATAAGATATCATTATGCCCATGTCCGAAGGTCATACCTAAAATATTCTCATCCTGCATTCTCTCTCCAATGCCACACTGATCTAAAAGTGCATTGGCTTTGTCTGCGTTCTTCAGAAAGTCATCTGGACTACTTATCTCAGTTTTGGTCTGATCTGAAAGATCCGCAATCTCTACAGAAAGACTTTCAAAGTGGATTTATGGCTTCTTGCCAGTCTGCTAATGTTCAGAGCCTTGAATAGTTCATTCTACAAAGAGCCCAGCTAACTCCATGACACTGTTAAAATATGTGCCAACTGCTGAAATTTGCAAAGCAACAACCTGTACATCCATGCATTTTTTTCCCAAACACTCTACTTTCATACGTACCTTTAAATCAAATCCTGCTGTTGGCATGACAGTCCTTATGTATTGGATCCAGCTCCAAAGCTGTTCCTCTTTTATGGTATACTGCTTGGTGAGCTTACTGCTGCTTAAGTTGAGCATCCAGAGGGACACTATTCATCTTGTGCAGTAAATTAAGTTCAAGATGAGTGTCTCTGTGAGTACTTCACTATTTGCCCTCCTTCCCTTCTGCATCAGAGTTTTATCTCACAGGATTTCATGGTAGAGAAGGAACTGAGGACATGAAGATGTTTAGTCCATGTGCAAGTTGAATAGACGCTGCTACCATGAGTTGAAGAGAGGCAAACAAAGGGAAGGCAGTGCAGTGTGATCCATGCTGGAGAACTTTCTATTATTCCTGGTATCCCCCCACTCTCTGTCTCCGTGTGTGTGTGTGTGTGTGTGTGTGTGTGTGTGTGTGTGTGTGTGTTACACACAGTAAACTTTTTCATATCTGGCAGTCCTGGGACCAGAAGGTTGCCAGATGTTCAAATATTCTGAATAATAGAGAGGTGTACCTAGCAATGCCTAGCAAATGAATTTAATTGTGCCTAACAATTCACAATGCCTGGAAATCACTGCAGAGCCAGTGGTTGAGAACTTTTTATCACTCCTGGTATTCTCTCTCTCTTTCTCTCTCTCTGTGTAAACACACACACAGAGAGTAAACTTTTTCATATCCGGCAGCCCTGGGACCAGGAGGTTGCTGGATGTTCAGATATTCTGGATAATAGAGAGGTATACTTAGCAATGCATAACACTAAAGAAAACAAGATTCGATATTAAGAAACAAACTAAAATGTATCCAGAGTTCTTTATTTACCAACAACAGTAGCATTGTACACTGTAAACTTAGACAGTATTTGCTGTATTTTGTTGTATTTACTTCCACCGAACCGCTTATTTGAGAGTTCCAAATAGAATGCCGGATATGAAAGAATTTACTGTACTTGTATATATTTGCATAAAATCTTCTACAAAGTATTCCTCCTAAGCCGTGTCTACACGTGCACGCTACTTCGAAGTAGTGGCACTAACTTCGAAATAGCGCCCGTCACGGCTACACGCGTCGGGCGCTATTTCGAAGTTAACTTCGATGTTAGGCGGCGAGATGTCGAAGTCGCTAACCCCATGAGGGGATAGGAATAGCGCCCTACTTCGACGTTCAAAGTCGAAGTAGGAACCGTGTAGTCGTTGCGCGTCCCGCAACGTCGAAATTGCCGGGTCCTCCATGGCGGCCATCAGATGAGGGGTTGAGAGACGCTCTCTCCAGCCCCTCAGCTCAATGGTGGCCACATGGAGCGGCCCCTTAAAGTCCCCTCCCCCTCCATTCCTGTGCAGGAAGCTGACGGAACGTGCAGGCGGCAGCCCAGACACGCGGCCAGCCTGCACGTCCCTCAGCCAGCACAGCCACCCACCCAGCTGCGATGGCTGCCCGGCAGCCCCCCCAGTGCCCCCCAGGGGACGCCCCCCAAGGGGAGCCAGGGCAGCCAGCCCAGCCAGGCGGGCAGCCAGGCTGGCAAGCGGCAGCAGGGCCCCTCCTGGACGGAGGCCGAGCTGCAGGACCTGCTGGGGCTCTGGAGCGAGGAGGAGGTGCTCCAGGTAATGGGGAGCAAGAGGCGGAATGCGGATGCGTTTGCTCGGCTGGCCGACGGCCTGGCTGCCCGGGGTCACCCTGCCCGCACTCCTGATCACATCAGGAGTAAGGTGAAGGAGCTGCGGCAGGGTTACTCCCGGGCCCAGGATGCGGCCAGCCGATCTGGGGCCGCCCCCGTCACTTGCCCCTTTTACAGGGAGCTCAGGGACATCCTGGGCCCCCGGCACACCTCCTCCCCTCCGGCCACCCTTGATACTTCGGCCAACGAGCCCCAGCAGGCCCTGCAGCCGGAGTCCGCCCCGGAAGTAAGCCCCGCACCCCGGGGCCCCCCCCTGGAGCCCACCCCCGGGACATCGCGGCAGGAGGAGGAGGAGGGGGCTCCTCCTCTGCAGAATCCAGGCTGCAGATCCTCCTCCTGCCATCCCGGAGCAGCAGCTGGGCCTCTGCCCCCCGGGGATCTCCAGACCGTGGGAGTGGACCGACAGGTAGGTACCCCCCTCTGGTGTACACCCCTGGGCTTGAGGGGCGGGGGGTAATAGATATGTGTCCAGGGCCCCCCACATGCTCACATGGCCATGGCCCCAAGGACAGCAGGGCCATGGCCCTCACAGCAGTGAATCAGCCCCTGCTCCCTCCACCCCGCACGACAGTGCCATGCCCCATCCCCGGGGCAGGGGGGAGCGGAACCTCGAGGGGCCCCCGGGAGGAGGGGGTGGGACACCCCGCAGCAGCAGCAGCAGCAACAGCAGCAGCAGCAGCATGTGATGGAGTTGGGGGAGTGCAAAAGGGAGACTCAGGCTACATATGAGCAACAAGAGCCGAATAGCTCCCAGGGGCAAAGGATGATCCTGGGGCTACAGCTGGCAGGTGACACCTCTGCCCTGAACAAAGAGGAGGGAGGAGCCGAGCTGGCTTGGAATCGGGGGGGGGAGGGCGGGGGCCACAGGTAGAGGCTAGGGGAAGGGAGAGCTGGAAGGCAGCCAGCCTGAGGAGGGGGAAAGCTGCATCCCAGAGGGGCACCCCTTGGGGTCTTCTCCCCATGACGGGTTGGAAGGACTGTCTCTTCCGACAGCTGGTGCTGTCACTCCTGGGAGAAACTGGGCATCTGTGGCCTAAGAAACCTCTCCTGCTGTCAGACCCTGCGGAGTGAAGTGAGAGTCGCTCCCACCAGGGGACGGGGTGCAGGGCAGGGGGACCCCTGAACCCCATCCATCACAGCAGCATCTCCCGGGGACGGGGATGGGGAACCTGCAGCACAGGGCTGGGGGGACAAAGGCCACGGCTCGGGGCCCACACTAACACCTGTCTCCATTCTTCTTCCCCCACTCCTCTCCTGTGTCCCGCACCTGCACCATCAGAAGGACCGGAAGAGAGCGCCAGTGAGGCATCAGTGGTCCCGGAGAGCCCTCCGGGACCATCGCTCCAGGCCAGCCCCTCGGCCGAGGACCGACCGGCCCCACGGCGGGCTAGACGGCGGACCCCGTGCCACCAACAGCCGATGGCGACAGACCCCCAGCTGCTGGTCATCCACCGACGGCAGCTGGAGGTCGCGGAGCAGCACCTGCAGCTGCAGGAGCGGGCGCTGGCCTGGTGCCAAGAGGCATGGGGGGCCTACATGGAGACTTTCAACCGCCTGGTGGACTACCTGGCCCCCCATGCCGTGCTGGCCGCCGCAGCGCCCGCCGTGCCTGCTCCACCAGCCGCACCACCAGCTGCTCCGCCCATCGCCGTCCCGTCCGCCGTCGCCCTGCCACCCACCGCCGAGGGCCGGAGTGCCGAGGGACCCCTGGAGCCAGCTGAGACTCGCCGGGCATATCTTCCGGTCCGGCCCGCCCCCAGCCAGCCCCGGACAGGGCTGCGGCCGCAGCGGGGCTCCTGGCCGCCCACGCCCAGTGCCGGACTGTAGGGGCGAGGGGCCTGGGACGTGGCCCCCCCCTTGTATATAGTTTCAACTTATTATTTTGTGCCCCCCGTTTGCCCCGTCCCCCCCATGTAAATAGTTCTCCCCTTTATCCTCCCTGATTTTCTTTTTATTAATGAGGACACTTTTTTATTACTATTGCTTTATTTGTACATATTACTTTGGTTCCACATGTTGTATATAGTTTGTTCTTGTTTTATATACTTATAGTTAAAAAAAAAAGTTCTCAAAGAAAAAGAAGTGTAAGTTCAGCCACAAGTGCGTGCTGTCATTTGTCCAGGAAAAGTGGGAGGGGGGTGCGGTTGGGTGCTCCATGGTGTGGGCGTTGGGGCAGGAGTGTGGTGGAGGAAGGGGCGGGCAGTGGGGGGCCTGGCAGAGTTCACCCCGCGGCCTCATCATCGAAGTGGGCCCGCAGGGCCTCCCGGACCCGGGTCCCTTTGGGGTCCACCTGCCGACTGGGGGCAGCGGGTGGCTGCACGTTGGCCCTGCCGGCCTCCACAGCCCAGCCCTGGAAAAAGGCCTCCCCCTTGCTCTCCACCAAATTGTGCAGGGCGCAGCAGGCACCCACAATCAGGGGGATGTTGTTGGGGCCCACATCCAGGCGGGTCAGGAGACATCTCCAGTGTCCTTTCAGGCGGCCAAATGAGCGCTCCACCACCTGGCGCGTGTGGTTCAGGCGCTCGTTGAAGCGCTCCTGGCTAGCGGAGAGATGGCCCGTGTACGGGTGCATGAGCCAGGGCCGGAGGGGGTACGCCGCATCTGCGATGACGCAGAGGGGCATGGTGGTGTCCCCCAGAGGGATCTCCCGCTGGGGGATGTAGGTCCCCGCCTCAAGCCGGCGGCACAGGCCCGAGTTCCGGAAAACCTGGGCGTCGTGGGTGCTGCCAGGCCAGCCCACATAAACGTCCTGGAAACGTCCCCGGCTGTCCACCAAGGCCTGGAGGACCACAGAATGGTAGCCCTTGCGATTCAGGTATCGTCCTCCACTGTGTTGCGGGGCGCGGATGGGGATGTGAGTCCCATCCAGAGCCCCGAAGCAGTTGGGGAAGCCCAGGGTGGCAAAGGCCGCGATGGTGGCATCTGGGTCCCCCAGCCTCACGAGCCTCTGCAGGAGCATGGTGTTGATGGCACGCACAACCTGCAGAGAAAGCACATGGGACAGCACCAATGAGGGGTGAGCAGGGTGTGCGTGGCCCTGCCCTGCCCTGCCCTGCCCTGCCTGGCCTCCCCCACCCTCCTCTGCCCGGGCCCCCCTCCCCTGCCCTGCCCTCCCCCCGTGGGTTCTCTTACCTCCATGAGGACAGCCCCGACGGTGGCCTTGCCGACACCAAACTGCTGTCCCACGGATCGGTAGCTGTCGGGAGTGGCCAGCTTCCAGACAGCGATGCCGACCCGTTTCTCTACTGTGAGGGCACGCCGCATGGCGGTGTCCTGGTGCCTGAGTGCGGGGGTGAGCCACTGGCACAGCTCCATAAATGTCTGCCAGCTCATTCTGAAGTTCCTGAGCCAGCGGTCGTCGTCCCACTCCCCAAGCACCAGCCGCTCCCACCAGTCGGTGCTGGTGGGGTAGCTCCACAGCCGCCGGCGTGTGAGGTGGGGGGCGGGCGGGGTGCTGCAGGGTTGGGGGTTGAGCCCTGCTGCCCTGGGGGCAGCTCCTCCTCCGGTGTAGCAAGGAGGTGCTGAGCTGCCTCCCGCATGGCATGGAGCAGGGCAAGCCCTGCTCCTGCCGGGAGGGCTGTGTGGACCTCTGGCGGCTGTTGCTGCTGCTGCTGGGGGTCCATGACTGCGTCGCCCGGGGTCTGTGTGCCTATGGCTCCTCAGACCGCATGCTGTGCAGGCTGAGTGTGTCTGGGAGGGGCCCTTTAAGGGAGCGGCTAGCTGTTGCCCCGGAAGCGCTAGTCCGCCCTGTGACCCTGTCTGCAGCTGTGCCTGGCATCCCTATTTCGATGTGTGCTACTTTGGCGTGTAGACGTTCCCTCGCTGCGCCTATTTTGATGTGGTGCTGTGCAACGTCGAAGTTGAACATCGACGTTGCCAGCCCTGGAGGACGTGTAGACGTTATTCATCGAAATAGCCTATTTCGATGTCGCTACATCGAAATAAGCTATTTCGATGTAGGCTTCACGTGTAGACGTAGCCCTAGTGAGCTGTTTATGAGGAGTTTATGATTTCATAGAATCATAGACTTCTAGGGCTGGAAGGGACCTCAGGAGGTCATCTAGTCCAGCCCCCTACCTAAACCAGGATCAACCTAAACTAAATCATCCCAGCCATGACTAGGCATGGAGATTCCACCACCTCTCTCGCTAACACATTCCAGTGCTTTACCACCCGCCCGGTGAAATAGTTTTTCCTAATATCCAACCTACCCATCTCCCTCTGTAACTTCAAACCATTGCTCCTTGTTCTGTCACCTGTCATCATTGAGAATAGTCTCTCCATCCTCTTGCGAGCCTCCTTTCACAAAGTTGAAGGCTGCTATAAAATTGCCCCTCAGTCTTCTCTTCTGCAGACTAAATAAGCCCAGATCTCTCAACCTCTCCTCATAGGTCATGTGCTCCAGCCCCTTAATCATTTTATTTGCCTTCTGCTGAACCCTTTCTGATGGGTCCACATGCCTTCTACAGTGGGGGGATTTCCTATTTGGTTTTAGGAAGAATGGGCTTTTGAAGTCATGGGGTCCTTTCAAAAGACCCCTGTCTACATGGATGGCATGCGTTCCGAAAGCGATGCTTTTGAATTGCACATGGCCGTCATTATGCTAATGAGACAGTGCATAGTCACGTCAGCGCCTCATTAGAATCTTCCAAACTGCCTCATTAATGTGCCCTCTCCAGAGTGAGGGGGCATGTGTAGACGCAGCCTTGAATCTTCTGTCACCACAAACCTATCCATAGATGAAGAACTGAACATCAGAATTGGGAAGGCAGCTACTATTTTTAGCAGACTCATGAAACAAGCACGGAACCATCCTAAGCTGACAGTGAAAACAAAATTACTAATCTATCTGGCATGTGTATTGAATATCCTGCTATATGGTTCTGAGGCATTAACCACCTACTTGAACCAGGAGAAAAAATTGAACAGCTTCCATCTTCGCTACCTCCACAGAATTATGACTATCAACTGGCAAGATAAAGTTTCAAATGCGGATGTGCTGTCAAGATCCAGCATACCCAGCCACACAGTGATCCTCAACAGCAGAAGACTACGATGGCTTGGTCGTGTGAGAATCATAGAACCATAGAACACTAGGACTGGAAGGGACCTCGAGAGGCCATCGAGTCCAGCCCACTGCCCCAATGGCAGGACCAAGTACAATCTAAACCATCCCTGACAGACATCTATCTAACCTGTTCTTAAATATATCCAGCGATGGAGATTCTACAACCTGCCTTGGCAATTTATTCCACTGTTTGACCGCCCTGACAGTCAGGAACTTTTTCCTAATGTCCAACCTAAACCTCCGTTGCTGCAGTTTAAGCCCGTTGCCTCTTGTTCTATCCTCAGAGGCCAAGAAGAACAAGTTCTCTCCTTCCTCCTTATGACTCCCTTTTAGATACCTGAAAACCGCTATCATGTCTCCCCTCAATCTTCTCCTTTCCAAACTAAACAAGCCCAATTCTTTCAACCTTTTTTCATAGGTCGCATTCTCTAGACCTTTAATCATTCTTATCGCTCTTTTCTGGACCCTCTCTAGTTTCTCCACATCTTTTTTGAACTGCAGTGCCCAGAACTTGACACAATACTCCAGCTGAGGCCTAACCAGCGCAGAGTAGAGCGGAAGAATGACTTCTTGTGTCTTGTTCACAACACACCTATTAATGCATCCTAGAATCATGTTTGCTTTTTTTGCAACAGCATCACACTGTTGACTCATATTTAGCTTGTGGTCCACTATAACCCCTAGATCCCTTTCTGCTGTAGTCATTCCTAGACAGTCTCTCCCCATTCTATATATGTGAAACTGATTGTTCCTTCCCAAGTGGAGCACTTTGCATTTGTCCTTATTAAACTTCATCCTGTTTGCCTCAGACCATTTATCCAGATCATTTTGAATTATGACCTTGTCCTCCAAAGCAGTTGTAACCCCTCCCAGCTTGGTATTATCTGCAAACGTAATAAGCATACTTTCTATGCCAATATCTAAATCGTTGATGAAGATATTGAACAGAACCGGTCCTAAAACAGACCCCTGCGGAACCCCACTTGTTATACTTTTCCAGCAGGATTGAGAACCATTAAGAACTACTCTCTGAGTATGGTTATCCAGCAAGTTATGCACCCACCTTATAGTAGCCTCATCTAAATTGTATTTGCCTAGTTTTTTGATAAAAATATCATGTGAGACCGTATCAAATGCTGTACTAAAGTCTAGGTATACCACATCTACCGCTTTTCCCCTATCCCCAAGGCTTGTTATCCTATCAAAGAAAGCTATCAGATTGGTTTGACATGATTTGTTCTTTACAAATGCGTGCTGGCTGTTCCCTATCACCTTACCACCTTCCAAGTGCTTGCAGATGATTTCTTTAATGACCTGCTCCATTTTCTTTCCTGGCACAGAAATTAAGCTGACTGGCCTGTAGTTTCCTGGGTTATTCTTATTCCCCTTTTTATACATGGGGACTATATTTGCCCTTTTCCAGTCTTCTGGAATCTCTCCTGTATCCCATGATTTTCCAAAGATGATAGATAAGGGCTCAGATACCTCCTCTATCAGCTCCTTGAGTATTCTAGGGTGCATTTCATCAGGCCCTGGTGACTTGCAGACATCTAATTTTTCTAAGTGATTTTTAACTTTGTTCTTTTTTCTTTTCAACTTCTAACCCTACCCCTTTCCCACTAGCATTCACTATGTTGGGCATTCCTTCATCAGACTTCTCAGTGAAGACCGAAACAAAGAAGTCATTAAGCATCTCTGCCATTTCCAAGTTCCCTGTTACTGTTTCTCCCTCCTCACTGAGCAATGGCCCTACCCTGTCCCTGGTCTTCCTCTTGTTTGTAATATATTTATAAAAAGCCTTTTTGTTTCCCTTTATGCCTGTAGCTAGTTTGAGCTCATTTTGTGCCTTAGCCTTTCTAATCTTTCTCCTGCATTCTTGTGTTGTTTGCCTATATTCATCCTTTGTAATTTTTCCTTGTTTCCATTTTTTATACAATTCCTTTTTTAATTTGAGATCATGCAAGATCTCCTGGTTAAGCCAAGGTTGTCTTTTTTCATATTTTCTATCTTTCCTACACAGCAGGATAGCTTGCTTTTGGGCCCTTAATAATGTCCCTTTGAAAAACTTCCAACTCTCTTCAGCTGTTTTTCCCCTCAGTTGTGCTTCCCATGGGACCTTACCTACCAGCTCTCTGAGTTTACCGAAATCTGCCCTCCTGAAATCCATTATCTCTATTTTGCTGTTTTCTGTTCTACCCTTCCTTAGGATTGTGAACTCTGTGATTTCATGATCACTTTCACCCAAGCTGCCTTCCGCCTTCAAGTTCTCTACCAATTCCTCCCGATTTGTCAAAATCAAATCTAAAACAGCTTCCCACCAGTAGCTTTTTCAACCTTTTGGAATAAAAAATTTTCTCCAATACAATCCAAGAACTTACTGGATAGTCTGTGCCTCGCTGTATTAGTTTCCCAACATATATCTGGATAGCTGAAGTCCCCCATCACCACCAAATCTGGGGCCCTGCTTGACTTTGTTAGTTGTTTAAAAAAAGCCTCATCCGCCTCTTCCACCTGGCTAGGCGGCCTGTAGTAGACGCCTAGCAGGACATCACCCTTGTTTTTTGCCCCTCTTAGTCTAACCCAGAGACTCTCAACACGTCCATCTCCTACGTCCATCTCCAGCTCAGTCCAAGTGTGTACATTTTTAATATATAAGGCAACACCTCCCCCCTTTCTTCCCTGTCTGTCCTTCCTAAGCAGGCTGTACCCTTCAATACCCACATTCCAATCATGTGTATTATCCCACCAAGTTTCCATGATGCCAACGATGTCATAGTTATATTTATTTATTAGCATTTCAGTTCTTCCTGCTTATTACACATACTTCTTGCATTTGTATACAGGCATCTAAGATATTGATTTGATCTTGCCTCCCTGTTTTGCCCTGACACTCTTTTTACTCTGACATTGTTGCCCATGCTGCCTCCCATTTCTGACCTACCACCCAGGTTTCCATGTTCTCCACTTACCTGTGGGCTTTGCTCCCCTGCCCCCGTCGAACCTAGTTTAAAGCCCTCCTCACTAGGTTAGCCAGTCTGTGTCCAAATATGGTCTTTCCCCTCCTTGAAAGGTGAACGCCATCTCTGCCTTGCAGTCCTTCCTGGAATAGCATCCCGTGGTCAAGGAAGCCAAAGCCTTCCTGGTGACACCATCTTCGAAGCCAGGCATTCACCTCTAGGATGCACCTGTCTCTGCCTGGGCCCCTACCCCTGACAGGCAGGATTGAAGAGAATACCACCTGCACCCCAGACTCCTTCACCCACGTCCCCAGAGCCCTGAAGTCACTCTTGACCTGCTCAGCATCATACCTCACGGTATCATTAGTGCCCACATGGATGAGAAGCATGGGATAGTAGTCAGAGGGCCTGATAATCCTCGACAATGCCTCTGTAACGTCTCGGATACGGGCCCCAGGCAGGCAGCACACCTCCTGAGATGAAATGTCAGGGCGACAGATGGGCGCCTCCGTCCCCCTCAGAAGAGAGTCCCCAACCACCACTACTCTACGTTTCCTCCTCGCAGTGGTGGCAGCAGACTTCCCAGCCTTGGGGGTGCGAGGCTTCTCCTCTGCTGTACGGGGCGATCCTTTGTCTCCTGTATCAAGTACAGCATAACGGTTTCCTAGTACCACAGTGGGAGGGTTCTGAGCAGGGGTGGAACATTGCCTGCTGCCTGAAGTAACAAGCTGCCAGTGTCCACCCTGATCTGTCTCCTCCTCCAGCAGTGGTTTATCAGCTGTGCTGTGTGCTGGGACAGTTACCTCCGCTGTCTCCACATGAATACTATCCAGGAACTGCTCACGGAGTGGGATACTCCTCAACCTGGCTACCTCCTCCTGTAGCTCTAATACCCGCTGCCTGAGAGATTCCACCAGCAGGCACCTTTCACACTGGATGGTCCCCCCCCAGCGTGGATATCAGTGAGTGGGAATTGCAAGCTACAGTCCCTGCAAAGCCACACCAGGATCTGGGTAGAGGCATCCATAGTCAGGCAGTCTGTCTGGCTACAGGCACAGGTGGAGGAGGCAGCAGTAGTGGTGGCAGGTGTTGTGGGTCTTCCTAACCATCGTAGGCCTCCCTCTGTCCAACTCCCCTGTCTGCAGCTCCCTGTCCGCTTCACTCCCCTGGTCGCCCTTGCCTCTGGCTTTTAAAACCTTCTGGCCTGGGTCAGACCCTCCGCCTGTGAGTCACACAGGGGAAGGCCAATCAAGGGAACAAAGGTCAGGCAGGCAGTCCCAGCTGCCACAGAAACTGAAACTGAAACTGACCCACCTGAAATCAAAATGGCAGTTCAAATTCAAACAGATTCAAACAGTTAAGCACACTCACTCACCCCAAAAGCCAGCGCTCTCACCTGGTAGCTTCTGCTGCGGCAGGATCTCTTGCTCTCCCTCTTAAACTCCAACATCTTCCCAAAGAAATCTTCAGTGAACTATCATGTGGGTTGAGAACAAGAGGAAGACCAAAAGCTAAGATTCAAGGATACATGCAAAAATGCCATGAAAAAATTCAACATTGATTCAACATCCTGGGAATCTACATCATCAGAACGAAATACCTGGTGACAATTGCTACGGTAGGGCACATCACCCTTCAATAATATACATGCAAGCCACACAAAAGAACTTTGTTTTAGAAGGAAAAACTCTCAGACTCAGGAATTCGGAAATAGACTGACATACAGTTATTACAATTGACCATGCAAATGCAATATTGGACAGATAAGCCACGAGAGAAGCTGCAGACTCAAATACTGCCCATGTGTCCTCACTGCTGCTGCTGCTAACCACCATCTCTCGAGACATAAAGGGGCCATAGTATGTGATTATAGCCCCATATTTTCTGCAGGATATCCCCATTCCTGTCTTCATGATTCAGTGTACAAGTATATGGTGCATAGTGGGTATTGTATTGTAGAGAATGAAACAGGGATTCTGTAGATTTGTGTCTTATGCTGGTGCGGTCTGGTTGGAATGTGGCTCCACCTCAGAGCAGCTGCACCACCTCACTGCACACTTGGGGGCTTAACACATGGAATCAGACAGGTGACTGATGTTCTGACTACAGTCCTCTGGCCAGGGACCAGCCCACAAACACAAGGTCAGGACAGGGGAGCTGGAACCTCTGCTCAGCCTGAACAGTCAGTCCAGGCTCTGGGTGGGGGCGGTTAGTTTAGGAGCTCAGGCCTAGATTTGGGTTGAACCTTTAGACAGTCAGTAAGACCAGGCCCTAATTCAGGATGGCGCAGAAAACAGTTCAGGTCTTCTAGCTCTATGAAGAACTGACAAGTGCAAGCATTTTTGCCTAGGAAAAGGAGCAAGACTGCTTTGGCAGTGGGGTATGCAGACCCACCTGCTCCATTGTGCCCCAGCCCAGGGCCCTAACAGTGGCGGAGCAATCTGACTCTGGATCAGTGGGGATTCTGACCACTGCGCTGACTCGTTCACAGGCACTATTTCAGCCAGACCAGAGTCAGCTACTCCTAAACTACTTCCTAACTTCCATTCTGGATATACCTGACTTGGTAATAGGTCCTCGGGGTCATTGGGAAATGGAGACTCCATCAGGGCTTCCACCTACTCTGGATCTGGGTTCATCAATGATCCTGGCAGGCCTGGCCAGTCCTTGGTTCCTTGTTTCCACTTCAGGAGCTCAGAAAAGGTGTCTGGCTCCTCCATCGACTGGGCTTCAACTGAACACCTGGGCCTGCCTTTTATATTTCCTGTTCCTCCTGCTCCGGCTTCCGGCAGGAAGGCAGAGTTGGGCTTACCTCCACCTACCAGGGCTATGGGAGAGGTTCCTCCACCTCTGAGTTTGTCGGCAGCCACTCTGCCTCATTACGCCTTGGCACATAGTCTAATTTCTACTTGTAATATAGCAATACGTTAAAAATTTAAAAGGCTTAATCAAGAGCACATTTGAGCTTCCAGGAGACTAGATGGATGGTGGTTAGTGTAAGATCCTGTGATCCACTTCCTGAGCAATGTTTATAAAAACAAGTCTTACACTCATGCACACTCACTCTGTCTCATTCACTGTGCATTGAAAAGAAAATTCACTGGGTGTTGTGAAAAAATAGTTACGCTGACATGTAATTTTAAAGACTGTATTGCAGTGCAAATGCAAAAGATGAGAGCAGAGCTGAACTTGTATAGTAATCATTGCTTACCATTCTGTCAATTTATAACCCTGCTATTAATGCAGTTCTTTGTGTGGCTCTTTGACTCTGTGTGGCTTTGTGGGCTATTTGGCCGTGTCTACACGTGCCCCTCCCTTTCGGTAGGGAAGCGTAAATGAAAAGGATCAGAACTGTTTAATGAGGTGCTGTTGTAAATATTCAGCACCTCACTATCATAATGGTGGCCAGTCGTGCTTTGAAAGTGCTGCTTTTGAAATGCAAACTGGCTGTGTAGGTGCAGGTGCTTCTAAATAAGCCCCAGACTTTGAAATTCTCTTACTCCAAATTTCTTTTGGGAATAAGGGAATTTCGAAGTCCAAGGCTTATTTCGAAGCACCCTTGTCTACATGTCCAGTTTGTGTTTTGAGAGCAGTACTTTTGAAGTGCAACAGGTGGCCATTATGCTAATGAGACACTGAATATTCATATCAGTGCCTCATTAAACAGTTCCGATCCATGTCATTTATATGCTCCTTCCAAAAAGGCGGGGCATGTGTAGACACAGCCTTTGTCTTTCTGACTAGTTACAGAGCCTGTAACAGATATTTATTTTTAAGTGTTTCAGGAGACACTCAAGCAGAAGAAAAAGAGAAGAAAAAAGATGTTCTAAATATTTTTTCGGTTGCATCAGGTCATTTATATGAACGCTTTTTAAGGTAATTTAAGCAAAAAGGAGAACTTTAGGAATATAATGGGAGTGTTTTAAAAGTTCATCAAAAAGTAAAACAGTTTTTGGGAAGTATGGTTCTTCCTTTCAAGAAAATAGTATAAGTAATATCATGGCATAGGAAAAAAATGTATGTGGGAAGGATTAAATTTATTCTGGGTTCAACAACTGAGATCAAAGTGAAAGATCAAAGGTCAAAAATGGCTAATCTTGAGCCATTCTGTCTCCTTCCTGTTTGTTTGTTTTTACAGTATAGTTATAGGGTAAATGTCCCAATAACCAAGTTAACAGAATGTTTATGAATGAATTGTTATAAAGCAGCCCCATTTCAATCACATGTGTGTGTACTTTAGAATAGAGCCTCTTAATAGACCCATGTTTAGTTAAACACTGGTCCTTTTAATGTGGCTTAAGTAAAGTTTGGCCAGCGTGGTTTTTCTTAACAGTCTAAAAAGCATTCTAGAAAGACCTATACCAGAATGCAGTTTATGATCATAGAAGTTAAACCTTGCTTAAAATGGTATTAGCAAGAATCATAAATAAAAACAAGTTTGCTGCAAGTTTTTTTTTCTAATGTATAATGAGACTTAAAACTATAAAACCCTTTTGATGTTATGGTTGAAATATGACTTCATGAATACATTGATTTGTTTATAATAGACTTATCTCTCCACAGAGTTATGATGCTTTCTGTTCTGCGTCATACCAAGACACCAGTTAAATTTTGGTTTCTGAAAAATTATCTTTCTCCTACATTTAAGGTAGATATAAAGTTCCTCTTGCTTTGTGCTTGTATTGTTCATGTCAGAATAGTAAAACAAATAACAGTGCAGTGTCACTTTACTAAATTTAATATTTTCATCATTCAAAATCACCAAATGTATTAAAATAACTACATTATGGAAATATACTCATCCCTTGCTATATGAGCACAATTGTTTCCTAACTTTCTGCTCATGGCGAAAACTCGTAAGAGGAACACTAAATTCCCATTAAAATACATGTAAAAGTCTCTGATTCCTTCTAAGTGCTCCTAATTTGGCGAAGGAGTGCAGCATGTAGCGCTGCTTTTGAAAGGTGAGTGAACATTGTGATGCGGGGGGTGGGAGGGGTTGGAGAGGGTTACAGTCTGGGGACAGTTTGGGGCCATGAGCAGGAGGGAGGGTTAAAACCAGGGGGCGGGTGGTGTCTGTGGGGCGTGGAGGGGGTCAAGGCTGTGGTGGGATGGGTCCATGGGGAGGGCAGGATGTTAAGGCTGTGGTGGGTTGGGTCCGTGGGGCAGGTGGGGGGAGGGTTCAGGCTACTGCAGATTGGGTCCATGGGGCAGCGGGTTGCGGGGTTAAGGCTGCAGCAGGTTGGATCTGTGAGGCCAGCAGGGTTTCAGGCTGCAGCGAGTTGGGGCTGTGGGGCAGGTGGGGGAGTTAAGGCTGCCATGGGTTGGGACTGTGGGTAGTGGGGTAAGGCTTGTATTAGTGGAGGGGAGGTCACTCATCTAGTGAACAAAGGTAGGTATATGTGTCCCTCATTTTAGCAAGTCCTCGTAAGTAAAGTACTCATTTAACGAGTGATGAATGTATTAATATCAAGGTTTTCGAAACAGGCATTATATAAGACCTATTTTTTCTTCTGAAACCAAGGTGGAATAGTACATTTTAAAAATTTTTTCTATCCTGATAGAGTCTATCAACTTCAGAAAAATGTATATAGTTGGGAATACCAGTAACACTGTAGAAATTATCAGAGCAGCAGATAAACGTTAAGTGTACTCACTGACCCATCTTTTTTAAGCAACAGTAAAGGAGAACAGAAAAGCTGAGTCTACATGTGAGCACCCTTTCGAAAGGGCGAAAATTAAAGTTCAGTGACTGAAATAGTGGCCGTCAAAAGGGAGCACCCGACGCCATTATCAGATCGGCATTTTGATGCGCTCTTTCGAAGTGCCGCCGCAGGTCTTTTGAAGGAGAGCGTCCACGCGGCTCCAAGCCCTCTTTCGAAAGAAGGGAGGCAAGAAATGCCGCGGATGGGGTCCCATGGCCGACAAGCCTTTCCAGGGCCTTAGCCAGGCGCCCACTTTAAAGGGCCCCTCCCTCCACCCTCCCCTCTGCAAAAGCCGAGTGCTGCCCAGCCTTTCCCAACCTGGCAGAGCCCACCCATGCCCACAAAGGAGGCACAGCGACAGCTCCCACAGGAAGACACCCTCATTATGGAAACCCTACTGGCAGTGCTGTGCACCATCGCTGCAGCTGCACCTGATCTCATTGGGTAGCTGGGCGGTCCCCCTGGATGAGATTGCCCCCGACGCCTCTGGACCCACCCCAGCAGCACCAACTGGTGGGAGCGCCTGGTGCTGGGGGAGTGGGTGAGGAAAGGTGGCTGTGGACCTTCCACATGTCGAGGCAGACCTTCAAGGAGATCTGCCACTGGCTCGCCCCCGCACTCCGGCACCAGGACACCTGCATGTGGCCAGCCCTCACCCTGGAGAAGCAGGTCACGATCACCATCTGGAAGCTGGCCACCCCGGACTCCTACTGCTCCATGGGACAGCAGTTTGGGGTGGGCAAGGCCACCATCAGAGCAGTACTTATGGAGGTAAGGTGGGGCTGGGTCACGCGTCCCCCATGGGTGGGTGGGGGGCTGGGGTGAGGGGAACCCACCGCTTCAAAGGGCCAGATGGGAGGGGGGCAGGCGGCTGGATGGGGCAGGGGCCAGATGGGAGTGGGGGCGGGGGCTGGATGGGAGGGGGCAGAATGGGCCCGAGGCGGTGGGGAGATGGCCTGCCACCTGCACTAGAGCACATGTCCCTCTCCCCCTCCTGCAGGTCATCAGTGCCATCAACGTGATGCTGCTCCATAGGGTCATCTGCCTGGGGCATCTGGACAACACTGTTGCTGGTTTCCAGGACCTGGGCTTTCTGAACTGCATCAGCGCTTTGGATGGCACGTACATCCCCATCTGCTCCCCGACACACAGCGCCGGCCGGTACGTCAACAGGAAGGGCTACCACTAGGTGGTGCTCCAGGCCCTGGTGGATGCGAGGGGCTGGTTCACCGACATCTATGTGGGCTCAGCTGGCCGCACCCACGATGCCCGGGTCTTCTGGAACTCCGGCCTCTGCCGGCGCATGGGGGCCGGCACGTTCATCTCCCAGCAGGAGATCCCGGTGACGGAGGACGTCCCCATGCCGCTCTGCATGGTGTCAGATGCGGCGTACCCCCTGCACCCGTAGCTCAGGAGGCCGTACACGGGACACCTCGACCCCACCCGGGAGGCGTTGAGTCAGCGCCTCAACCACGCCCGCAACATCATGGAGTGGGCCTTCGGGCGCCTAAAGGGGCAGTGGAGGTGCCTCCACATGTGGCTGGAGGTCGGGATCCTCGACATACCCCAGGTGGTGGGCACCTGTTGCATCCTCACAATGTGGAGGAAAAGGGGGATGCCTATGTCCTGGGTGGGGCCCTCTGGCTGGCGCTAACTATGATGAGCCAGGCACTGCTCCCATCTGCCAGGCCCACCAGGACAGCCACCACATCAAGGAAGCCCTCAGGCAGGCATTTGCAGATGGCCACCTCTGACCTGCATGCACACCCCTATTCCACGTACATCTGCCACCCACCGTCCCTGCCACCCCCACCAGCACCGCACCCACACATCCACCACCCACCACCCCCCTGAGGAGCACAGCATGGAGTGGTGAACATTAAAATAAACATTTATCTACACTATTCTTGTTAACTATGTACAGGGGGTGGGAAGCTAACTTGGGGGGGGGCGGGGGGAACCAAACTTTTGGGAATGGGGGGAACCTAACTTGGAGGAGGGCAGGGTGCTCCTTCTGGGGCAGGGGTGGTGGGCCGCGAGCCCCGTTGGCCCCTGGATCCCCTGCCTCCCTGGGTGTGGGGTCTCTGGCAGGGAGGAGAGGGTGCGAGTAGCACCAGCAGGTAATGCCGGAGAGTGGGCCTGGTGGGGGCGGAGGGTGTGGGCTTGGTGGGGGTGGGGGGTGCGGGTTCAGCGGAGGTGGAGTGTGCAGGCTCAGTGGGGGCAGCGGGAGGTGGACTCAGTGGGGGAGGCAGGCTCAGCGGGGGCAGAGGGTGTGGGCTCAGCGGGGGAGCTGCCGAGGGGGCCAGGAGGCGGGCAAGGTTGGCTGCATGGTCCCGGAGGGTGTGACCAATGCCCTCAAGTACAGTCAACAGCCTCTCCCAGGCTTCCCTCTGCCACTCCTTCTCGGCCTGGGCGAGCTGCAGGTGCTGTTCGGCCCCCTTGGCCTGGTCCTGGCTGGCTGGGTCCTTGGCCAGGCGGGAGGCCCTCCGGCCGTGGCCCAGACGGCACGTTGTGTGGGGTGGCGTCTGGGCACCTCCGAGGGCTGCGGGGGGTGCTCTCAGGATGAGGGATGGTGTAGGGTTCTCCCGGCCCATGGATGGTGTGGCTATGTGGAGAGGAGGAGAGCAGGTCACTAATATGCCCCAGACGGAAGCAACCTGGCTGTGGCCCACCCACCTGAGCCCACCGCATGGGGCCCCTGCAGGACACTGACCCCCCCAAGGGGCACCGACCCACCCCCACTTGCTGGGCCTCCCAGCCTGGGGGTGCATCGAGGGGTCTGTCATGCAGGTGGCCCTTCCCAGCCTGCAGTGTGCAGGCCCCAGCTGCTGTCCGGCACCGACTGGCCACCACCCCTGTGCAGCTTGCGGCGTGATCCACGAAGGCGGGTGCTGGGCATCACTGGTGGGCCAAAGCGGGGTCCCGCATCCCATGTGGGGGGTGGCCTGTGTGCGGCCTGGGACCACCGGTCCTGTGTGTGGGTGACCAGCTATTGCATCACCCCCACCCTATGGAGCAGATATGCGCCCCTCCCTGTACGTACTGGAGGGTCCCTTGACGATGTCTGGGATTGTCCGGCTCCCGGTCGCCCAGCTGGAGGAGTGGGAGGGGAGGACGATGGTGAGGTCCTCCTCCTCACTCGACCACTCTGTGGTCCCTTCGCCCTCCTGGGTCCCCCATCCAGGCTGCTCTTTCTCTTCCAGCTGCAGCTCCTTGTCCAAGGTGTCCAGGAAAGACAGGGGTGGGGAGCTGTCCCAGGGACCCAGGATGCCCTGGAGCACCCAGAAGAAGGGGCATGTGGCTGAAGCTGCCGCTGAGCAGCTGGCCTGGTCCCTGGCCCAGGCATAGCCTTGCCGCAGCTCCTTTACCTTGGAGAGTACCTGCTCTGCAGTACATTCCGGGTGGCCTCTGGTCTGGAGGTCCTGCACCAGGTGGCCGAAGGCAGCAGCATTGTGCCACTTGACCCCCATCTCATGCAGGACCGCCGCCTCCTTCCACAGGCCAAGGAGGTCCCGCAGCTCCTGCTCCATCCAGGAGGGGGCCCTTTTAGTTTTCTCCTCCTGGGAGCCTTGGGAGCCCTTCAGGGGCTCGGGGTTGGGGGGGCATGGGACTCGAACGGGGGCTGGCTGCTGGCCATGCTCCAGCACTGGAGCGTGGGGCTGGAGCCCGTGCAGAGGCTGCTCCTAGCACGCTCTCAGCTTCCTGCCATGGCTTTCCTGCATATGTGCAGCTTTAAGGCAACAGAAACGCAGGGACCGTAGAGCCCCTCTGCTGCCGGCTGGAGCGGCCCCACGCTCTAGCTGACTGGCGCCATGGTGGAGCCATATTTCGAAAAAGCAGACTGTGGAGCGTCCACACATGTACTCTTTCGATTTAGTATTTCGAAAGGGGACGATCTTCCTGATCTGGGATCGAGGTTCAGATTCCGACATCTGTGCCCCGTTCTTTTGATTTCCTTTCGAAAGGCAGTGTTACATGCGTGGACGCTCATCCCACTCTTTCGTAAAAGGGCTGCTTATTTCGATGTTTTGTACGCATGCAGATGCAGCTAAAATGTATAGGATCATAGCATCAGGAGACCATGCCTATTTCTAGCAGGAGAAAAGCCAGCGTGCTTGGAACTCATTATTTCCTCAGTTACCTTCCCTTTAAGGGTTTGTGTCACATTCTTATGGAACTAAAGAGTTTTATCTTCCTTACCTGTCAAAATTAGTAATCCACTATATTCCACCTGGGGCTCTTCTTAAACTGGTGACAATTTTTTTTAATCTCCTGTTTGCAATAGGAGAATAAAATTATCATCAGGAGTAATAGGGAATAGCCTTATGTTCCTTCACAGATATGTTTCGCCTTTAGAGCCAGCTGCAAGGCTGAACTGAAAAGCTTTGTCATGTTAGTTAGTTTCATTTTGCATCAAACTCTATTAATACATTTTTGTGCATAATTGTGCTACTAATGTGCATGTGGTAGGACTAAAAGATGAAAAAAATTACAGGAGCACATTAAAAAGAGGGAATACATCTATCTGAAGGAACCTCAGAAGGTCATTAAGTCCACTCCCCTGCACTCACAGCAGGACCAAGCACCATTTCTGACTTATTTTTTTTTAATCTATTTGACCCAGATCACTCAATGGACTGAGCTCACAACTCTGGGTTAAGCAGGCCAATGCTCAAACCACTGAGCTATGAGAGTATGTGTAGGACTAGAAGATTTACCCAGTGTTGCTTGGATCAGCAATGTACCCGTACAAATTGGTGGGGTGAATGCTTCAGGGAGGCTCTGGTGGGGCTGAGTAATTCAATATGCAGGCTGTCCTGGGGAGAGAGGACTACCCCAGAAGCTTCGGGACAGCTGAGAAGTGCCTGTCTCTGGCTGCTGCAGCTCCAGTTGGCGGGCCTGGGTGAAAGGTGCATGTCCTCCAGCTGGGGCAGGTACAGATTGGAGTGCCCCTTGTGCTCCTCGGCCAGAGCGAGGATTGGAGCAAACTGGACACTTTCCTCTTGCTCCTTGACAAAGGGGAACAGCCCTCCACGTCCCCTGTATAAATCGGGAGGAGGTAGCTTCAGCCCATCCTCTCTGAAGGGTGCCTGGTGGTGGAACACCTTCAACCAGCCCCTTTCACCTGCTTGATGAGTCTGGCTCTCTTCTGTTTGGTTTTATGAGAAGTGATTCCATTACAAGCACAATCCCAATTTCCTGGCACAGCCAAACCCTGACCATGCTTTAAGTTATAACTGGAAGCTGCCTACCGAATTTGGTGTCCTATCTCTGACCATTTAGGAGGCGTTCTTAGACAGAAAAACTCTCTCAAATATATAGTCAACTAGAATATTTACCCAGCATTTCTTGGGTCTTTCAGGGTAGGGGACTTAGAGCTATGGGGGGGCTCAGGGAAGGGGCTGGGAATGTGGGGGTGCAGGAGCCAGGGCAGGGTGTGGGAGGGCTCAGGGGTGGAGGTTAGGGTGTAAGAGTCAGGGCAGGACTTGGAGACATAGAAGGACTCAGGACAGATAGAGAATTGGGCCGTCAGGAAAGGATGTGGGGTGGGTGGCAGCTGCTCCCCAAGGCCAGTTCAGGGCATGGGAGCCATATTGCCTGGGTGCCAGCATTGCTCCCAGGGGCCAGCCAGGACTGTGGGGTCCATGCTGGTCAGGCAGCAGCTATTCCATGGCTATGAAGGGTTGGTGGAGGTGCTCTCTTTGGTGCTTCCTGTGGTTATTTTGGAGTATAACTGTCCCTGCTACCCGATCCTCTCTTTCCATTTGAGGGGAAATAATTGCATTGCACACACATTCCATTGTTCTGGTATAACCAGACTCTGACCTTGCTTTAAGTTATGGTCAGAGGAAGCTTCATACCAAATTTGGTGGTCCTAGCTCTTACCATTTAGGAGGAGTTCTTGAACAAACAGATTCATTGACGGACACGTGAATGGAGAGATGCACAAACTCTCTCAGATATATAGCAGATTGAGAAAACAAGAATGGGTGTAATAGAAATGGGTGTTAGAAGTTATGGGTTTGTGTATCAACAATGTCAGGTTTGCTGTGTCACCTAGCTCATGTCATTTAGCCTCTGTGCATATTACACTGCATAATGTTTTGTGATTTGTTTCCATTTTTAGGAGTTTATTCCTCACATGGCCAAAGAATATCAATTTCATTATGAGCTAGTACAGTATAAGTGGCCCCGCTGGCTTCATCAACAAACTGAAAAGCAGAGAATTATCTGGGGCTACAAAATTCTTTTTCTGGATGTTCTTTTTCCATTGGCTGTGGACAAAATCATATTTGTTGATGCCGACCAGGTAAGAAGCAATTTTAGAAAAAAAAATGGAATCAAGTGTTTAGCACTGTTTCATGTCAACCCTTACTATTTCCTATAGCTAGCCCATCTCAGATATTGATCTCATCAGGTCTCAATAACTAGATTGGCCTGACTATGCTTTACTGAAGACACTGCATGATTGGGTGTCCAAAATTCAGTATAGAGCCATTCTTATTCATTAATTAAGTAGTACCTTTGCACCATAGACTTGAAGCCATTTTGCTGTCTCAAAGGTATGTGATGCTGAAGTTTTGATAACATATTCATTAAAAATTCCAGGATAGGTTTTGTAAGTGTTTTGGTGCCAAATGAGATATTGTTGTACAGCATCCTCAGAAACTTTTGAAAGCTGCATGTATTTTTTGCCTAGATTTGCAAAGGTGAATACCATAATGTTTGGGTGGTCAAACTGACATACGTAACAGGTTTTGGTTATCAGGAGGGAGGTGTGCATCACTTTTTTGAAATTATACCCCTTTAAGGTGTGTCATCCATGATGATGCTTATGACTCATTATAATTTCTTTTATTTATTAAATATAATTAAGTTGGTAGAAATCAATTTTTTATAATTTTGGTGTCTATATATGTTTGTTTTAAAGCTTTTGTGCCTATTTATATCCATTTAAATTTTAACTCTTGTGCAAAATTATGGGATTTAAATTTTTTTAAAAAAAATATTGATTTAAAGTTTTGAAGTTGCAGGAAATTTTGAGGGCATATCAGAGTTATTTAATGAGAGTAAACACTAAGATTCAAAAAGTTAAAGCCTTTACAACCATTAAACACAAATTGCCATTATCACAGGTCCAAAATAGATTAAGTAAATATATTTAAATCAAATTCTTATTTCTCAGATAGCACTTTTCTTATTTTGGCAATCTGCAAATTTCAGTTATTATTGATAGAAATATTTTTCATCAATTTGCGTGTATGGTGAAATTGATGTTTGTTTACATTTACCAGTAAAAATCTAATCCTTTTAAGCCTAAATATGATCATGTGAAACATTACATAATATCCTATACCATGAGGGCTGGCCCTTTAAGAAGGGCTGAGTTCAGCTTTTTCTGTGACTGCACATCTCCCCCAACCCACCTCTAGTTGATCCTGATTGGCTGGGGTCAGTTATCAGACCCGGCTAGGAAGCAGTCAAGTGATTTCCCTTAAGGGCAAGTAGAGTTCAGTTGAGGAGGAGAACTACAAGGAGGAGAGTGTATTCCTGTAACTGGACCAAAAGAGAGACAGAAGCAAGAAAGGAAGCAACTCCTGTGGCAGACCTTCGAGAAGGCCATGACTAAGGCAGATGCCTTGGATATACACTATAAATAAGGGTCTAGTCCGGGAAGAACCAGAATGGAGGGAAAAAAAAACACCCTGGGCTTGTCTGCAGTACCTCCGCAGCTAACCCACCGGTACTTCGAAGTGCCTAGGCAACTTCCTTTACTCCTCAAAGGAGTGCTAGGCTGTTTACTCAAAGGAGTAAAGAGACGTCAATGTTGCCCAGCCACTTCAAAGTACTGGCGGGTGAGCTGCGGCTACACGCGAGCTGGCACTTTGAAGTTTAACGCTTTGAAGTTGCCGTGGGGGAGAATTAGCTTAATGAAGTGCTGCATATGCAGCGCAGCTCTTCATTAGTAATCTCCTGACACGCTACTTACCATCCTCCCTTAGAAGAAGGGAGGTAGTGTAGACACAGCCCCTATGTAGGAAGCTTTTGGGATCACTAGAGCTACATCTACACGTGTTGGCTACATCGAAATAAGCTATTTTGATGAATAGCGTCTACACGTCCTCCAGGGCTGGTGCCGTTGACGTTCAACGTTGACGTTGGGCAGCACCACATCGAAGTAGGCGCTGCAGGGGAGCGTCTACACGCCAAAGCGACACACATTGAAATAAGGGTGCCAGGAACAGCTGCAGACAGGGTCACAGGGCGGACTAGCGCTTCCGGGACAACAGCTAGCCTCTCCCTTAAAGGGCCCCTCCCAGACACACACAGCCTGCACAGCACGCGGTCTGCAGAGCCACAGGCACGCACACCCATTGAAGCAGTATGGACCCCCGGCAGCAGCAGCAGCAGCAGCCAGAGGTCCACACAGCCGCCCCTGCAGGAGCAGTGCTTGCCCTGCTCAATGCTATGCAGGAGGCAGCTGACCACCTTTTATTCACAGAAGAGGAGCTGCCCCCAGGGGAGGAGGAAGCAGCCCCAGACCCTGCTGTTCTCCGCCCCCCGCCTCATTACCCCCCCCGCCGCATGCCGCCGGCTGTGGAGCTACCCCACGAGCACCGACTGGTGGGAGCGGCTGGTGCTCGGCGAGTGGGAGAACGAGCACTGGCTCCAGAATTTCCGCATGAGCCGGCAGACATTCCTGGAGCTCTTCTGAGGGACATGCCACTGCTGTCCTTGGGGCCATGGTCATCTGGGCATGTGGAGGGCCCTGGTCATGTCTGTTGTCCCCGCCCCTTTACCCGGGGGGTGTGCACCAGGGGGGGTACATACCTGACAGTCCACTCCCACGGTCGGGGGACACCCTCTGGGCAGACGCCCTGCTAGAGCTCCAGGACGGCAGTGCGATGTGGAGCCCCCCGTCACTGGAGGAGGATTCCCCTTCCTCCTCTTCCTCCTCCGGTCCCCCAGGGGTGGGCTCCTGGGGGGGCCCTGGGGTGCAGGGCTTGCCTCCGGGGCGGCCTTCACCTCCGGGGCCTGCTGGGGCTCGTCGGCCGAGGTGTCAAGAGTGGCCGGCGGGGAGGAGGTGTGCTGGGGGCCCAGGATAGACCTGAGCTCCCTGTAAAAGGGGCAAGTGGTGGGTGTGGCTCCAGATCGGCCGGCCGCATCCCGGGCCCGGGCGTAACCCTGCCGCAGCTCCTTGACCTTACTCCTGATGTGGTCAGGAGTGCAGGCAGGGTGACCCCGGGCGGCCAGGCCCTCGGCCAGCTGAGCGAACGCATCTGCATTCTGCCTCTTGCTCCCCATTACCTGGAGCACCTCCACCTCGCTCCAGAGTCCCAGCAGGTCCCGGATCTCGGCCTCCGTCCAGGAGGGGCCCCACTGCCTTTTCCTGGCCTGGCTGCCAGGCTGGGAGCCCTGGCTCCCCTTGGGGGGGGTGCCCTGGGGGCGCTTGGGGGGCTGGCGGGCGGCCATCGCTGCAGGGGTGGTGGCCTGGGGCTGCAGAGATGCATGCAGGCTGGCCGCGTGTCAGTGCTGCTGCCTGCACGCGCTCTCAGCTTCCTGCACAGGAAGGCAGGGGGCGGGGAGCTTTAAGGGGCCGCTGCATGCGGCGACCATAGAGCTCAGGGGCTGGAGAGAGCGTCTCTCAACCCCTCAGCTTATGGCCGCCATGGCGGACCCTGCTCTTTTGATGTTGTGGGACGCGGATCGGCTACACGTGCCCTACTTCGACGTTCAACGTCGAAGTAGGGCGCTATTCCCATCCCCTGATGTGGATAGCAACTTCGACGTCTCGCTGCCTTACGTCGATTTCAACTTCGAAGTAGTCGGCACGTGTAGACGCGGCTTAGATGTGATAGGAACTGAGTCTCCAGAAAGTCTGAACAGTCAGCACTGTATGGCCGTGTCTACATGTGCCCCAAACTTCGAAATGGCCACGCAAATGGCCATTTCGAAGTTTACTAATGAAGCACTGAAATGCATATTCAGCGCTTCATTAGCATGCGGGCAGCAGCGGCACTTCGAAATTGACACGGCTTGCCGCCGCGCGTCTCGTCCAGACGGGGCTCCTTTTCGGAGGGACCCCGCCTACTTTGAAGTCCCCTTATTCCCATCAGCTCATGGGAATAAGGGGACTTCGAAGTAGGCGGGGTCCCTCCGAAAAGGAGCCCCGTCTGGACGAGACGCGCGGCGGCAAGCCGTGTCAATTTCGAAGTGCCGCTGCCACCCACATGCTAATGAAGTGCTGAATATGCATTTCAGCGCTTCATTAGTAAACTTCAAAATGGCCATTTGCGTAGCCATTTCGAAGTTTGGGGCACGTGTAGACGTAGCCTATGAGGTAATAGGCCAGAAGATGTGGAACTTTGGCCTGCCGTATATGGAAGTCTCAGTCACTTTAGCACTAGACCATGTTAGAGGTGGCTGCTGAGCACTGAAGACATGAAGGAAAAAAAATCAAGATTAATAATGCCACAGAAGTGTGCAGCAAGGCTGACCCTGCCACAATAAAAGTGTGGATTTTGCCCAAGCAATGGCTAGTTAAACATGTTCAAACATAATACTGTATCTGCTGTAGACTCATTTCTACCATAAATCAGTGGAAGCAGAGCTGACATTTGGAATATATCTGTCTACAAGGGTCGAAACTTCATTAAATTCCAGAAAGAAATATGTTTATGTTTTTTCTGTTGTTTAGATTGTAAGAAGTGATCTCAAAGAACTTAGAGATGTAGATCTAAATGGAGCTCCCTATGGATATGCTCCCTTTTGTGACAGTCGCAGAGATATGGATGGGTACCGTTTCTGGAAATCAGGGTATTGGGCGACTCATCTTGGAAGAAAGAAATACCACATAAGGTAAGAACATTAATTTATATTTTGGACTGTTTGTAGAAATGTTTAAAATTATGGGCTTTTGTCTGTAAGGCAATAACAATCACATAGTTTTACAAAGCCTGAGAGAGATGGAAATAAACCATAAAATCCAAGCAAGTGGGTTGGTTTAAATCATTAAATTACTTAAGTGAAAACCTTTGATTTAAATCAACAATTGTAATCACCTTTTCCATTTGTAGTAACAGAGAGGTAGCCGTGTTACTCTGTACTCCAGCAAACCAAGCAGCAGAAATGTAGCACTTTAAAGACTAACAAAATGACTAATTAAACCATTCTACATTTCTACTGTTTTCCATTTGTACTTCAGTTATTTTCTAAAGAAAGGGGTGTTGTCATTAGTCAATATAACCATTCAAATGCAGCAATTTACAGAAGGGATGGACAACCCCAAATAGTGGGTGGGCCACATGAGAGGCCCTACCTCACTTTGGTAGGCCACAGCAGCCCATGGCCCTCTGGGACTCCACCTGCTGCCCCACACCTCCCCCCAGTTGTCCTCAACCCCCACACACCTCTCCTGTCCTGAGACACCAGAGCCCCATGCTAAGCTGCTCCTCCCACTGCACAGCACTTTCGGAGCACATGAATTGCCTGATTCATGCTCCATCCCTGCTCTTCCTCCCTCTCAGAGCTGGAATGCTGTAAATCAGCTGTGTGTGGTATTCCAGCCCTGGGAGGGATGGGGAGGAGTGGGGATGGAGTGCAAATCAGGTGATTCACAGCTCCAAAAGTGCTGGGAGAGAGGGAGAGGAACAAGGAAGTGTGCGGCTCTGGTGCCCCAGTGTGTAAGACGTGTGGGGTAGGGGGAGAGCTGGGGGTCTGCAGGCCAAAGGTTAAGCCCCAGTTGGACCACAGGGTGCCTAACACTGATTTACAGCTACATAGAACCTTTGCACTATATTTGGTGTATCTTTTGCTACTTATGATGATATGCATTTATGTACGCCATTAACTAGTTTAGTACTTTCAGATTCTTATTAACTGTACATTTTATTATGCTTGAAAATGGTGAATGGTGTATCTCCAACTAAACAGTTTAAGGAATGGAAAGATTCAGTGTAGTCAGTAAATTAAAGTGAATATTTCCAGTCAACCTGGAAAAAATTTCAATAGTGCTCACTGAAAAGTGATGGGAGCATAAGTTCTTCTTCAAGTGCTTGTGTGTGTGTGTGTGTGTGTGTGTGTGTGTGTGTGTGTGTGTGTGTGTGTGTGTGTGTGTGTGTGTGTGTGTGTGTGTGTGTGTGTGAAAACCAGAAAATTTTGCCTAGCAGCATCGCTTGGATCATCCTGGACGACCCCCTTTAAGCAGTGCCATTGTGGTGCCCAATACATAGTCCTGCTGATCCGCCAACCCCCCAGTCCCTTCCCACAATCCATGACAGCAGCTGAAATATCTTGTTCTTACTAATGTGAACACTCTTAATAGTATCTTATTAGCAGTTAATGGCTCCCATTAAAGGCTCTTTGTCAGCTAAGTTCTGCTGTCCCCTCACAATAGGGTAGCCACACCACCTGTTGACGTCTTCACAGAGATGTACATTTGGAACTCAAATATGTAGGTAATACTTATAAATTTGACTACAAAAATGATAAATGCAAAAAATAGGATTTATAGATCCAGCAGCTTATATCATTGAAAATGTTAGGTAACAAGAGGCATTTTGTCCAAAGCATCTCTGAGTTACACATATTCATATTCAATAGTAACAGGGAGGAAGCCGTGCTAGTCTATACACTATCAAAACAAAAAGCAGTCAAGTAGCACTTTAAAGACTAGCAAAATAGTTTATTAGGTGAGCTTTCGTGGGACAGACCCACTTCTTCAGACCATAGCCAGACCAGAACAGACTCAATATTTAAGGCACGGAGGACAAATCAGAAAAAGATAATCAAGGTGAGCAAATCAGAGAGTGGAGGGGTGGGGGGGAAGGTCAAGAATTAGATTGAGCCAAGTATGCAGACGAGCCCCTATAGTGACTCAGAAAGTTCCCATCATGATTTAAACCATGTGTTAATGTGCCAAATTTGAATATAAAAGCCAGCTCGGCTGTTTCCCCTTCCAGAACGGTGTGGTAATTTCTTTTCAGTAATAAACTATTTTGCTAGTCTTTAAAGTGCTACTTGACTGCGTTTTGTTTTGATATTCATATTCGTAACCCATTTTCCCTAAATCATGGGGGTCCAGGAGAACTAAGCTATTTAGAAATCAGTCCAGTTATTTTTAACTGCTGCAGATAGGCTGAAAGGCCAGCTTGTACATTCTCAGCAGATCTCATGGACTGTCTTCTGTATTGTTGGATGTTACCACCTTGCATGAGTCCCTGTATCAGCAGCTACAGCACATTCTACCAGGACACAGGCTTCATCCATAGCATTTCTCACACGTCCCAACTCAGTAGATATGCAGGGTGGCAATATGGTCATCTATCTGCACATTTGCTGCGCATTACACAATCACCCAGCAGGCCAGAGATGACACAGCATTCAATAGGGCAGTACTCTGATCAGATCATAGCTCCAGTCCCAACTCCTAAAGCATTAGCTTGTGAGTCACCTATTGGAATGCACATGAACAAGCACTCAAAGAAGAAAAAATGGTTACTCACATTTCATAACTGTTGTACTTCAGGAAGTGTTGTTTAAGTGCATTCTAATATCTACTCACCTTCCCCTCTGTTGGAGTAATGGCAAGAAGCAATGGGGGGATTGGTGGTCAGGAAGGCGCCATATCAGCACCATTCCAGGAGGCGCCTAAAGGGTTTTCCAACAGATGGTGCTAGGCAAAATCTTCTGATTTCTGTGCACACATGCACACCTGGTTGGAAAGGCCATGAACAGTACATATTGAAGAACAACAGATAGGAAAGGTTAGTAACCATTTTTTCCTTTTTGTTTGAATCTCCTTGAAAATGAGACAAGTCTCCTAAGTTCCTGAGTCTGTTCTTCAGACTTTTCAAATTGGTGGGCCTCATCCCTTCCATCCTCATTTATTCATGGACTAGGAGAGAGAGACACCTAGGCTTTCTTGCTTTTTTTCAAATCCTGATCCCTTTCCCAACTTTCAGAGTATTAGTCCAAATGAAGAAAACATGTTTTGTGTCTGCGAATTAGGCTGCTCCTGTTAAAAGCTGGTTTAGCACTTCCACAAACTTTGGTCCCAGGTGCTCAGCTAAGGACTTTACCAGTTCTGTGACTTTCTTTAAAACATCATCAGGAGATATGTATTACTTAAATGGTTCATCTCCAACCTTCCAATTGTATTATGTTTAGCATGATTGATGGGTGATGCCTATATCATAGAATCAATCTTTCTTGGTTTGGTACAGCTATGGAAATAGATTTCAATGTATTCAGCATATCTTCTATGTTTCTCTTTAGTCTGTTGTTGACTACTTAATCGGTGCTAGTTGTTTCTATTTTGTCCTATTTTTTCCGTAAATTGTCATCAGGATATCTCAGTTCTTAATAAATAGCTCAAAACAGTCAACAATTGAATTCTGTTGTACATCTAGGAGGAAAATTAGTTTGGGCTTCCCCTGCTTTCTTCAGTAAAACTGAAGCAAAGTAGTTGTTGCAAAAGTATTTTCAATTTCAGCAGCGTTTCTGGAGTTGTACTTGAATAATTAGGCTAAAAGATGCATTAAATGAGTACTGCACCAGTATGGCTGCGTCTACACTACAGTTTTGTTTCAAAAGAGAACATCGAAAGATTGTCTTTCGAAACAGAGCGTCCACACACACCAGCGGGGACTGAAGGTTTGGTCCATTCTTTCGAAAGGCCTCCAGAGCAATTTCGAAAGAGAGCATCTGCACATCCCAGGGCGCTCTTTCGAAAGAGCAGGGCAGGAAATGCCACAGGCATGGTTGAATGGCGGACGAGCCCTTCCGGGGCCTCTGCCCACCGTCCCCTTAAAGGGGACCCCTCCTGTGCCTCAGCCTGCACACTCTGAGGGCCAGCAACCCTGTCACCAGGCAGAGAGAAAGCAAGAGAGACAGTGGAGGTGGCATTCCGGGCCCCCATGGACCCCAAGCAGCACCCTCCGCTTCCATCGCAGCTGTGGCCAGCACACTGGCCACAGTCCTGGCCACTGTACTGCAGCAGCTCCAGGTGGCCAGCACAAGAGCCACCCTCCTGGATGCCATCCTTAGGGCGCAATGCCCTAAGCCGGTCCCCCGGTTCATCTGCTGCCTCTGAAGCTTCCCCTCAATCAGCGACTGGTGGCACCGGCTGGTGCTGAAGGACTGGGGCAACAATTGATGGCTACAGAACTTCAGGATGTCTAAGGGGACATTCCTGGAGCTGTGCCACTGGCTCACCCCAGTCCTCCAGCACTGGGACACACACCTGAGACCAGCGCTCCCCCTGCACAAAAGGGTGGCCATCGGCCTATGAAAGCTGGCCACCCTAGACAGTTACCGATCCATCAGCCACCAGTTCAGGGTGGACAAAGCCACCGTCAGGGCCGTCCTCATTGAGGTAAGCTGTGCCCAGATCACACCTGGACTGCATGAGGGGGGCAGTCTGGCGACGGGCACTGTTGGGAGAAGGGCGGGCCCCTGGGAATAGGGGCGGGGATGGGGACGGGCACGGGCAGGGACAAGCAAGCCACACCCCACCCCACGCTCACAAGTGAACCCCCCTATGCCCTGCAGGTAGTCCAGGCGATCAACAAGGTGCTCCTGAGGCAGCTGGTTCATGTCGGGGACCTTAATGATGCCATACGGGGATTCCAGCAGCTGGGCTTCCCCAACTGCTTTGGGGCCCTGGATGGCACCCACGTACGTCGCCATCCAGGCCCTGGAGCACAGCCACAGGGCCTATGTGAATCACAAGGGCTACCACTCGGTGGTTCTGCGGGCCCTGGTCAATGCCAGTGGCCGATTCGAGGACATCTACGTGGACTGGTCCAGCCACGCCCTTGATGTGAGGGTGTTCAGGAGCTCAGGGCTGGGACATTGTATGGCTGAGGGGACCTTCATGCCCCGGTGGGAGTTCCCTATCAGGGACACTACGATGACACCCTGCATTGTGGCGGACGTGGCCTACCCCTTGCAGGCCTGGCTGATGCAGCCATACACGAACCCTATATGCAGGGGTGGGCCACTGAGGTGGGGCACGGGTATGAACAGGTCCCTGCCACCCTGTGCCACCAGGCCCAGCGGGACAGTGTGCATGTAAGGGAGGCCCTGTGCCAGGCCTTTGATCGGGGGCCATGGTAACCCCCCCCACCTGGTACAGTCCCCCCCCACCCGCACCCTGCACACACACACATACCCACCTGCACGCTGCACACGCACTCCCCCCACCCACACGCTGCACACACACACATCCCCACCCGCAAGCCGCGCGCACACACCCCCACCCCCACCCCCACCCCCATGCTGCACACACACACCCCCACCTGCAAGCCGCACACACACACCCCACCCGCACGCTGCACATGCACTACCCCCACCCGTGCGCTGCACATGCACTACCCCCACCTGCATGCTGCACACACACACATCCCCACCCGCAAGCCACGCACACATACCCCCACCCGCACGCTGCACACGCATTCCCCCACCCGCACCCTGCACACACACCCACCCCCACCTGCACGCTGCACGCACACTCCCCCCCCACCCTGCACACACACTCCCCCCGCCTGCATGCTGCACACACACTCCCCCCACCCTCACCCAGCACACACACTCCCCTTCACCTGCACGCTGCACATGCGTGCACCCACCAGTGCACATGCGCAGGGGACACAGGGTAAATCATAAAAATAAACTACTTACTTTGAAAAAACTGTGCCCATCATTTTCTAGGGGGAACTATATACGTCGGGGGGAAGGTGAATGGGGAGAACTATATATGTGGTGGGGGGAGGGTGAACAGGGAGTCGGCATGGGGGGGCCTCACCCCTCCACGGGGCTCGATGGATGGGAGCCCTATTGCCTGCGCCTGCCCCTTGCTCTCCGTGTCCGGGGACCCTGCTGGGGCTGGTGGCACAGGGAGGTTAGGGGTGCGGCTTGGGTGCGGTCCCCACGCCTGTGCCAGGCTTGGCACGGGGGGGCAGTGGGGGTTGTGGGCTCAGCCTCCAGCTGACCAGCGCTGGGTAGCAGGGTGTGGGCCAGGCAGATGAGGCTGGCCAGGGGAGGTGGGGAGGGAGCAAAGCCTCAAGGTTGGCCTCCTCAGGTTGAGCTGTTGCGGGGGGAGGCAGGGGGATGGGGAATTGGGGCCAGGGGGAAACTGCTGTTGGGGGGAGGGGGTGCACAGGCGTGGGGGATGGTGGGGGAGTGGCGGGGCGCCAGGGGAGGGAGTGACTCATGATGGAGCGGCAGCAGGGGCCAGGTGACCAACCACAGGCTGGGTGAGGGTGTCCAGGTTGAATGCCACCTGGTCCCATGCCTGCTGCTCCATGGCAAGCCACTGCCGCACAGTGCTCGTCAGCTCCCTGAGGACGGCCGTGTGGGCCATGTCCCCTGCCTCCTCCTCCCCAGCCTGGTGGCACCAGTGGAGGGGCTGGCCCTGTCCAAGACCTGGGCCGCTCCTCCTCTCCCTCGATAGTCGGGCTCCCCGTGCCTGTCGTGGGGCTGGGCCGGCTGCTGGCTGCTGGAGCTGTGGAGACAAAAGGGGAGAGGAACAGGCCATTATTAGTCCCAGTGAGGGACCCCCTGATCCCCCCCCGTCCCTCCCACCCCATCCCGGAGGTCCTGCAGGGACCGCATCTGGGGTTCCCCGTCTGGGTTGCAGGAGCATTGGCTCTCCTCTGCCACCCTCGGTCCCACCGCAGACCGACTTCGAAAGAACGGGAGTTCTTTCGAAGTTAATTTCAAAAGAGTGCCATGTCAGTTTAGTCACTCAATGGCTTCTTTCGAAAGAACTCGGTCTTCTGATCTGAATTTCAAAGGTACTTGCTACTGTAAACACACCCTATGTTACAAATTTCAGGTTCTCTCCATTATGTTTTACTAGATTTTTTTCTAGCTTTGCTGCAGTTGCAACACTGCCTGTGATAAATCTACACACTTGAATTTTTGTTCACTGTTTTCTACAGCTTTTACTTCTGCTTCGTTGCTAATACTTTTAAATTAGTATTAGTAATTAGTATTACTTGTATTAGTTGTTTTTACAAGATATGTAACTCCACGTTCTTTTATCACACGAGCACATACTGCTGTGTTGTGTGTGTTGCTCCACTCATCAAGATTCAGATTAACAAATTTCCCTTCAATATTTTCTGAACAATATTTAATTTCTTTCTCAGTGTACCCAGTAGTCTTCCTGCAGCGTCTCTTCTGCCAGATGAAAAGGTGGCCTGCTTTCAATAAGTGAGCCATGTCTAGGGTTACATTGTGAATAATTTTGCCCCTTCTTCCCTGCTTTGCCACTGGTCTTGCTCCTTTCTGGTTATACACTCTGCTCGTTCTGCCTTGTTATATAAGTCTCACCTCCAGAGCAGACAGATCAAGTCACAACAATCTAAAACTTTTGTTTATATTGTCTTCCTGTCTTTTAGCCTGCAGTATTTTCTTTGTTTAGAGACACAGACCTTGAGAAATTCATGAATTTATTTTTGTATCTCTGTGTAAACATGCAAGGACACAGAATAAGGCCTTTTACCTGAAGTACTGAGCACATGCAGAAGAAAGGGCTGGTAGTTACTCAGCCGATGGGTATTTTTCCTTGAGCCAGAGAGTAAGTTTCCATGATGGGTGGAGTCACAGATATTCATAATAAGAATTAGAGCCAATCAGAACTCAGGAAGAAGCTGCAAAATAGGAGAATGATCTCACACAGATGGGCTCATTGGGTGATCTGGATGAGATTCATGATGATGTATGTCTCTTGGGGTCAGTGGCTGGGTCTTGACTCCTGCAATGTGTTTGCTACTTTCTTGCTCCCAGTCATGCAGCCCTTAAGTTCCCCACTGAGTCAAGCCCCCAGTATGGTGCATGACCTATTGTGACATATTTATAAAGTTTAACCTCAAAAAGTAGATGTTTTCCACCTGATTCTCTCATTATATAGAAAAATAGCCTTTAATTAAAAGTATTTGATAGAGACTTATGGATTCAGCATGTTAATTTTTATTTAAATGTTAAGAGATTGTAATAACTTTTTGTCTTAACATTCTGTATTAAACTTATATTTAATTTTAAACAGGTTTATTTTTAAGAAAAACTGATCATTTACATAACAGATCAAAAATCTGGTTAATAAACTGATTTAAAATTTTCAAAATATTTATTTTTTATCCACTCTAAATCCATGTGATAGACTGATTAGCAAATGTTGAGTTCACTTCTTGTGTTTGTGCTTCAGCTACTTTGTTAAAATAACCTTCCTTTAATGCATATATGGCATTTGCCTCCTTGTTATGAAGTTTTTTCCTGTTTCTAATAATTATCTCAAAATATGCAAAATCTTAATGATTTTTTTGTTTTTGTAGTGCCTTATATGTTGTGGATCTTAAGAAGTTCAGAAAGATTGCTGCAGGAGACAGACTTCGGGGCCAATACCAGGCTCTAAGTCAAGATCCAAACAGTCTATCAAACCTAGATCAGGTATTCAAGAAGATAAATAACGTTTTTTCTCTAACATATTCTTCCCGTTTTTCTCTAATGTTTTTACTATTTGTGGTTACCATATAGACGTAGTTACTTTCTTATTAACGTAGGGGGTGCTCTCCACACAAGGTTTGAAAATGTGCTTTCTGTACTGTTGTCACATCATGTTTTTAAGTTGTGATTGGTTTACTAAAGTATAGCTAGAATATCCAGGGGTAGGTATTTTTATTATATTATCAAATAAATTATGTGCATTATGCACATTTTAAAGAAAATAGAATGTCGGGTAATAGTTCTCCTACTGTCTAGTGTGTGTAAATCTTCTCTTGGGCAGTCTGTGCAGTGGAATCCAGCCTACCACCCTTCATTACAAACAGACCAAAATGCAAGGAGAGTTCTATTTGTTGATTTTTATAGTTGTTGTTGTTCAGCTTTTTAATGCAGAGAATTTCAGTTCTTATTGTTCATATACACTGCAACATTTGCTATAGTTAATCATAGATTGCTTAAATCCTGTCACTGAGACATGGGATTGTGTGGTGAATGGACTAGGCCCCAATGCTCCCTGATGGAAACCTCAGTGTTCTACCATACCTGTCCCAGAAAAGGAACAGTTTAAGTCCTCCAAGTAGCCTCAAGAGACTGCACAGGGAGCAGCAAATCAGGGGGATTCTGCAAAAGGCTAACCAAGCAGAGAGACTGTGGGAGGCTGCCAGTCAGGGCCTGAGAGGTCTGTATGAAGAAGACCTGCGGAGACAATTCCTCACTTGAGCCAGAGGAGCGCAGTTGGTGCTTCTGTGGTATTTGTCTACTCCAGAGCCTGGAGAGCTTACTGCTGTCAGACAGGGAATGGGAAGAAGCTTCTGGCTGGTTGCTGGGATGCATGACTTCAGTCCTACAGAAAGAGGTGACACTCTGGTAAAGGCTGGCGCCTCTGGGAGTGGCCCAGGAAACTGAAATCAGTTTAGCTAAAGGGACCCGAAGGCACATGAGCCCCACTTCCCTGGTGACCTGGAAGGGGAGATATAGGCTTACCAGGTCCCACCCTGAAGATCCCAAGCATAGCAGCCATGTGCTATCATGTTTCTTCAGCTAATCTGAACTACTTAATGACCCAGTTGGAATCATAGAATCATAGAAGAGTAGGACTGGAAGGGACCTCGAGAGGCCATTGAGTCCAGCCCCCTGCCCTCATGGCAGGACCAAGCACTTTCTAGACCATCCCTGAAAGCCATCAATCTAAGCTCTTCTTAAATATCTCCAGTGATGGAGATTCTACCACCTCCCTTGGCAATTTGTTCCAGTGTTTGATCACCCTGACAGTTAGGAACTTTTTCCTAATGTCCAACCTGAACCTCCCCTGCTGCAATTTCAGTCCATTGCCTCTTGTTCTATCCTCAGAGGCAAGGAAGAAGTTCCCTCCCTCTGCCTTATGATACCCTTTTAGATACCTGAAAACTGCTATCATGTACATGTATCATGAAAGTACTCAGAATTTTTGTTTTCCCATCCCCCACCTGATTCCTTGGTGATGGATACCATAAGGACATGGGGATGAACAGCATTTCTCTGGGGTTGCCCCTTACAGTAAGGATCAGAAGAAAGAGGACATTTTTGGCCAAATGGCATATTCATTCATGACCTTTCAGTTTTATATTGAAAACCGTGAGGTATTCATGGCCAGATAGAACTTCATTGCCGTGTCTACACTAGCCCAAAACTTCGAAATGACCATGCAAATGGCCATTTCAAAGTTTACTAATGAAGCTCTGAAATACATATTCAGCGCCTCATTAGCATGCCCAGCAGCTGCGGCACTTCGAAATTGCTGCGGCTCGCCGCCGTGCAGCTCATCCAGACGGGGCTCCTTTTCGAAAGGACACCAGCAACTTCGAAATCCCTTTGTTCCTAACAGCAGATAGGAACAAAGGGATTTTGAAGTTGCCAGGATCCTTTCGAAAAGGAGCCCCATCTGGACGAGCCTCACGGCAGCGACCTGTAGCAATTTCAAAGTGCCGCGACTGCCATCATGCTAAAGAGGCGCGGAATATGTATTTCAGCGCTTCATTAGTAAACTTCGAAACGGCCATTTGCCTGGTCATTTTGAAGTTTTGGGCTAGTGTACACGTAGCCCATAAGTTACAACAGGTTTGCAACCTTTATTGAACTTGTTGCACAGGAGCATAGGAAGCACTTCCAAGGCATCAGTAAGGAGGGTCAGTTGTTAGCCAGAGCCTCTTCCCAAACATCATTACATGTCCTGGATGATGAACATACAACACATAGTGATTGTCATGTGCAGAGTGTCATGGTTCCAGGTGGCAAGTTTCTTGAAAGAAGTTCAGAACACAATTGATAACCTCCCATTTAATGGTCAGAAACTCTTCTCTAGAACTATGGGAGATTCCACAGTCACACAGCACCATGTAGGCCATGCCATGGATTTATATAGAAGCATTAATATATTCTTTGTCTTATTCTCTATCCCTCAGTGATTTCAGATTCTGTTTGGTGGTTGTTTTGTTTTGTTTTGTTTTGTTTTGTTTTGTGTTTTTAAATTGCTGCTGCACATTGAGTGGATGTTTTCAGAGAGCTATCCACAATAACTCCAAAGTCTCTCTCGAGTGGTGACAGCCAATTTAGTCCCCACCATATTATGCTAATAGTTTGAATTGTTTCCCAATAAGCATTACCTGTTTCCCAATAAGTATTATTAAATTCATCTGCCATTGCCCAGTCTGCTAGTTTTGAGAGTAGCACTTATTGTACATAAGGTTGCAGAAGCAGGCCCAGAAATATCAGATACAAGCAGTATCACTTGCATCAAATATACCAACATAAATTGAATCTAAGGATAGGTCTACAACACACTGTTATTTTGAAATAAGAGCCGTTATTTTAAAATAACTGTGCTAGTGTCAACACAACGCAACTGCTAATTTGAGATACATTTGAAATAATGGTTGACTTATTTTAAAATTGGTAACCCTCATTTCATGAGTGTTATGGAATTGCTCACTGGCCACCACAACAGGGCTAGGTCCGACTCTAGGATCCTGCAAATACTACATTAAGGGCCCGATCCAAAACACAGGTTTATTGATGTACAGAAGTACAGCTCGAGCTGGGTGCCTCCAGGGAGGGACCCCGCCTTGCAGAAACCATTAACAATTATACCCCCCCAGTTTGTAACACCGCCCATGCCCCTGCCCAGAGTCCAATCCCCTAACTTGAGTAGGGGTCTTCACTCTTCCTAATTGGATGGATCCAGGTGCTGGGAAGATGATCTTGCTGTAGACGCCCGATCATCTTCAAGCAATTGTTATCCAAACTCCTTGCATTCCTCTCTCATTGCTGTCTTTTCAAACTCCTTTTCTGCTCATCAAGAACCAGTTTCTACTGGTTTTGCAGCCGCCTCCCTATTATTCTGCTCACGTCAGCCTGACCTGGGCCTAAGGCTTCAACAAATTTAGTGACTAGTGCTAAGCTAGGAGAACAAAATTTCTTATAACATTTCTTAAAGCATGTATACCAGTGATTCCCCATAACAATGAGGAATAGCACCTGTTTTGCTACAGCTATTTTGATGTAGGTGCCTGTAAGACAGGGAATAGAGCCTATTTTGAAAAAAGCCATAGTACGTCCAATGGCTCTAGTCACAATAGGCTTCATAGCTACATCTACATTACATTCCTCTTTCGAAAGAGGAATGCAAATGAGAGAAATTGGAAATGCAAATGAAGTGCTGATTTACATATCTCACCGTTCATTTGCATAATCTCTTTCCATAAGAGATTCTTGGGAAAGGAAAAAGCGTTGTAGATGTGGTTCTTTTGAAAATAAACCCCATTTTCAAAAGCACCCTTATTCCTAAAAAGAATTAGGAATACGCGTTCTTTCAAATATGGGGTTTATTTTTGAAAGAACCTTATCTAAACTGCTTTTTTTCTTTTGAAAGAATATCTTCTGAAAAGAGGTTATGCAAATGAAGTGTGAGATAGGTAAATTATAGCTTCAGTTGCATTTCTGATTTCCCTCATTTGCATTTCTCTTTCAAAAGAGGAATATAGCGTAGGTGTAGCTCATGTGTGTAGATGCTGTATTTTGAAATAGCTAAGTGCTTTTTCAAAATGCATTTTTGTGTGTAACAGCACTGTTTCAAAATAAGCTATTTCAGAATAGCTATTTCAGAATATCTTATTTCAGAATAAGAAGATAATTATTTTGGAAATATTATTTTGTTTTAAGAAGAAGGGTTATTTCAAAGATGGGGTTTACTTTCGAAAAAGCCACATCTACATTGCTTTTTTTCTTTCGAAAATTGCATATGCAAATGAATGTACATCTGGACCTCATTTGCATTTTGTTTTCCCTCATTTGCATGTCTCTTTTGAAGGAGGAATGCAAGTGTAGACACAGCCTAAGAAAAGACCACACCTTTTGGCGTTGCAAGGAAATCTTCTGTACGTGATTTGTAATTAACAGATGGAATGGGATACCAGTGACTTTAGCAGTTATTAATTAATTTGAAAAATAAGTAGACAAACACTTAGAAACTTAGTAAAATACGTCACAGAAATGGGAACAGAGATGGGTGTTTTCTATGTCTCCTTCAAGTAATAGTAGTTTAATAATTCATTTTTTTGGTAATCTGTTATTCACATACCAGAATTCAAGGTTACTAATTTTGTGATTTGTTACATAATTTGTGCAGGATCTTCCCAATAATATGATTCATCAATTGTCCATTAAATCTCTCCCGCAAGAATGGCTCTGGTGTGAAACGTGGTGTGATGATGAATCCAAGAAAAAAGCTAAAACAATTGATTTGGTAAGTCAGTTTGGAGTTAATGAAAATGTCATTTTATTAACCTGGATTTCTTCAGTTTTCACCAGATGTGATATTTAGCTCTGTGCTCTCAAGTACAAGGCCCTCAGATACAAGACCCCAAGACCTCTCAAGTACAAGTGTGCTGATGGCTACTGATTTTAGATCACCCACTGAGTGAGACAGAAGCAGCTATGCTGGAAAGTTCAGTAGTACCAACTCCCCATGTATAAGTGACTAAAACCCAGTAATACGCATCCTTTCCTCCCAGAGCAGCTTACAGGAATAGCACTTTCTTCTTCGAGTAGTGTCCCATGGGTGCTCCACTCTGGGTGTTGGGGCATCTTCACGCCAGCGCTCAGAGATTCTTGCATAGCCATGGTTTCCTGCACATGCGCAGAAGCGCCTCCTTGTGCTCTCTGGTGCATGCCCGGTGCAGGCTCCTCAGTTCCTTCTCTACCGTCCTGAGCTGCAGATGGAGCGTCGTCAGTCTCTGCAAAAGAGTTTGAATTTTGTCAGCTAGTTAGCTTGTAGCTCATATTCAGCTGTTCCCTAGTCCAAGTTGCCTACCCTTGTTCTGCATTTACAAAAAAACGGTTTTGATTCGTTGGGTTAGAGTTAGTTAGCTGAAGTGCTGCATCACTCCCCGGGTTTTAAGCTGTGTGCCACGTGCAAGGATACCATGCCTGCTTTGGAAAGCCATGTGTGTCCCTGTGGGTGCTCCACTTCCCTCCCTCCTTCCCCTGCTTTGGAGCATCCTGCTCTATGACTATGTCTACACTAGCCCCCACCTTTCAAAAGGGGGTGCTAATGAGACACTTTGGCAGATGCTAATGAGGCGCTGCCATGAATATGCAGTGACTCATTCGCTTAATGCTGGCCATGGTGATTTGAAAGTGCCCGCTACACATAATACATTTGAAGCTGCACGGGACCTGATCGAACTAATGTCCGATACTGTGTTAACTTGCATTGCAGCACCATAGCTCACACCAGCTCCGTGCACATCAGTGACCACAGCACAGTCCTTGGCATTGGTGAGCCCTCAAACTGTAGCCACGTGCACAGTGCATGTGCCTGTAGCACCATTTTCCCTCCAGCAACCTCTGGCAACAGCCCCTCTTCAACTGCCTACATGTATGGTACCGGTCACACCTCCTCGGGGGCAGGCCAACCCAGCACTGGGGGAAGCCCTTTGCTATGGAAGGGCTCACTTCCCCTCAGCACTGTGCTTCAGCGCCGGAGAGCTGGACCCCAACATCAGCACTGCTATGGTCAGAATTTGAGGGGTACTCAGATTCTGACTCTTCAGTCTCTGATAGGAGCATCTCTCGGCATCACTCTCAGCATGGCTCTTGGCACAAGTCTCAGCACGGCTCTTGGCGCAAGTCTCAGCACCGCTCCTGGAAGCAGGATACCCACCAAGACATTACTGGATTTTAAGATGACCATACAAAAACCTTAATGCAACCACTGTTCTATGTTTACACCAAATCTTGAGCAAAGTCAGTCAAGTGAGATGCCTACTGAAAGCGTACGATTCACTGAATCTGTTTATATTGCTCATAGGCTGGAAATATTATATATGGAGTTATAAGTAGCGACTCTATCCCTGTATTTGAAATGTTCGTTTCTGGGAGCCCTCAACAGGAAGTGTGGCAACCTACCATGAAAGGGTTCCTAGTCAAACGAAGCAGTACTTGACAAAGAATGGGCCTTATCAGATTCCAGTCACCATCTGAGGAATTGAACTGTGAACATGTAACTCAGCAGACAGGCGATGGCAGATTGCCTATGAAGGACTTGCCCATGTAACAGGCTCCATCTTGGACATGCTTCAACACAGGGAGAACAATGGAATTCCCTCCACATGGGCAAGAGTACAAAGGGGGCCAGGTGAGTTCCTCCACTGGTCTTCATTCCAGCTCATCACATCAGGAGCATCTGTGCTGTGAACGGAGCCCAGAAGGATTGATGACCCATCCTAACAAGGAGGTATTCCAGAGACTTCTAAGATAGCAGCCTGTTCCACCTCTGTTGCAAACCTGCATCAAGAACTTTGTGATTGGTGTATGTAATTTGATCACTTTAACAATTTTACTCTCAACCTATTTTCTTTCTTTCTTTCTTTCTATTAATGAATCTTTAGATTTTAGATTCTAAAGGGTAGGTACAATGTGCTCTTGTGGCTAAGATCTGAGGTAAACATTGATCTGGGAAGGTGGCTGGTCCTTTGGGATAAGAAGAATCTGTTCAGACTTGGTGGGATTGGTTTCCATAACCTCTCACCTGTATAAGGAGGGATACTGATTGTGGCACAAGAAAAATTGGATTGTGCAAGGGAATTGTTTGTGTGACTTCTTGCTGGCCAGTGTGGCAATAGAAGTGCTCTGTGTGACTGGTTTGCTGTGCCTCATGATGGACGACCCTCAGTTTTGGGCTACAAGTAGTCCTGTTCTAAATAATTTGCCTTGATTTGTCCCTCACAGCATTGCACAGAAAAAACTCCAATATTACATGCACTAATCTGCACCTGCTCCATCTTAGCCTCCTCAGTGGCAGGGCAACATGCGATGGCCATTTTGGACCCCTTGGATCTTCCACCAGGCTCAGTGCCAGAATTTCTGGACTATATTGATGGTTTCCATACCTAGGAGTCCTCCACTGGTGACAGAGGTCTTTCACAATGAGGCCATAAAAGCCCCTGACCTAGTGCAACCTCAGCGGTAGGGCCAGTTGGTGGACACCTGTTGTCCCAGTTGACCCCACAACCTAAGCTCCAATTTCACAGGACTTTCTTGGAGAGCTGGAGGACTTGAAGTGCCTCGAGCATTGTCTTCCTCCTCCCCTGATGAAGCCGTACCTAGGGGTTTGGTTACATCTTTGCCAACTACAGACCTCATAGGTCAACAGGACCTTCTGCACAGGCTAGCCTCAGCATCTAGGTGGAGGAGATGGTGGAAGAGGCCAATCCCATGGTGGATATACTGGCAGTGGACGGCGCTTCTAGAATGGCCTTGCCTCTCATTAAAAACATTAACGCAACTTCCATAACCAGCGTCCATTCCCCTGACCACTAGAGGGGTTGAAAGGTTATACTTTGTTCCCCAGGTGGGGCAAAAACATTTATTTACCCACCCGCAACCAAGAACTTTGGTCATGGATGCAGCCGTTCATAGGGAGCAACAAAGTCTACCTAGGCCTACCCTCAAAATAGAGAGGCAAAGAAAATTGACCTCTTTGGACAGAAAGTTTATTCTTCTGGGGAATTGCAGGTGTACATAGCAAATCAGCAAGCAGTGTAGAGTCACTGCGCTTTTAACAGCTGGGCGGCCTTGAGGAAATCCCATGACCTTCTTCCCTCTCACTCTAAGCAAGAGTTTGGAACCCTCCTCGAGGAGGGCTAGGTGGTATCCCAGGCCAGCTTACAAGCAGGCCAGGATACAGCAGGTTCCACAGCTCATGCTATGGCTACTGGTGTGGTGATGAGATGTAATGCCTGGCTTCATGTCTTCGGGAGTCGACCCGAGGTGCAACCTATGATTCAAGACCTCTGATTTGACTGCCAGGGCTTATTGGCAGCCAACACAGATTTTCATTTACATAGTTTAAAGGACTCACAAGCCACATAAAAGTCCCTTGGAATACAGACCCCAGCACCGCAGAGAAGGCAGTTTAGACATCTGTCCCCCTCCCAGATATTATCCTGCCCAACCGAGACAGTGCAAGGGTAGCAATTGCAGGGGACATTGCTCGAGGTCATCCTCATGTAGAGGCCCATCGTCTAACAAGCCATCCCAGGGCCCTAAACCCAGCTTTTGAAGGTGCTCCTGATGCTGGAATACCAGTTTTCTGTCAAATCATCTTCCCTTCATGAATCACTTTTCCCAGTTCTACCATGTGTTGGTGTTGCATCACCTTGGACTGTTGGATCCTAAGCTTGGTAGAATCAGGATACTCTGTTGAGTTTTTCTCCCTCCCCTTCAATCCTCCACCCCGGTCCCTGTTCAAGGACCCTTCTCATGAGCATCTCTTATTTCAGGAGGTGCAGTTGCTCCTTTCCATGTGAGCAATACAAGGGGTCCTCAGGAGTTTTTGGGTAAGGGGTTTTATTCCCCTTATTTTATTCCAAAAGCCAAATGGGTACGGTCTATCCTAGACCTGCGTTATCTCAATTCCTTCCAAGAACAGAAGTGGTTTCACATGGTTACGCTGGGGTTTATAATTCCTTCCCTGAATCCCAGAGACTGGTGTGCCACCCTCAACATGAAGGCTGCATTCTTGCACATAGCCATCACTCTGACCCACAGGATATTGTAGTCAGGAAAAAACACTATCAGTTCAGGGTTCCCCCTTTTGGCCTTTCATCAACCACCAGAGCAGGGGTCAGCAACCAAAATAGCAAGAAGAGCCTTTTTTTTGCTTTTTTTTTTTTTTTTTTGGATTCAGTAAAAAACTCAATCATTTAATAGCTGCAATGCATGTGAATACAAGACAGTCCTTAATAAATAATGTCAAACCGTATCATTTGTAACCCCTATTTTAAGAACAGCTCACACACAATGATTTGTAATGGGATACATGTTTACTGCAGGACATTCACAAACTTTTTACATATTCTGTTTCCTCACACTTTACACGTGTATGTTTGAACCACTGTCTTCCTAACTTTCACTCACAAATTTTCTCTCTCTCTGGAGGATGGTATTCTACTTCATTTTTGTTTTTGAAATCACTGTATAGCTGCTGTGATACTTTGATGAAGCACTCTTTTATATATTCACCATCCATGAACAGCTTTCCTCATTTCACAATCTCTTGAGTTGCCACAAAGCTAGCCACAGTTCTGATATTGGGTGACTTCACCTAGTTAGCGAACGTGTTCTTACTTTTCTCTGCTTTGTGTAGCAGCTCCTCCATGGCTTTTTTTTTTTTCTGGCATCACCAGCTAGATACTGACCAGCAAAAGTGGTATCATTTTTAAGAAAATGCCTCTCAAGGTTGCATTTTTGTTGGTGGTGAATTTCTCATTGCAAATGAGACATAAAGACAGCCCGTACAAACTAGATATAATTGTGAAGGACTGGGTCCATTCCATTTGAAATTCTCTGTTTTCGTTTTAAATTTTCCTCTTTTTTGAAGCCATTCCATCCCCAGTTTAATTATGCCAATTTAACTTCATGTTTAATTTCAATTTTCTTTCTTAAAATGCATGTAGCCATTCACAGCAGGAATGCTGCAAACTTCCTTTTCCAAATCAGGACTTAAATAGCAAAATGATCAAAACACAGATACAGTATAATCTCCCACAGTGCACTGCACATATTAAAGGGGGAGTTGTCCAGTGTTTTGAGATCACATCATTTGCTATTTAGGTATGAGATGTTTCTTTGTTTGGCTTTTTAGATGTTCATCATTTCTCAAAAAAAATCAGGAAGGTGTTTTTTGTTTGTTTGTTTGTTTGCTTTTTTACTTTGCAATTATAGCATCAGGAACCACAAACAATTCCTTAAAGAGCCACAAGCAGGTTGCAGACCCCTGCCCCAGGTTTTTTACAAAGTGTATGGCAGTGATGGCAGCCTACCTGCACAAACACAGAGTCCAGGTGTTCCCATATATCAACAACTGGGTAACCAAGGCTGTGTATTGAGAACAGGCTGAGGACCATGTAACCTTCATGAGGAACACATCCCAAGAGATGGGATTAATCCTCAACTAAGTCAAATCAACCCTTACATCCACATAGACCATAGAGTTTATAGATTCAGAGAGGGACTCTCATCTAGCCAGAGCCACTACCAGAGTGTCATTGTCAGTCAATAAAAAACATGCTTGAATCTCTGCAAGTACCCCATCACTCTCGTACGCACTTGCATATGGTGGCATATGGTGCCCCACATCAGACTCCAGATCAGACCACTAAAGTGGCTGGCAAAAAACTACAGATCAGGCTGGGACCCATTGCATGTAGTTCTGACCGTCCCACCAGCGACCCTGCGCTCTTTCATGTGGTGGCATCAGAGCAATGTGGTCTATGCAGGGGTGCCTTTTGCCAGGCCTCAGCCTGCAATGACGCTGGTGACCAATGCTTCAGCACTCCATTGGGGAACTCATTTGTGCAGTCTGAGGACTCGAGAGTTGTGGTCCCAGCAGGAGCTGGATCTTCGCAGTAATGTGAAGGAACTCAGGGCTGTCAGACTTGCATGTCAGGCATGCAGAGTACAGATGCAGGGAACCTGTACAGCAGTAATGGTGGACAGTACATCAGCTATGTTTCCCATAAGCATGGTGGGGTGTGTTCTTCTCCCCTCTGCAAGGAAGCCCTGGATCTATGGGAATTGTGTGTCAAAAGTTCAATTCACTTACAAGCATCTTATTTCCCCAGGATTCAGAACGACCTGGCAGATCGCCCCAGTTGATCATTTCTCATTCGCAAGTGGTCGCTGAGACCAGACATGGCTTGATCAGTTTTCCAGAACTGGGGTCTTCCCAATTTAGCCCTGTTTGCCACACAAACCAACTGAAAGTTTCAAAGGTTCTGCTCATTCATGAAACACAGTCCAGGCTCAGCATCAGATGCTTTTCATTGGTAACGGACGCACCATCTAATGTATTTAGGGAACAGAAAACTGCTTATTTAGTGGCTAGTATCTCTGCCTTCTACAACAGTAGTTTATCCCATCAGGCTGGGTCTGTCACAGTGTCTATATGTATATACAACATACTGTTAAAAATGTAAAAATTTCATGGAGAAGGGAGAGAAAAATGTTCCTTACGTGTAATTTATATCTGAAGACATATGTTTAGCAGTCTTCACCCAACATAATCTCAGATTATAGAACCATAGTTCTGAGGAAAAATAATCATTCCGTGTCTGTTACCAAAGGTTTAAGGTGTATGCTTTATAGCTCCCATAGTGGTTTTGGATTTATTAGAATGAGCCTTTGCGAGGAGACCTTGCTGGGTGGGGCACCTTACCTCCTGGATATCAGCTGTAACCACTTCCAGGGTTACTTATGGAGGTAGCAGGAACATTTCTGTCAAAACAAATGTTTGCCAAAAAATTAGGGGGAGGAAGAAATTGTGAATAGTTTTCCATTATTTGACCATCTCTAATTATCAGGCAATATTTCAGAGAATAGAAATGTACAGAAAGGGACCAAATGTTTACTCCCTAACAACATGAAAGTGAAAAAGATGCCACACTATCCTATGCTTTGTTCAAACTTTCCCAGGTATAGATAAGTTTTTGTTTGAGGATTATTTACGTTTTACTTTACTCAAAATGGTTCAATTTATATAAAGCCTTGAATTTATTTTGCTCATCCTTCTTCCCTTGTACCATCACGTAAGTATCAGTTCATTATTCTTCAATTTTTTTCCAATCCAAAGATCACAGAGTGGTCAGGAAAATACTTTTTTAAATTCTTTTGTTGCTCTGACACATATCTGAAGCACTAGAGATCTTTTTAAAGCAAAAAAGGCTTTTTTGTTTTGATAGTATACAGACTGGCATGGCTCCCTCTCTGTTACTTTTTAAAGCAGTTTCAGTTAATTTACCAGTTTGACTTTTTCCTTTTTCTTATGGTCTTTTCCCTGTTCCCATTACTTACATCTAACTTCACTTCTTTTAGCCAGGTAGGTAATATCTTTTGCAGACTCCCCTCAAGAGAGACTTGTAGACTTAGATAATTGAGATCTGTTGCCTAGTTTCAATGTACCAGTACATTTCTAATACTTGGCAATTTCTGAAATAACAAACGAAGCTTATAGTACCACCACTGGGTACTTGACAAAATATTTGATCATTTTTTCACAGAGGAACTTTCATTTCTATTGAGCATTTAAATTAAAAGGCTGTGTCTACACTTAGGAAAAACTTTGAAATGCCCATGCTGATGGCCAAATCGGAGAATACTAATGAAGTGCTACAATGAATATTCAGCACCTCGTTAGCATGCTGCCTGCTGCGGCACTTGCCGCGTTTCGCTCGCACGTGGCTCATCTACACGGGGATCCTTTTCGAACGGACCCTGCAAACATGAACATCCCCATATTCCTATCAGCTGATGTTTGCAGGGTCCTTTTGAAAAGGATCCCCATGTAGACGAGCCACGTGTGAGCAAAATGCGGCAAGTGCCACGGCTGGCAGCATGCTAATGAGGTGCTGAATATTCATTTCAGCACCTCATTAGTATTCTCCATTTTGGCCATTAGCATGGCCATTTTGAAGTTTTTCCAAAGCATATCTGTAGCCAAAAAGGTTTAAATAACTTCATCAGATTTTGTTTTATAGACCATTTCATACTGTTTTATTGATGAATCTCAAGGTAGTTTACCAGATATATGTTGCCCTTTAAGTGATCTGTAACATTAACAGAACAGCTAATTAGGTCTGAGGTTATTTAGATAAATGAATGATTATATAGGAGACTGAAGACATGCCTGGTGACAAATGGTCAGTCCTGTATGTAAAATATAAAAATGTTACTCAGTTGTTTAGATTGACTAAAATAGCGGTGATTGAAAAATATGATAAATAATAGTCCTACTGTGTTCTGCTTTCCTGTAAAATATTAATAGCTAGATTTTTATCCAAATAATTTGCATGGCTAATTTAATTTTTAAGAACTTTCAAAACTGATTTTGGCATATTTTTTCCCCTTGAATTAACGGTACACATTCATTTCAAAAGGGCTACGTAGTGGAACACTTGTCTTAGTATTTAATTTTGTAGCCAGTTTTTAGCAGCGTTCAGTTTTGTGACCTATTATTCTTCCATCACTAACAATGAGCAGAAAAATACATGTATTTCCTTATCATGGTTCATGTGTTTTTCATTTGTTCTTTTTGTTTGAGTGTGATATATATTATACTTGCAGTGTAATAACCCCAAAACCAAAGAACCCAAACTACAGGCTGCATTGAGGATAGTACCAGAATGGGCTCAGTATGATTCTGAAATACAAAAGCTAATAAAGCAAATTGGAAAAGGGAAGAAAAACTTGGCTCGGACTTCTCAAAAAGGTAAGAGAATAAATATTTTCACTTGCATGTTCAACTTAATAAGCATGCTTATCTGATTTCTCATTGGTAATTTAAGAAAACATATGGGGTTATATACATATATGTTGTGCCTTGAGTCATTTTCCATATTCTTGAGAAAGTTGTGTGCATCATGTTAGATTGATTTTAAGGAGTGCTAAGTTTGACTTTCTAGCCCCGCCCCCTCTGAGGTGGTATAACGCAAAGTTTGAATTCAAAAGGTCAAATTAATGCTAGTGTGGAAACAGCATTATTTTTAAATGATTTTATTCACCTCCAGGGGTAACCCAGAGATATCCCACAATGTCCCACATGTGTCCATTTTGGCCACTTTCACCTCTGCAGCTCTACAGATATGCATGAAGTAGGTAACAGGAAGCCCGGGAATTGTAATGCATTTTCTTTTTATTTAAAAAAAAAGGGTTGCTAGCACACCTCAGAAGTGCACCTATGGAGAGATCACATCTAACCATCATCAGGTCTCAGGTTCTAGTTCTGATCAGTGTTCTCAGTTTGCAAAAGAGCCCCCACATGGAGCCATCAGGAAATGCAGGATCTCATTTCTGTGGGAGGGGGATGAATATGTGCTGAGTAAACTGCGAACCAGCAAAAGAAATGCAGACATTTATGAAAAGATTTCTCAGGGCATGGTAGTGAAGGGGCACACCAGGGACGCTCAGCAATGCCGGATGAAAATCAATGAGCTCAGGCAGAATTATCAGAAGGTGAAAGAAGCCAATGGGTGATCTGGGTTATGTCCCAAAACATGCCACGTCTACGAGCAGCTCAATGCGATTCTTGGGAAGGACACAATCATAGTCACCAAGAATTGCATGGACTCGTCTGGAGACAATGCTTGGCTCTCTGGTGAGAGCAGCAAGGGTAAGGAGACAGGCCAATGAAGAGGAAGATGCCAGTCAACAAGCAATTCAGCATATGTCTGAGGAAGCTGATCCTGCCAGCAGCCAGGAACACTTCATCACTCTGGAGGCAGTCCCCTCATTGCAGGATGCTCCGGAGTCCAGCAGTGCTGGAGAGGGCTCTTCTGGTGAGTATATTTTTTAAACTGCTATGAGCGGGTTGTAGCTGGTTTGGGGTGGGGGTTACTTCTGTTTAGCATATATTTTTAAACTGCTACAAGTGGGTTGTGGGTAGGCTGAGGTGGATCTATGCATCCACAGCCCAGGGTTCCTAGAACAGCTTGTTAATATTTCTGGGGATGGAGTGCTTATCCTTTTGGAGATCTCCATAAAGGTCTCAGCCAGGTACTCTGCTATTTTTCTCACAAGGTTTTGGGGAAGCTTGATTTATTCCAGCTTCCACGATAGCTCACCTTGCCATGCCAAGCCACCAGTAAATAATCTGGCATCATGGCACTACACAGTGTTCTGGCAAATTTTTACACACTTGTGCCCACAGAGTATGCATGTGTTTTCTTTTTCATTCTCTGTTGTTCTTAGGAGGCTGATGTCTCTTTTTGCAACCTAGAAGCAGCATGGGAGGTTTCATGAACATCTGTCCCTTTAGCGTTATTGTACTGCTCCATGTCCATTTAAATTTTTCAGGACTGCCCTACCACACTACAAGGTTGGTGGGCTCTCCATCTCCCACCTCACCTGTGTGGCTGGAATGCTCTCCTGGCCCCCTCCCCTCCCACCATGCTCCTAGCAGTCTGTCTGGGTACCCCCACCCCACCCCCACAACCATATGGCTGCAAAGGATTTATGAGGAAACCCTGAGAAAGTTGTTTTCTGTGCTTTACCTTTTACAGGGCTGCTCCCCCAACACACCATGTGGCCAGCGGGCTCACCCCCTTCCCACTACCACCATGCGTCTGTCAGGCTGTGTGGACACTGCTCCCAGACACTGGTATGTTCAGTATGGGCTTTCTCTCCTTTAAAAGGCTTGTTTCCCTTTACAGGTTTAGGAGGAGAAGCCAATAAAGTTTGTTTTTTTTCTGCACTTAACATTTTACAGGGCTTTGTTTCAACACCCCCACCTCCCTTAATCCCAAGGATCTTACTATGTCTGCAGTGAAATTGTCTGGAGAAGTTTGTAGCTTCTTTTCTGCAGAGGATGATTCTGTCATCCTTAAGAAGCCAAAAGTGGCCTTAGAAAACAAAAGTAGCAATGATTGTCAAACAGATGTCCATTCATTTTATGGATCTGTGTATTGTATCACATTTTAAAATTGTATCTAAATTTTGACCTTGACTGTCTTCAACAGGCAGCGTGAATGGGGGTGACAGGGTTGGTGTGATGCGCAGGAGGAAAAGAACAAAGCAGGGTCTTTTCCTGCAGCAGCTGCAAGAGGCCCAGAAGGAGTTGAACCCAAGCTGCTGCTGACAGAAACTAGACCCAGCAGTGGTGGCAAAGCGTGATTCAGCAAAGGGCCCAGGACTCGGCAGAGCTTCTGTCAGCTGTCAAGGAACAAACCAAAATCCTCTGGTCCATGCTGGAACTGCAGAGGGACACCCACCACAGAATGCACAGTTATACAGCTTTCGTACCCTGTCATCCAACTTCCCCTTGATGTTGCCCAACCTTCCCTCATATGGGGGACAAGGACAAGGACACTCACAGTCTACCCCCCAGGATCTCTCCTCCACATGATGGCAGGATTCCCTTTCTTTTTCCCACCCCCTGACCCTCAGCCCCCCAAATAAAAAAATGCCATTGTGAAAACCATAGTGTTGTTTATTGGTTAATGTGGGGGTGGGGTGCTGTTGGAGGTGCTTTCATAAAGGTCAAGCACACATCATCATGCAGGGTGGGGGGTTGTATCACAATAGTTAAATACAGCAGATTTATGTGGCTGTCTGCTCGTTCATAAAGCTATTTTTTCAAAGCATTCCTGATTTTAATTGCATCTGTCTGTGGACTGCTGATTGGTCTTGTGTCTGACTGTTTATTAACTCTGCCCAGGGCATCTGCCTCTGCCACCCAGTCTGGCATGAAATTTTTCCCCTTTGCTTTGTTATGGACAATACAGCAAGCTGAAACCACAATGGAGATGTTGGCTTCACAGATGTACAAATGGGTCAGAAGGTACCTGAATCTGTCTTTTAAACAGCCAAAGGTACATTCCACCACCATTCTGCACTTGCTCAACCTGTTATTGTGCTTCTTGCTGGAGTCCAGGGTGCTTCATGAGCCAAGGGAACAGAGGGTAAGCAAGGTCATCCAGTATCACTACGGGCATCTTTAGGGCTCCAATCTTTATTTTCTGGTCTGGGAAGAAAGTCCCATCCTGGAGCTTTCTGAACAGACCTGAATTTTTAAAGGTGCATGCATTGTGCACCTTTCCCAACCATTCCATGTAGATGTCAGTGAAATGACCTTTGTGATCCACCACCTCCTGCAACACCATGGAGGAGTACCCCTTTGTGGTTTGTGTAGTCTGAGGCCAAGTGGACTGGGGCCAGGATAGAGATGTATGTTCCATCTATTGCCCCCACCACAGTTAGGAAACCCGTGGCAGCAAAGCTGTCCAGTATGTCCTGCACATTTCCCAGAGTCATGGCTTTCACAGCAGCCAAATTATTGATTGTCTTGGTACATGGATCACAGGGTCCCTCACTCTAGATCGGCCAACCCCAAATTGCTTTCACACTGTTGGGCCTTGCAAACTTCCACAGAGCAATTGCCACTCACTTGTGAACTGCCTAAGCAGCTCTCATTCTGGTATTGCTGCACTTTAGGCCAAGGGACAGCAAATCACAAAGATCCATGAAAGTTGGCTTGCACATGTGGAAATGCTGCAGCTACTGCTGATTGTCCCAGGCCTCTAAAACTATGCTGTCTCACCAGTGTGTCCTGGTTTTACATCTCCAGAACCGGCACTCTACTGCATGCAGCGCAGCCAGGGCAACCCTCAGCTATGAATTCCTGGTCTCCAATGCTTCAATATGATACAAATCGACCTTCACATCTTCCCACTCACTTTGTCTAATTAAATAATGCATGACACTTTAGGAAGTGGCCATAACACACTTTGTAACAGCTGTAAGATGTTCAGGATCCTTGCTAGTACTGTGCAATGGCATGAGCCAGGGCAGACGCCGGAAAAATGGAGTGAAATTTCTTGGGCTGTTTGCTTTCAAACAGCAGGAGGCAGGGGACATGTGTTCTGGGATGATGACATCAGACACCCACAAACACTTGTGGCACATTTAAAACCCCAAAATGCAATGGAGTGCAGGCACTGTGGGATGGGTACCCACAATGCATTGCTGACACAGGCAATGGAGACACGCTATGTCAACTTTCTGGACATTTGTGGACACTCATCTTTGACTTTATGAAAAAAATCTAGTGGTAAGAAGTTGACTTCAATAAATGGGGTTTTTTTTCGTAGTAGAAATGTTGCTTTAGTTACATGATGCCTTGGTGCCCGAAAACTACTTTGAAAGGGTCAAATCCTGGCCTTGTTGATGTCAGTGGCAAAATTTACTTTGCCTTCAGTAGGGGCAGGACATCACCCAAAATGTTTAATTTTGTGGTGATCTCACTGCTGTTCGCAAAATTAAAACTTATTTGGGTAGTAATGGTAGTCTGGTTAAGGTTCTTCCTCCATTTGAAATTTTTCACACCTGCTTGACTGTTTATTTTATTCTGTAGAAAACATTTCTTGATACTTTTTCTAGTATAAATTTTATAGTATTGCAAAATATAGTTTAATGAAACGAGTCAACGATGTAAATGTATTATAAAGTGTTGAGAGAGATCAAATTACACACCAAAATATTGAAAGAACATGTTTACGTTTGTGAAGTCAAGCAGAAAATTTGGAACATGCTTGTACAACCTTTAATTTGGCCCTGTTGTTTATATGCTTTATAATGTTATTTCATTACATTATGATTTTGTATTTCTCAACTGTACCCATGCTTCATGCGGTGAACAGATTGCTCATTGCTTGTTTATTAGCAGCTGTTTCATTCTTAATAGCCAGCATATGACTTGGTCCTTGCTCTGAATGATTGACTAGTTTAGGCAAGGTCATGGTTAAGGGGCTTATCTTGGTCAACTTCAGATTCAAGTGCCTGGAATGCCATTTTGAGGTATTCTCTGGGCTTGGAGGCTGCTCATTTTCGCCATTGGAGAGAAGTGATTCAAATTCTCACCACCACCACAGCTATGATTTATCTGAACAAGAAAGGGTGCCTCACTGCTCAATGAGTTACTCCACTTGCAGAACTGCTATATACAGAGCAATATCTTGCTAAAGGCCTCTCACCTTCCAGGAATTAAGAACACTGTTGTGTATTCCCTCAGCAACAATTCCATAGACCGTCACAAGTGTTCAGTAAGGAGGGACATTCTGCAGCATATCTCCATCATCGTGGATACATGATAATAGATCTCTTTGTAATGAGCCTGAACAAGAAATGCAGGAGGCTCTGCTCCAAAGCAGATTACAGACTGGGTTCACTGACAGAAGTGCCTCTTCTTCTCTGGTGGAGTCATCTGATGGATGCATCCTCTCCAGTTCCTTTGTTTGAGGGGAATCATGAAACTAAAACCAACTTTAATCCTCAGCACATATCTGGTTAAGGCAAATTTGGCACATAGGCTTACCTCAACTCTGAATTCAACTAACAATAGATATACAGCTGGTGAAATATTGCTTGTCTCAAAATTAAGGCAAATCACTGTATCCTAATCTGCAGTCTCTTCAGCTCATGGATAGATAATGGCTGATGGAGCAATAGGAAGAGGATTGGCTCCCAGAACATCCAGATCATTCTGATGAACAGCAGAAAAGATTCCATCAGAGTGAAGCATGCAACCAAGTAGAAGAAATGTTCAGTCCAGGTGGAAGCTTGTACATTATCTCCACATAATACAGAAATTAGACATATACTGGTCTGCCTGTTGCATCACAAATTCTCTGGTGTCTGTCAGTATGGTGAGGCCCCCTTTTACCATTCATTTCTTATTACCTGTACAGTAACTATTGTTCTTCAATATAAACGGTCCACAGATAAATACTACACACCTCCACTGCCCTTGCAATTTTGGATTTTGCTTACTGGCAGCACAAAGAAATGAAGAGGGAGGCAGCATTCATGCCCCTTTAAATGCTCAACTTGGCTCGAGTGTATATATAGCAGGGGCACACTCACCACCTACTGGCACGGATGGCGGAAGCGTCCAGCTCAAGTGTATTGGGTGCATAGACACCTACAGTGGAAGGTACATGTTTCCAAACTCAAGGAACAGTTACTGCATATGTAATTAAACCTTTTCCAGAGTGTGGTATCATTTTGACACCCACGTTTCATCGACACTTCTTTAGAGTCCCTGTGCAGATCTCTGCCACTTGAGCTGAGAGACTGACTGATAGCAGTAGATAGTTGTCACCGTCCATATGGATCATCATTAGAAGGAGATGAGACACACACTTTGCCAATGGATTTCGACAGATATTTAAGAACATCACAGGAATGTGGAGAATGAGAAACCCTGGGCTCCATTCCAGCCTCTAGAGGAGTGTTCTCTAGTGGGCACGCTTCTTCCACCTTTTATTCCTAAGCCTGACCCCAATTACCTTTCAGTGATGTTTCTTGACTTCCAATCCCTCCTTGCCTGGCCCTGTGTTTCATTTCTCACCATCCACTGATTATTGGTTCCATGTTTTTTGGTGACCCATAGTCACTTCCTACTTCCCACCCCACTTGTTCCCAGGCCCAGTCTCCTCTGTCAGCTCCTATCTGATCTCAATTGCCCCTGCACCCATCACCTGGCTCCCAGTCGTCTTCTGCACCTCCCAGTCTGACTTCTTGCACAGCCAGTGTCACTATCACTTTACTCAGTTCCCAGTCACCGCCTCTGTTTCTCTGTTCCTTTCCCCAAACCAGCCTCCAGATCCTAGTTTTCATCTTCAGGCTCATTGTCCAAATCTTCTCCTCCTCTCATCCTCATAAAGCTGGTCTTGGTCTTGTCCTCTGTGCATTCCCGTCAGGGAGTTTCCTTCTCATTACTGCCTGGAGCCACTGAGAACGTACAAGAGACTATCTCCCTTCTGGCAGTTCCATTGCCCCAACTTTGGTTCAGCACAGAAGTGCAGATCTGCAATTGCAGGACAAGTCCTGGTCAGCTGTTTTCTGAAGCATGCCCATTATTAGTGGAGTCTTTGGGAGTTTAGATATGGGTTAGCAAGTGTCTACTGAACACATGCAAATTGCAGGGATGGGGGTTAAAAGGCTTATAAACTGCTCAAATTTGAATGGATTTTCATGAAAATATCAAATAAACATATCTCAGACACCAGAGCCACACACTGAATTTCAAGTCCCTGCTCCAAAATAAATGGCTCTGAAGAGTTGCCAACATTTTGTATGCTGACAAAACAACGTACTTCCCCTTGTCTCATTCTTGGAAACATGAATTACCTAAGATGATATTTCCAAAATTGTTCAGCATGAGATATTAGTCCAGCATGTTAAATATCTTCCCAGAGCGTTTGAGAAAGTTATAGGCAATTGAAATGGGGGTCTTATAATGAAAAGCATTGGGCTACTAATCCACCTTTAACAAGTGATGAAATCACAGTATGATGGGTCATTAAATTACAGATGCATTGGTTTTTACTTCATGTAATATAATTCAGCATAATCTCATTGTTGACAGCCCTCATGATTGGGAGGCTTGCAGTGTTTGGTGCGGCAGGGAGTTGTTTAGTTTTTGCTTTTTGTTAAAGTTCCAGCTCCCAGAGTGGTTACATGAGAATTTCCACTTTTAAACGTTTTAGCCCCTTTGATTGTAGAGAAAAACATGCCCTGTAAGGGCTCAAAAACTAGAAGCCAAATAAATGCACTCTCTTCCTAAATAATGCTTGTGTCACTTCAGTCATTTTGCTTATTTGTGAATGCTTATCATCAATTGTTATCAAAATGCAGCCAATTTCTAAATATGAGAGCTCTTGGAAATAAAAGCCTTCTGAAAATATTGGGGCCTTTTAGCATTATTACAGCAGTGCTGCATAAATGCCAACAAATAACGTGTAATTTTTCTTTTTTGGTTACAGTTTTTAAGCATGATGAACTTTAGCACCATTTCCAAAATGCAGTTGTGGTGGCACAACGGAATCTTCTATGTGACATGGAGTGGACCATATACATGCTGCAGAGACACTATTTTGAACATTTCATCAAGTGTGAAGTCAAACATTTTATAACTAGTATGTTGCCAAAAGCAGTCAAACAGAATGAGAATAATAGCTAATGTAAGATCAGTATATGAAGATTGTATAGTTTTGTTTTTACCAAGGTAGGTGGGCTTTTCTATTTTGTTAACTGACCCTATGCCCAAGACAAGTGATATTTAAGACCCGGTCTTACATCCCTCCAATAGCAAAAACTCCCAGTTTATAAAGAATGCTGGATCGGACTCTTTAAGTTGTAAGAGTGTATTGTTTTGTTTTTCAGATTGGCTGGTTGTAGTCAAAGGATGCTACACACTGTCAGCTATTTAAAGGGATACTTGAAAATCGTTTGCATTGTTTTGATTATCCTACACATAATCAAAGTTGTGCATATTCAAACTCAATAGTATAATGTACATGTAGCAGTTTTTTCTTGTATAGAACCTGTTTCCCAAGAACAGTTCACACCATTTCAAGGTCCAGTTGCAAACCATAGTTAATTACTCAAATATAGTGCTTTGAAACTGATTTTAAATTATTGGATTGGTCCAGGCTTTACGGAAGCAAGGGTGCTATTTTTAATTTATTTGTGCAAGCCTGATGCACTGTTATCTATTTTTAAAAAGTCATCTTACAGCTGTCACACTTTGTTATTTATTTCATTACATATTAATCCAGAACAAAGAATACTTTAAAAAGATATTTGAAAATTTCAGTGTCTGTTCTTTTATATGTTCATTTCCTTTATCATATTTGAAATACAGTATTGTAACTATGTTCCATAATTAATCTATCTGAAAACAACATCTGAGTGCATCTAACAAAGAATTAGGATAGATTTCAGAAACTGGATCGGTGTGTTTGAAACACTGAATGCATGAACATTTATAAAAAATGAAATGTATTGGAAGAACTGCCTTACATAAAGTCAGATTCGACTGTTGAATATACGTGCACAGCTCCCATTGATGCAGTAAGTGTAAGAGAACAAATGATAATACATATGTAAAAAGGAAACATCTTCCTAATCAAGAACTTGCTGTTTCTCTTGAGATTTCACTTACGTCATTTTGCATTCATGATTTCTTTCTTGGAGTTCCATATTTCAGATCTCTACTGGGAAACTCTTGTGAAATGAATAGGTAAAGTGCTGCATATTTAAAGCAACTCTTTATTAGCCTTTTTTCCTTAGCCAGCTGGGAAATTTCTCTTACAAAGCCACAGAAAATTTTTAATTTGCATAGAACTATTTGTAAGGTGTATGTGCAATCCTCTTCTCAACATCCCATTTCATTGGATTAAATGTTAAGAAAACAGATCCTAGTTTTCTTTGAGAAAGTGTTTCAATAATATTTATTTTCTAAAATAAAAATAATTTCAGGGAACGGTTTAAAAGATTTAATGGGAAAGATTCCTTCTATTGTTTGTAATGTTGCCTATATTTATAGGTACTATTTTACAATTTTTCTTTTCCTATTTATGGACGCATACTTTCAAGAAAAAAGCCCACTAATATGAAACCTTCAGGTTGAAGTATTGTTTTGCTTTTAGAATAAAAGGCTCCAATAAACAACTTCTCGAAGACTTCAGTAAGGCAGTATTTGAATCATCATCGATCTTTTATGATAAAAGAAACAGGCTGCGTGTATTATACAGAATATTACAGATGCCACTGAATTGGCCTAATAAAACAAAATCCTGTTTGCCTTGGAGGTGGGATCAGCACAGCAACGTATACAGAATAATGAATTGCCTCTAGTGCAGTGGTTCTCAAATTTTTTGTTTCACAGACCACTTTGCAAAATTTCTGGGCAGTCTCAGTGGAACACTTAGTGATGTTTTCCAATGCTATTTATACTGTGAGAAACCTACTGTAAAGCACTTTGGATAAAAGTGCTATTTGTCTGGACAAATGATTTCAATTAACTTTAAGCATTACTTTGGGAAGAGCTCTCTTTTTTCCTGCCACAGCAGCCCCTGTACTGGGGCTGGGAAGTAGCACTGTCTCTCCCCTGCAGCTGCAACACTGGAGTTGGAGAAAGTCACCTCTTTCTCTGGCCAGCACAGCCCTGAGTGTGCCACATTCTCCTCACTCTGTCTTCTCACTCCTCTGCCTTCCACCTACCTCCTGTTCCCCCTAAGGCAACCACCTCATCTTGTGTGTCTACTGCATGGTCCAAGTACCTATTTAGTGGCTCCATACCTTAGAACAACTCATCTGCCGTCCACTATTTCCCCAAGCTGGGGCCGGATCCAGATGGCAGGCTCTGCCGGGCGGCAGGCGTGGCTCTGGGTGCTACTGCCATTCACTGCTGTTCCCCCAGGTGGGGGAAATGGGAGGGGGAGCAGCGGTGACCTTAACAGTACTGCCCAGAGGCTTCTTAACACTGCTCTGATTGGCCAGAATTGCCAGTGCCTGGGAGTGGAGGTGGGCAGGGAAGCTGTACTGCCATCAGCCAGGCCCCATGTCCCTCGACTGCTCCTGCACCCCTCCCAGCCAGACCCCACTTTCACCCCCTACTTGCACCCTCCCTCCCAGACCCTGTGCCCCAAACCCTCCACCCCCTCCTGCCCAGAACCCACCCCCCTCTCCTGCACCTCCTTCCCACCTTCTCCCAGACATCTCACCTCCACCTTGACCCCCCCTCCTTTCCAGACCCCCCCCCCCCAAACCCTCCTGCCCCTTCCTCCCACCTAGGCCCACACTCCCAGCCTGCTCCAGCCCCCCCTGCTTCCACCCAGCTTCCCCCAACCCTCTCCTATACCCCTCCTGCACAGATTCCCCCCCCCCTCAGCCCACTCCTGCACCCCACTTCAGCCCCAATCACCTATCCCCAGCCTGCTCCTGAACCTTTCTTCCTGCCCAGACCCCATACTTATGGTCCATACAGCCAGGAACCATATCAGTTCCCCACACCTGATTTACAATGAGGGCTCATATCTTTAAACTAGCTGTACTCTAAAACAAAATATTAGGCACTTTCCCACTGTGAAGGGGGGCAGTATAAAGGCAAGGTTAAGGCTGGAGTGTAGACACAGTTGTGGTGCCTATCAGGCAGCTGCTCAAAAGAAGAGTTGATATAACTGGTTGTTTATATGCATGTGTTGTTTCTGGGCCTCTTCTGCCTCGCCTGTCAGTTTAGATTTAAGATGAGTACATTTAACGTTGCTGTTAGAAAGGCAAATAAAGAAACCAGTGAGTAGCTCAGAATATGTTGAAGTGAACATGGGTGGTTGGAACTGAAAAACATTTTTCAGGTGGACTGTTTTTTTTCTGTTTTGTTTTTTTCAATTGCACATGCATCTCACTTGTAGACAAAAGTCCATTTTTGATTAGGCTACCCCAGAGATGCTAACCTTCACTTGTTTCCTGGTCATGGCTTGTCGTTATGCTGTTATCCTTTGATTCAGGTTTCAAAACACAGAAACGGTTCGTATAGAAGCTGAGCCAACTGTTGCTGAGGTACATAGGACCATAGGAATTGCCATACAGCATCTGATCCTGAGTCCATTTAGTCAAGTATCCTAGTTCTGATAGTGGCCAGCCTCTAATGTAGTCAAGAGTAAAGTGTGCTCAAGTGAATTTACCCAGGTCTCATTTGAGAAATAAGGAGTTTGGTTTAGGTTACTTATCACATTTTTCTTTTCATTTAAACCACTAAACAATTCGGCCGGCCCCAGAGGGAAGTGCCAGAAGTCCTACAATATGCATACATGGGATAATTTGCCCCATGAAACTCTTATTTGAATCCCAGATAGTTAGATTGGTTTTAGACCTGCACTTTTTTCTTTCTTCCACTACTTGTGTAACATTGACTATTCCAACTCTGAATAGTAACAGAGAGGTAGCTGTGTTAGTCTGTACTCCAACAAAACAAAGCAGCAGAAATGCAGCACTTTAAAGACTAACAATGATTTATTCACTGATGAGCTTTCATGGGACACATTGAAGCAGGTCTGTCCCACAACAGCTGATCACCAAATAAATCATTTTGTTAGTCTTTAAAATGCTACATTTCTGCTGCTTTGTTTTGTTCTACCTCTGGACAGTCATGTAATTCATTTGTATCTTGCTAAAGCTTTGGCCTCAGCTACTTCCTGGTGCAATGAGTTCTATAACTACACAGTATGATAAATTCAAAACCAGTTAAAAGAAATACTTTATCATCTTTCAATTTCATTGAATGACCCTTCTTGCATTATGAGATGGAAGCTTCTGATCTACATTCTCTTTACCCTTCACTAATTTTTATACTCAGGTTATCCTGCTACAAGATGAGTTGCTCGTTACATTCCTATTTGAATGTTAGTATTTGTAAGGTGCTTTAAGATGACTAAGTTATTCTTCATTTGAATCCCAGTTCCCTTTGAACAGAGCTCTGTCAGCCTGTCTTGGCAAAATATGTGTTACAGATTGTCACTGTAAGGCACATGAATAAATTTGCTTCTTTCAGTTCCAGCATTTTGCACCAAAAAGTCATCTGAATGTCCTCCTCTATTAGTGATAATTCCAGCTGTTGTACACTAATAAAATGATTTAAATGTATTAATGTATTTCATTGAGCTGCCAAGAATGCTCATCACATTGTATTGAAAAGGAAATAAAGCCTTTAGATCCAAAGCCGTCTGCAAAAAGGAGTCTGAACAAAAAGTAGACAAGAGTAAGCTTAAATATCTATCCCAAAAGTGTATAATTCAGAATACACATGTTGAATCTCATTTATTACTTAGCACATGTTGCTTTCCTTTGGTCAGGTCTTAATCTTTTACTTAAGGTAAACTTAATGAGATTTTTATAGGTAACTAGGTCAGATTTTGAATATTAAATGTTTGTGGGTCAGGTAACGAGTTTTACTTTTTTCATTGTTAATTTCTGCACGTCTATTTCAGCTATTTTACATTAAAGGTATTAAAACCTTAGAACAACTCACATGCCATCCACTATTTCCAAATTTTGAATTAGCTGTTTTGCTTTGTAGACATTTGCAAAGTTATTTCGGAATAGCGGCCGTTACTCCAAAATAACGTTGCTGTGTAGACGTAACCTGAGTGACCTCGCATTCAGACGGGTAGAAGTAACCTTCACTCTTCCTTCCATACCAACAGGCATCTATGCACAGTGAGCAACTTACAGATAATGAAGTGTAAATTCTTCTCTCAGTCACAGGGTTGAGGAAGACTTCTCTGGGCCTAGAGGAGGGGAGGGGCCTCAGCCTGAAGGGGCAGGGCTGGGGACTAGCCTTTCCTAGCCAGCCCTTCAGTGCCAGCAGGTGGAAGCCAGCCAGGGTTTCAGCACTGATTTAAAGGGCCCAGCACTCCAGTCAGGGCTTCTGCAAAGAGCCCTGAGCCCTTATATATCATCAGGCCCTGGAGCAGTTTCCTCTCACCCACCATTGGCAGCCCTACTCATGCATACAAGATCAGAATCTCTCTCAAGAGCAGTGTCTGTTAGGGCCCTGCCTGTGCCTGGTTGCCCTTCTGCATTCTATAGCCAAGAACAAAGTTTCTGCTTATTGCCTATGGCTGGGAGATGGAACTTCTGCAGCACCTGCATCTCTGCACACAGATTCTCTCTCTCATTAGTTTAGGTTTCTAGTTACAATTATTAATTAATGTAATTAGATTTCCAGAGGATACTTGTACAAGAGGGGACGCTATGAAGTCTTGAAAGGAACATAGTCATCTCTATGGCCTGCAGCACCATACCCAGCTTCTACGTAATCATGGCCATTCTGGACCCCATAAGGGTACAACCAACAGAAGAGATCCATGCATTCATTCCTCCTGCCTCTAAACTCATTTCTCCTTCCTGTCACAGATCTCAGCGATGCCCCTCTGCCATCTACAGTAGCCAAACTGGACTGTTTTTATTCAAAAACAAAAACAAACACAAACAAAACCAAAAAAGGACACATCAGACTTTTAAGGATGGTAACATTCAAAAACTAGTACAACACTTCAATCTCCCTGGACACTCAATAATAGACTTGGAAATTGTCCTTTGTTGTTGTTTTTGTTTGTTTGTGTTTGTTTTTGAATAAAAACAGCCCAGTTTGGCTAATGTCAATGGCAGGGGGCACATCATCAACACTAACAGGGACTAGTTCATTTGCACATCTACTAATGTGATATAATTAGGTGCTAAAATTCTTATGTGTTTGTTTCTTTTGCTTTACATAAAAAACATTCTACAATTTCAGCTGTTTTTACACCAGGTTAGGTGTAAAGATTTTTTGTTCTTAAAGCATAAAATTTCTGCTTTGGCCAATATAAATTAACTTATTTCACCTTCTCCTAAGCTTTGTATTTGATTAAAAGCCCATGTAAATACAGTAGCTAGACTTCTTTGAATGAATCAAATAATGTCAGAGTGACTATCATAAAATAGAGTATGTGTCAGCAGAAAATCCTCTGCAAAAAGATTTCTGATCCCTTGGCAAGTTATTACTCCTTACCTCCGCGGTGCTTTTCAAATTTGTGACTCCTGTATCTTTAAATGTGTGAAAGTCAATATAGGTGCATGACTATACAGATATTACTCTTTTGAAAAAAACTTCTATATAAAACTATTTTGCAAAGATGAACTAACAGTAAGATCAGTTTAAGGCAGTTAGTTTTAAACATAACCGACTTCCTTTGTCAGACTGGCTACTTGCCACTGAAGCCTCCTGTAGAATCACCACCTTAAACTGAAGGCTGTAATCCCTTTAGTCAAAAAGAGCATTTTCTGCCTTATCAGCCTGTTTACAGTTTCATTTATGACATACCTGAAAGCAGTCTAGTTACAACTGGTATTTTCCTGCTCTTAACAATACATGACAAGGGCAGTTGTAAGCTGTCCCAAGTTTATAAATTCAATCAAAGACTGTTTTAATGTTGGATTTTCCATAAATCAGAATTACACATTTTAACGTTGTCTTAAGCATTAACATGTCAATTTTCCATTTTTAAACTTACTTAAAATAAGATATAAAAGCCACTAGCGGTCAGGTTAATATAATGAAGCCTTGTCAATTTTAAGGGATTTAATTGGCCTTTTTTAAAAATTTTAAAACTTTAGGGCTGAACAGTACTGTAATCAAACACTACTATGCTACAAATATCTTTTTATAGAGATTTTATTCAGCTTGTGTATGTGGTTTATATAATTAACTAATTTTCTGTACCACCAATAGACAGCACATCACTTTTTAATAACGAACAAAGGAAACGTTTGGAGGCACAAAGGCTTCTTAAATGCCAGCCACAGCTCACTCATTATTTTCAAAAGAGGTCTAAAATGAACTTTTAAATGTACCAGCGATGCTAGTAACCCTTTCACCAATATAAGTGGTTATATTTTTGCTTTGTGATGTCAATCATTCATTGCTGAGTATGATCATCTTCCATGGGAGTTGTGGATCTCAGGTGGCTGATAAGGCCTATCCTTGAACCACAAAGTTATATTACAGTCAGGACAGATGTTTCCAGGTACGGCAGGAGGTTGTTGACCATAACTGAAAGCCAATCTCTCCTTGTTCTTCTCAGCTTGTTGGTGTGCAAGTTCAAAATGCAGGGTACTATTGTGTATTACTTCTCTCATTTTTGAAGGATCTGAGGCAAGTGTCTGTCTCCCAAGTGTCAACGTCAATATTGCACTTCTTTAAATTATCCTTCAAGAAGTCCTTATAACACTTCCATTGCCCTCCTATGTTAGGATATCCTCCTTTCAACTGAGAGAAGGACCTGTTTTGGGAGGGCCTGGTCGGGCACCTGGACAACATGATCAGTCAAGTGGATCCATTGCTGATGGATGATCATTGCCTCAATACTGGTGGTCTCTGCTTATTCCTGAACACTAATATTGGTGCATCTGTCTTCCCATTTGACCATCAAGATCTTGCAGAGGCAGCATTGGTGATACCTCTCAAAGACGTCCTATAGATTATCCAGATTTCAGACCCATACAACAATAATGGCTTGAAAAAACAAGCTTGGTGTCTGTTCAAATGTCATGATCTTCAAAAACCCTGTGCTGTAGATGAGCAAAGCCTGCACTGGCATAACTCAGATGATGTTGGATTTCTGCATCAATATCTGCCTTGGGTGAGAGATGGCTTCCAAGATAGAGAAAATGGTCAACATTCTCCATTACTTCTCCATTGGTTTTAATAGATGAAGCATGTGGTACCTCATTTGGAAAGGACTGGTGAAGCACTTTGGTCTTCTTGATGTTGAGTGAGAGACCAAGACGTGTGTAAGCATCTGCAAACATATTCAGGATAGCTTGAAGATCCATCTCAGATTGGTAAACACACTGCTGGTCATCAGCATACTGAACTGGCACAATAGATGTGGTGGACTGCTTACTCTTAGCTTTCAGCCTGCTAAGACTGAACACTTATCCATCCATTCTGTAACGGATTTCAGCACCAGCTGGGATTTTCCCAGCAGTTAGGTAAAGAATGATGTTCTTTCAAAGAACAAATAGGAGTCAAAGAAGGCTGCATCACCTGTTAGCAGTTTTATTTTTGGTTTAGAGCTAAATAGCACATGAATTCCCTACTTGCTAGGGCTAAGATGTGAACACTTCCTATTATCAAAACATTATATAATAGTTTTAAAAGACTCTTCCCTTTTCTTTTCGTATCTATTTCTTACATCCACCCATTTTGTCAACTCAGACTTTTCTAGTGTACTTTTCCTCCAACAATAAGGGAAACTAATAAACAGCATTAAAATATTGGATTTCTATTTACTTCTCCTCTGCCCAGGCTTTTGGCTCCTTCACAAATTAGAAATGGAAGTAACGGACAACTTTTTATTCTACTTTGCCCACTAAAACAAACTGTTAATTTGCTTGCCCAATTTGAGAAACACTGGTCTCCCATCTGCAGTCTGTATAGCTTATGGTAAAAGCACACAAAAGTCCAGATTCTTCTTCGAGTGTCCCCGTGGGTGCTCCACATTAGGTGTCGGGCTCGCCCGGCGCCGCAGATCGGATCTTCCAAGCAGTTTCTGCCAGACCGCGCATGCGCCGGCGCGCGCCGCTCCCTTGCGTGCTCCTGGCCATGTGCGCAATCCGGTCCCCGCCAGTTCCTCTTAACCGCCGTCGGCTGCAGACGGAATCCGAACTAGGCTAAGGCCAAGTTAGCGTATTCAATGGTTTTAACTGTTTTTTCTTTAAAGTTTTCAAGTTCTTAGGCTACTGCAAGTTAGCCGGTTGTTGTTTTTCAAAAAAAAAAACAAAACAAAACAAAAACAGCAAGCGGGACGGCATTCAGTCCAGTCCCAGTAACAAGCGCCGGAGGCCAGGAGCCTAGGGCCATCAGCCCCCCTGCCGCGGCAGGCCATCAGAGAAGGGGAAAAACAGCACAGAGAAGGTGCTAAGTACCCGTTAACAACTGAAAGACTCACCAACAATGTCCTCTTCAGGATTTAAGAAATGTGAGTCCTGCCGAGAGGCAATGCCAGCATCTGATGGGCACAGTCTATGCATAAGGTGCCTTGGGGAGTCCCATGTTACGCAGAAATGCTCCTTCTGTGCAAAACTAACAGCCAGAGCAAGGAAGGACAGGGAGATGCGGCTTAAAATGCTGCTCTTCGACAAGGCCCTCCAGCCAGATGTGCCGGAGCGGCCGCAGCAGGAGGGACCCTCCAGGGCCCATAAAAGGAAAGCTGCCTCCCCTCACCCCATCAGCGCAAAAACGGAGAAAAGCCTCCCCAGCCCGATCCCTGCCGGCAGCAACAGCGAGCGGGACGGGAGGAGCGCGCAGCCCCCAGCCACAGCAACAGCTGATCGGCGGCGGCACGGAGAGCCACGTGGAAGCGGCTCAGCCTCCGATAATCAAACAGCCACCCCGCACCGCAGGCAGGGCGGCGGCTAAACAAGCGACGGTACCGGTGGCACCGCAAGCAGTGGCACCGACCCCCAGGGAACCGGTGGTGCAGAGCGCGCAGGCACGCAGCCTGCAGGCACCGGAGGACACCGTCCGTGCGGCACTGCCCTCGAGCGTGCCGAGCACGGCGCGGACAGGGCAGAGATCCCCTACACGCCAGGGGGCGGAGTTACCTCCTCAAGGGAGGGGGAAGGCTGCACACAAGACGAGGCACCGCAGCCCCTCTCCAGACAGGGCTGTGGAGTTGCTTTCTTTCAGCCCTCCGCTTATGTTGCAGACTCCAACCAGAAGGCAGGGGTCCCCCCTAGCCTACCCGGAGCCCCCTTCTCCATTTTTACAACCAGCCTCGCCCTGGCTGGGACCACCTTCACCCTTCCTGGGGTTTGAACCGCTGGAATACTATCACAAATCGCTCTCTCCAGTGTCCCAGATCTCTCGAAGGCTACGCGGCCTCGAGGACGGGAGTTCAGATCGCCCTGGATGTTGCGGACACAGCAGCACGTTCCACAGCTACGGCAGTGGTGATGCGAAGGGAGTCCTGGCTCCAGACTTCGGGTATACCGAGGGACCTGCAGGCAAAGATAGTCGACCTTCCCTTCGACTCGCAGAAGCTCTTTGCTGAATCAACTGACTCGGTCCTTCATTCCAGTAAAGATTCAAGAGCCACACTTAGGACCCTGGGGATTTACACCCCTCCATACAGAAAGAAAAAGTACTACCCTCAACAAAGACGGTACCAGTACCAGCAACAGCGTCCCCAGTACCACAGGGGTTACGAGCAAGGGCGACATCAACAGCACCAGCAGTACAGAACTCCCAGGCGATGTTCACAACAGAGCCATGCGTCCTCAGGGCAGGGCCAAAGGCCACAAGTTTGACACACAGATCCAGGGCTGCGCCATCACTACCATCGCACAAGGTCATCCGAAGCGGCTATTCCACCATCGCCTCCGACCATTCTACGACCAGTGGCAAAGGATCACCACAGACAAATGGGTGCTGGAGATCATAGCCACGGCGTATGCCATCCCCTTCCAGTCGCTCCCACCGCCACGACCTCCACCCAGGCCCCACCTCCAGGAGGCCTCCCATGTAGCGAGGCTCAAGCAGGAGGTAGACCATCTCATGCTCATAGGGGCAGTGGAAAGAGTGCTGGAGCAACTGCAAGGAAAAGGGTTCTACTCGAGGTACTTCCTCACGGAGAAAAAGACAGGAGGCTGGAGGCCCATCTTAGATCTTCGCGGCCTCAACCGGTACCTGCGCAAGCAACGCTTTCGGATGATCACAATCGCCTCCATCCTTACAGCACTGGACGATGGAGATTGGTTCGCAGCCCTCGATTTACAAGACGCGTATTTCCACATAACTATCCATCCGGCTCACCGGCGATTCCTCCGGTTCATGGTAGGCAACGAACATTTTCAATACAATGTCCTACCATTTGGCCTCTCCTCAGCCCCCAGAGTCTTCACCAAGACCTTGGCAGTGGTGTCAGCCTACCTGCACAGACGGGGGGTATTTATATTCCCGTATCTGGACGACTGCCTGCTCAAAGGGGCCTCGAAGGGGGAGGTACTACGCATGATACGCGTCACAGCAAACACGTTCTCTTCACTCGGCCTGGTTATCAATCTGGCAAAATCAAAGATAGACCCCACACAGGACATAGAGTTCATAGGGGCTCGCATAAATTCTATTACAGCGAGAGTATATCTACCAGAGACTCGCTTTCGGGCCATCGGCTCCCTCGTGCAGGTCATCACCTTCAGCCCTACGGGGCCGGTCCTGACGTGCTTACAGCTGCTGGGCCACATGGCAGCGGCGACGTTCGTGGTACAGAATGCCAGGTTGCACGTGCGCAGCATGCAGCACTGGCTGGCGAGTGTATACAAACCGGCAGTACACACCGTTCACAGGGTGGTGTCGCCCACAGCGGAGGTGCGCAAATCCCTGCAATGGTGGGTAAACCCCAAGAACTTGCTAACAGGGGTACCCTTCCACCAACCACAAATATCGGTTTTTCTCACTACAGATGCCTCCCTCATAGGGTGGGGAGCACACATGGGCAAAGAGGTGACTCAAGGGCTGTGGTCATCCACGGAGCAGTCACTGCACATAAATATACTGGAGCTCAGAGCAGTGTTCAACGCCTGCAGACACTTTCGAGACCGTATACAAGGCAAAGTCGTCGGGATCAGTACAGACAATACCTCCACCATGTTTTATATAAACCGGCAAGGAGGAGCTCGATCCCGTGCCTTATGTGCGGAAGCAGTCCGATTATGGAACTGGTGCATCGCCAATAATATAATCTTGAAAGCCTCGTACTTACCAGGCGTGCACAATGTGAAGGCAGACCAGCTGAGCAGGCGTTTTGCACTCACGCACGAGTGGCAGATCCGTCCCGATCTGCTACGGCCGATTTTCCACACATGGGGTTTTCCCCAGATAGACCTGTTTGCCACTCAGCACAACAAGAAGTGCCCACGATTCTGCTCCAGGGCAGGACTGGGATGGGGGTCCCTGGGGGACACGTTCGCGATCCCGTGGAGGGGCCCCCTGCTTTATGCTTTTCCTCCCACAGTGCTGATCCACAAAGTCTTGCAGAAAGCCAGGAGGGAAGGAGCCCGGATGATCCTGATAGTCCCAACGTGGGATCGACAGCAATGGTTCCCCCTACTTCTGCGCATGTCGGACCGTCCACCGATGCCTCTTCCGGTGGCGCCGGATCTGCTCACGCAAGCCCAGGGGTCCATAGTGCACCCGCACCCCCAAGGCCTGCGACTACAAGCGTGGTTAATCCATGGCTCAGCTCCCTAGAGAGCACATGCACAGAGGAAGTGCAGCAAGTCCTAGAAAGTAGCAGGAGGACTTCCACCAGGAAGACCTACAAGCAGAAATGGACTCGCTTCACGGCTTGGTGTTCTACCAAACAGCTGGCCCCCCTTTCGGTGCCTATACCTACAATACTAGAGTATTTACTGGACCTCAAGAGAGGAGGACTCTCACTATCCTCGTTAAAGGTCCACCTTGCCGCCATTTTGGCGTTCAGACACGAGGAGGAAGGGTACATGGTGTTCGCCCATCCTATGGTTACCAGGTTCCTCAAAGGGTTGGTAAACCTATACCCCCCTCGGAAACCGATTCCACCTTCGTGGAACTTGGACCTGGTGCTTACCGCGCTAACGGGACCACCGTTCGAGCCCTTGGCCACGGTTCCCCTCCGCCTCCTTACGATAAAGATGACCTTTCTTCTTGCATTTACGTCAGCTCGCAGGGTGAGCGAGCTTGCGGCGGTTATGGCAACGCCACCCTGCACTGTTTTTTCCAAGGGAGCGGTAACCATACGGCTGCATCCAGCCTTTGTTCCCAAAGTTTCTTCTGAGTTTCACATTAACGAACCTTTTGTTCTACCCTCGTTTTATCCAAAGCCTCATAACTCTAACAAAGAGGCGCGCCTACACCTCCTGGACGTGAGGAGGGCGCTAGCCTTCTACGTAGACAGGACCAAGTCCTTCCGGAAAACGGATAGACTCCTAGTCTCCCTCGCTCCCAAATCGAAAGGAGAAGGTCTCTCTTCGCAGAGAATCTTGAAGCACATCGTATCCTGCACAAAAATGTGCTACGAGCTCAAAAAGACTCCTTTATTGGCCACTCCCGGGGCTCATTCCACTAGGGCGGTGGTGGCATCAACAGCCTTTTTCAAGGGCGTTGCATTAAAAGACATTTGCAGAGCGGCGACCTGGTCATCCTTCGACACCTTCGCCAAACATTACGCCCTTCACAGGGTATTCCAAGAGGATACCCGTCTCTCGACAGCGGTCCTCTCGGGGACAAGCTGCACATAATCCGATTACCCACCTCCTATCTTGGGTTACTGCTGGGTAGTCACCTAATGTGGAGCACCCATGGGGACACTCGAAGAAGAAAGACAGGTTACTCACCATAGTAACGGTGGTTCTTCGAGATGTGTCCCCGTGGGTGCTCCACTACCCGCCCATCCTCCCCGCTTCGGATCTCTGTTAGTGTTTTGCAGGGGCATCCGAGGCGGTTGGTCAAGGAACTGGCGGGGACCGGATCGCGCACATGGCCAGGAGCGCGCAAGGGAGCGGCGCGCGCCGGTGCATGCGCGGTCCGGCAGAAACTGCTTGGAAGATCTGATCTGCGGCGCCGGGTGAGCCCGACACCTAATGTGGAGCACCCATGGGGACACATCTCGAAGAAACACCGTTACTACGGTGAGTAACCTGTCTTTTTGTGGGAGGACACCAGATTTAACAGTTCATTATGCATCCTGCATGGCTGTCAATTTGGTAGGGCCCTTCTTAATAGTGGAGGAGTCAGGGTCTTGGGCTGCTGCAGCCCTATCTAAGCAGTTTATCCTGACGTAGAGATACTCCTAGTAGTGTCCCTTGTTACAGTGATATACCAGTCTCCTCCTCTTAGCTCCAGGACTTGGATGCTGAGTCTTCCCCAGTACAGCAGACTTTTGCGGTCCCTTCCATGCACCTCCAAATTTCTAGTGGTGAATCAGCCAGCAAACCAGAAAAACATTATTTCTAATGACTCCTCTTAAGCTTCCTCTGATGGTCACTATCAAGAAGTTCCTCGGGTTTACCTTCAGACCGCCCCAACCACTGCCTTGGTACTGCCAGTCATGGGGTGCCATCACCATTTCCACTGCCCCAGTGACCATACTGGAATCCCTGGCAGTATTGTAATCACCTTCACAGTCTTTGGGCTTCCATCCTCATCCATGACACCCTGAGACATTCTCTCTTGGCTATGGCATCCAGAATCTTGCAGCTTCCAGAGGAGGTTGTGGAGGTACACGGCAGATTTGAAGAAGAGGTTACTCTGAGGACCAATATATCCTTCTCTTCACATAAAGCAATCATGCCCCTGCCTCCATCTTTAGCTCATGACTTCCAGCACTTTTGCAACGTGAGTTGCAGACACCTCTAGTGAATGTCCTTGACTTTCTCCACTAACTCGAGATCCTACACTCTTCCTCAGTGGCCAGAATAGACATTCCTCTTAATGGGGCTCTCCTGGGCCTCAGAAAAATTACACGGCAAACCCTACCATCCGTCATGTCTACCTGTAAATGGACCAATAAAAATATGCTGGCTAAGGAGATCAATTTCATACATGCCCAAACTCAACTGTAGCTGTAAATGCCCATACCCATCAGCACCAAATGGGATTCACCCTGATAGGCACTGGGAACATTTAGAGCTTTCCAGGAGGAAAGCTTACTGCTAAGCCACATTGCAATTTTGAACCACAAATTCTTCTTCGAGTGGTCCCCGTGGGTGCTCCACAAGAGGTGTCGGGCTCACCCGGCACCGCAGATCGGAAATCTTCCAGCAGTTTCTCCTGGATCGCACATGCGCCGGCGCGCGCCACCCCCCTGCGCACCTCCAGCCGTGTGCGCGATCCAGTCCGCGCCAGTTCCTTCTCAACCGCCATCGGCTGCAGACGGAATCCACTCAGGCTAAGGCCAGAGTCAGATTACTCAGTGGTTTTTTTCCACATGTAATTTGTTGTTTCCGTTATTAAACAGAGTGAAAGCAAAGACAAAGAGAATATCAGCAAAGAAAAAAAGAGAGGAGCAGAGAAGAGAAGAGCGGACGTGAAGGCCATTTAGGCCGCCGATCACTATTTGGGGTGGAAAGGCACGGATTAAGTGCTAAGTACCCTATTAACAATAAAGGACTCACCGCAACGGCCTCTTCAGGTTTTAAAAAGCGGGAGTCATGCCATGAAGCTATGCCGGCCTCCGTGGGGCATAGCGAAGGCATCCGACACCTGGGGGAATTACAGCTTACCCAGACGCATTCTCACTGTGCTAAGCTCACAGCCAGGGCCAGGAAGGACAGAGCGATGAGACGTAAAATGCTCTTGTTGATAAGGCTCTCCAGCCGGACTTGCCGGAGAAGCCTCACCCAGAAGGGCCCTCTGGGTCGCATAAGAGGAGGGCAGCTTTTCTCTCTGACCCCCTCAGCGCAGAAACAGAGGAAACTCTCCCTGGCTCGATCCTTGCCGTGCGTTTGCAGCGAGCAGGACAAGCGGAGCGCACAGCCACCAGCCGCATACTCAGGCAAGCGGCAGCGTGGCAGCGCATGTGGCAGAGGCTGAGCCTCTGATTATTCAACAGCTGGCATGCGCGGCGCCTAGAGCGTGAGCCAGGCAAGCGCCGGAACCGGTGGCACCGCCACAGGCGGCACAGACCCCCGCGGCACCAGCGGTGCAGGGCTGCCAGGCATGGAGCCTGCAGGCACCGGAGGGGGATACCCGCGCGGCACTGCAGCTGACGGTGCCGAGCGCGGCGCTGAGAGTGGGGCTGAGATCCCCGGCACGGAAGGGGGCAGTGCCGGTCCCGCAGCGGAGGGGCAAGGCAACATCAAAAACCTGGCACCGCAGTCCATCTCTTGACAGGGCTGTACTGCTGTTAGCAATAAGCCCTCCCCCTGTAATACACACGCCGCACCGAAGGCCTGTGTCTCCACCGGCCCATCCGGAAAAAAGAAACAAAAAAAAAAAAAAACCTCCTTCTCCGTTCCTCCAACCAATGTCACCATGGCTTGGGCCACCTTCGCCATTTCTGGGATTGGATCCCCCGGCGTACTATCACAAGCCAGTTTCACCTCTATCTATGTCGTCGCGGAGGTCTCGCTGTCCCAGACATCGGGGGTACACACCCCGCGAGTGGTCTAGGTCTCCATCCCTGGACCCTTGCCCATACTGCCATGGTCGTCCTTATCAGGCTGGACACAGACAAACCACAGGCCTACACCCAGGGGCAGGTCCCCCCCCCCGGCCGCTCAATACCCCTGTGGGCACTCCCGATCGGGGACGGAAACACAGTTGTCTAAAGGGGAGTTAATTTTAGAACCCCGAGACTTTCCTTCACAATCCTCCGGCGAGCAAGTGTATCATCGACCGCAGGAACCCGAGGGTTTGAGGGAGGTTTACCTTAGTGGTTCCTCCTCATCCTCCCCAGATGAGGCCATGGCCCCCAGGGACGTCACTCCCCCGGATGACTTTAAACAGTTTCAGGAGCCGTTTAGAAGGGTGGCTTTCACGCAAGACATTCAAATGGCAGAGGTGCAGGAGAAACATCACAAACTCCTGAGACCCCCGGCTTCATCCAAAATTGCTATTCCGCTGGACAAAGCCATTCTGGAGTCAGCCACTACTATATGGCAGACTCTAGCCTCTGTTCCGCCTACGAACAAGAGAGCGGATAACAAATACTTCATCCCAGCAAAGGGCATGGAGTTCCTCTTCAGTCACCCACAACCAAATTCTTTGGTGGTCGGGTTGTCCCAGCAGAGGTCAAAGGCTTCTCAGTACAAATCGGGGGATCGGACAAAGATGCTAAGAAGCTAGAGCTGTTTGGCAGGAAGGTATATTCCTCTCCTATCCTGCTAATGAGAATGGCAAATTATGGGCACACCTAGCAAACCATAATTTTGATAATTACTCCGGGCTTATTCCCCTCATGGATTCACTTCCGGAAGATAAAAAGCCGGTGTTAAAGGCGATGGTTCAAGAGGGCTATGCAGCATCACGGACGGGAGTCCAGATTGCCATGGACGTGGCGGACACGGCGGCACGTTCAACGGCTACAGCAGTGGTCATGCGTAGAGAATCCTGGCCCCAGACGTCGGGTATCCCGAGGGACCTACAGGCGAAGATCATGGACCTTCCCTTTGATACACAAAAGCTGTTTGCGGACTCAACCGACTCGGTCCCTCACCCCAGTAAGGACTCGAGAGCTACACTTAGAACCTCGGGCATTTATACTCCCCCATACAGGAGGGAAAAATTTTATCCTCAGCAAAGACGCTACGCTTACAACCACAGAGTGCTCAATATCAATGGGGCTACGGCCAAGGGCGCTATCAATAGCGGCAACAGTACAGAACTCCTAGGCGACGTTCTTAACAAAGCCGTATGCCCTCGGGTCAGGCCCAAAGGCAACAAGTTTGATGGGTAGGTCGGGGGCTGCACTATCAATACCCTCGCTCAATGCCACTCTCATTTCATGTTCCATCATCGCCTCAGACCGTTCCACTCCCAATGGCAAAAGATCATCACAGACATATGGGTGCTGGAGATCATAGCCACGGGCTACGCGATCCCCTCCCAGTTGCTTCCACCGACGAAGCCTCCCACCAGGCCTCACCTCAGGGACGCTGCCATGAGGCGAGGCTCAAGCAGAAGGTGACTCACCTTATGTTCATAAGGGCGGTGGAAAGAGTGCCGGAATAATTCCAGGGGAAGGTTTTTATTCACACTACTTCCTACCAGAGAAGAAAACAGGACACTGGAGGCCATCTTAGATCTTCGGGGCCTCAACAGTTACTTGCGTAAGCAACGGTTTCAGATGATCACAGTTGCCTTGATACTCACGGCACTGGATGATGGAGACTGGGTTGCAGCACTCAACTTACGAGATGCTTACTTTCATATAACAATCCACCCGGCACACAGATGCTTCCTCTGCTTCACGGTCGGCCAGGAGCGCTTCCAGCACAGGGTTCTTCTGTTTGGCCTCTCCTTGGCCCCCAGAGTCTTTACCAAAACCCTGGCAGTGGTATCAGCCTACCTGCACAGACAGGGGGTGTTTATTTTTCCCATATCTGGGCGACTGCCTGCTAAAAGGGACCTCGAAGGCAGAGGTCTCACGCATGATACGTGTCACAGCGGACATGTTTCTTCGCTGGGCCTAGTCATCAACCTCGCAAAGTCAAAGTCCGAACCCACACAACATATAGAGTGCATAGGGGCACGCATAAACTCTATCACAGCAAGGGTGTACCTACCAGACGCCCGCTTCTGCGCAATCAGTTCGCTGGTGCAAGTCATTTCATACAGCCCCACGGTGCCGGTCTTAACGTGCCTGCAGCTGCTGGGCCATATGGCGGCAGCGACATTTGTGGTGCAGAATGCCAGGTTGCACATGTCAAGCCTGTAGCCTTGGCTGGTGAGCGTTTACAAACCGGCATCCCACACTGTCCACAGGGTGGTGTCGCCCACAACAGAGGTGCACAGATCCCTGGCGTGGTGGGAAAACCCCGAGATCTGCTAGTGGGGGTGCCTTTTCACCAACCACAAATTTCTATTTTTTTCTTACTACCGACGCCTCCCACATAGGATGGGGAGCGCACATCGGTGACAAGGTAACGCAAGGGTTATGGTCCCCTGCGGAACAGACACTGCACATAACCATGCCGGAGCTCAGAGCAGTGTTCAACGACTGCAAACATTTTTGAGATCACCTACATGGCAAAGTAGTCGGGATTCAATACCGACAATACCTCCACTATGTTTTACATCAATCGACAAGGAGGAGCACGATCCCGTGCCCTATGTGCGGAAGCAGTCCAATTGTAGAATTGGTGCATCGCCAACAACATAACGTTGAAAGCCTCGTACTTGCTGGGCACTCACACCGTGAAAACAGATCAGCTGAGCAGGCGCTTTGCAATCACGCACGAATGGCAGATCCGCTCTGATCTGCTACGGCGCATTTTTCGTACATGGGGGTTTCCCCAGATCGATCTGTTTGCCACAAGGTCTTGCACTAAGCCAGAAGGGAGAGAGCTCGCATGATACTCATAGTCCCACTTGGGATTGGCAGCAATGGCTTCCCTTGCTTTTGTGCATGTTGGACCGCCCACCGCTCCCTCTACCGGTGGCACTGGACTTACTCACGCAGGCTTAGGGGTCCTTAGTGCATCTGCACCCTCAGGGTCTGCACCTACAAGCATGGCTAATCCATGGCTCAGCTCTTTAAAGAGCACGTGTACGGAGGGAGTACAACAAGTCCTGGAATGTAGCCGAAGGACCTCCACCAGGAGGACTTACAAGCAGAAATGGACTCGATTCACAGCCTGGTGTTCCGCCAAGCAGTTAGCTCCCCTTGACATTCCTATACCTGTAATACTAGAATACTTATTGGACCTCAAGAGAGGCGGGCTTTCTCTATCCTCGCTAAAGGTCCACCTCGCCGCTATATCAGCCTTTCAGCATACAGAGGAAGGGCCCACGGTATTCGCCCATCCTATTGTTACCAGGTTCTAGAAGCGGCTGGTAAACCTGTACCCCCCTCGGAAACCGCTTCCACCATCGTGGAATTTGGACTTGGTGCTCAGCACGCTATCGGGTCCACCTTTTGAACCATTAGCCACAGTTCCCATACGTCTCCTTATGAAAAAAAAAAAAAAAACACCTTCCTCCTTGCTACTATGTCAGCCCGCAGGGTGAGTGAGCTCGCGGCAGTGATGGCAACGCCGCACTGCACAGTATTCTCAAAGGAGGCGGTAACCTTAAGGCTGCAGCCAGCCTTTGTTCCAAAAGTCTCTTCGGAGTCCAATCTTAACGAGCCAATAGTTTTACCCTCGTTTTACCCGAAGCCTCACAGCTCCAGCACGGAGGCACGCCTGCATCTCCTGGATGTGAGGAGGGCGTTGGCCTTCTACATAGACAGAACTAAGTCCTTCTGGAAAACGGACAGGCTCCTAGTCTCTCTCTCTCCCAGGTCAAAAGGAGAAGGTCCCTCTTCACAGAGAATCTCTTAGCACATTGTGTCCTGTATAAAAATGTGTTACGAGCTTCAAACTGCTCCTTTGCTGGCCCCGCCCAGGGCTCACTCCACCAGGGCGGTGGCGGCGTCAACAGCCTTCTTCAAGGGCATCGCGTTAAAAGACATCTGTAGAGCGGCAACCTGGTCTTCCTACGACACCTTCGCCGAGCATTATGCCCTGCCTCGGGTATTCGAAGAGGATACCCGTCTGTCGACAGCAGTCCTCTCGGGGGCAAGCTGCACATCAACCGATTACCCACCTCCTTACTTGGGTTACTGCTGGGTGGTCACCTATTGTGGAGCACCCACGGGGACCACTCGAAGAAGAAAGAGAAGTTACTCACCTGTAATAACGATGGTTCTTCGAGATGTGTCCCCGTGGGTGCTCCACCACCCGTCCATCCTCCCCGCTTCGGTTCTCTGTCTAGTGTTTTTCAGGAGCATCCGAGGTGGTTGGTCAAGGAACTGGCGGGGACCGGATTGCGCACACGGCCGGGGACGCGCAGGGGGGTGGCGCGCGCCGGCGCATGCGCGATCCAGGAGAAACTGCTGGAAGATTTCCGATCTGCGGCACCGGGCAAGCCCGACACCTATTGTGGAGCACCCACAGGGACACATCTCGAAGAACCATCATTACTACAGGTGAGTAACTTCTCTTTATCAAGCCTTAACAGTGGAATATGACTTAACTATTGAAAACGCTGTATTTGATCAGTTCTGCATTTATTTGATCTGTATTTGATTAGTTCCAAGAGTCTCAGCATGACCAATTATGAGCTATCATTCAGGAAGGGCAGTAATACCCAAAAAAACACTCCAGCCTTTGCTGCACCAAATACAGTGGCTCAGTTCACCTCTTTGGTAGTCATTATGCAATATACTTTGTGTTTACACCTTTGAGGCTTCACCAAAGAAGTGCAGATGACTGTTGAAGACCTTCCCTTTAAAGGCACAAAGTTGTTGGCAGAGAAGAGTGAAATGTCTCTCCATACCCTTACTCAGGGCCACTCTCCACTCATTAGGAGTCTATGCACCTCAGCAAAAGAAAAAAATTAGTCTGTGGCACCAGCATAAATCCCATTCTCAGTACCAGGCAACTCCTGTGTTAGCCTCTGAGAAAGAAACCTAGGCTCACCAGATTCAAACCATCAGGTCCACAGTCTTCCATGTTCCAACCATCTGCCTCCAAACATCAATTTATACATCTTGGTCAAGTGTCAGATCACTCCCCTCAACCACTACAGGTGACCAACCCATCCTACCTATTTGGTTAGTATCTTATGATGCTCTGCAGTATCTAGGAACACGCAACATTGGACCAGTGGGTCTTTCAAATAATTCACAATGGCTGCTTCATCCATTTTACCTCCACAACACCCTTCTCTCTCCTTCTTCAGAGATCCTTTTCAAGAGATTTTACTGTGAGAAGGAATAGATCATCTCAACTTAAGTCGTAGAATCTGTAACTAAACATCTATGAGGCAGAGATTTTTACTTTTGCTATTTCCAAATAACTAAGATGAAGAGAGGTTGGAGACCCATAGTAGACATCAGAACACTAACAAGTTTGTTCAAAGCTCAAAAATTCAAAATGACAATTCTAGCAATGATTATTCCAGAATTGAAATAGTGGGATGTGTTTTCATTCTGACCTTCAGGACACATTTCCATATTTCAATTCTGCCATCCCACAGGCAGTTCTTCAGATTTACACTAGGACAAGATCATTACCAATACAGAGTATTCCCCTTCACGCTATAGTCAGATCCAAAGTAGTCACCAAGGTTCCCTCAGTGGTGGATGCTCACCTATGCTCCCAGAGGATCATGGTGTATCTCTGTCTGGATAGTTGCCTCTTCAGAACTTGCTCCATCGAGGCTCACCAGTTTACAAGAAAACACAATAGAACTGTTCAAAGAATTGGGCCAACAGATCAACCCACTCCACAAATTCAATCTCTTCATCTGTCATTTTCCTCAAGAAAGGCCATACTATAAAGAAATAGGTAGAGCAGCAACATGGGCATCAGTTCATACCTTCACAGAATATCATGTGATCAGTGGAGACTCCACCTCTGATGCCATCTTCAGCTCCATAGTATTGTCATATGCAACTAACTCAGCCCTCCAGTAGGGATACTGCTTGGGAATCACCTACAGTAAAGTACCCAGAGGCTGAGTCTACACTAGAGAGTTTTGTCGACAGAAGGGCCCTTCAGTCAACATAACTCAGGGAGTGTCTACACACAAAGCATTCTGTTCACAGATTCTTGACAGAACTCTGCATTTACCTCGACAGTATTATCTCTCAAAAATTTGAGGCATAATCTCTCGACAGAGAAGTGTCAACAAAAGTGCAATGTGGACACGTCTGTCGACAGAGAGGACGTCCGGCTGCCGGGCAGCCCTCTTTGCAGCGCTGCCGTTCTGCTTTCTGGCACCACAGGGCAGTGCAGTCTGGCAGCTCGCTGTCAACAGAGCGAGCTGTGTGTAGATGCAATCTGTTGAAAGAGGTTCTGTCAAGATTTCACTGTTGAGAGTAACTTCCGTCGACAGCTGCTTCTAGTGTAGACACAGCCATAATGGCAGTACGCAAAGAGAAAGTTACTTACCTTATACAGTCGAGATGGTTCTTTGAGATGTATATTCCTATGGGGGCTCCACAGCCCACCCTCCTTCACTCTACTTCAGAGTTCCTGACTCTGCAGTAGAGAAGAAATTAAGGAAGGTTAGCCTAGCGTAAGGGCATGAGATGAGACAGCGAATGTATGGGCCTAACCAATAAGGCTACCAAAAGTTCTCTGATCAGGAGCATGGAGATGCAAGCACACCTACAGTGGAGCACCCAAAGGGGGGCCCATGTCAAAGAATTACCATTACTGCACAAGTGAATGTGGGGGAGAGAGTTTAAAGAAAATGTGCAGTGTTCTGTGGCAATGCTGTTTGTTGGGCTTATTGAAGCCAACTAATTTATGCAGACACAAAACTACTTTAAATATTGCCTTGAATTAAAAGTAACTTGGACCTATAGCCCCACTGCACAAGGCGAATAACTATGTTGACACACAGTAATGGACCTATGGGCTGAACTACCTTAGAACAGCATAAAAAAAAAGCTTTGGAGTTATTTAGCTCTTGCAGGAAAGCCAGACGGATCAAACTAGATCTGAAACACGTAAGTCAAATTTATAGACAAGAAACAATTTGGCTGAGAGAGAGAGAGAGAGACTGCCATTCAGTTTGTTTTGCTCTGGGTGTATGGGGGTGGGGGGGAGCGGAGATTGCGAAGTGTTACCAGATATTGAAAAGATAAATTTACTGTACAAAATAGGGACCAAATTTTTCAGTTTAATCACAAACTAAAGAGGAAGAAAATAAACATTGTTTTGCCATTCGGAAAAAATGACAGGAGACAGCTGAATGACTTTAAGAAGGCAGCAACTTTATTAACAGATGGCTGGGACTAGCTTGCCAAGAAGAGCATACAGTGTAGGTAATTTCATGTTGATTCAGGATCTACCTGAGGGACCTCCACCAGCTTTCCCCTTTTTCCATTCAGGTCCCCAGCCAACCTATTGCTGGGATCTTACTATCCTCACCTCAGACCAGGGTCAAGGTGGGCTATAAGAAAGAGACTTGCTGCCGAACCAGCCTATTTGCCACAACTCACCCCTATCCCCAGTTTGGCTCCTTTAACAAACACTTTTTAAAGTCCTTTACCACTCCCTATATCCAGCCACGGTGCACCTTCCCTAGGGAGTATCTGCATGGAAAATCCACCCCCAATTTATATAACGAGTTGTCACATCGTGGCATACATCCCCTCTCTATTCATCACAGGGATCCCCTACTACCCCACCAGCTCAAGCTCATTATGGAAAGGCTAAAAATACCTCACTCCATCTTGGCCAGTCTGGGGGCGACGGACGAGTCCTCCCCAGTCCACCTAGAGAAGAGTGGTTAGCTGGATGCTCACAGTAGGTCCTGACCACACCAGGTGTTTTGCCACCCCCAAGGGATGGAGGGCAGGTGCAACTCAGCCTGACCAGGAAAAAGGGGCTTCTCCCACCTGGCTTGCCCCTTTTCAACCCCCCAAGCCTGGCAGTCCTTGTGGATGAGTAAGCATTGACATGTGACCCCCACCCCCCATCCCCCCTTTCACAGCAGCTTTGGAGATTCTCCAGCCCTCCATTCATAAAGTGCTTTTCCCCCACCCTGCAAACCTGATTGTACTCCCCTGCCACATACATTTAAAGATGTGATGTGGTCAATCACTTTCAATATGTGCCAAAGTGCATTTCAGTGAGCCACGTGGCTGCAGGATTACATTTGAACACAAAGTATGTGGTATAAACCAGGTAAACAGGAATATGCTTGGGTAACACCAGTCTCTGTAGTGGAACAATTACTTTTCCACGTAGCATGCTTAATGCTCAAAAGGTATTTCTGTTTTACTGAACAAATTAACTTCCCCAGCCTGCTTTCTGTGAAACACGATAGGAGGGACGGATTTAGAGAGTTCATATTTAAGTAAGTTGTTTTCCAGCTGAAATATGGTAATCGTACTTACCAACATTTCATTGATTTAAAAATCTGCCCTTCTAACAGTGGCTTCTATTGAAACCGGTTATTAACCATTCATTATTCTTCTACCATCACAATTACATTGTTGAGAATACTCAGTTTTGTACTTGACTGTTACAGTTGCCACACCACCACCAAACACTCATAAATATATCCCATCAGTGCTTAAACAACACTGTCCACATGTTATGGCCTAAAATGACACCACCTTTATTTTGGCCAAACAGACAAGGAACTGATACCCCGGCTGCTTCACCAGCACCTCTAGAGCACTCGCATGGCAAAATACAACATTATTTTATCCGCCTGTTACCCAGAAGAGAAGTGTGGTTTTAGTAAGTTACAACCCTAACTTCAGACTCTTTTCTTTTATAGATGCCAGGCTCTATTGCATTTTAGATCTACAACCTACTACAGAGTCACTTGGAACTTACATAGATTCTGATTTTGTCAGTAGCAGCAGTTCCCTTTTACACACTTCACCTTATTTTAAAGAATTTATTAAAATCAGATGTAAGTTGCTGCATATTTGGGGAAGTGTCACATTAATTTGCCCTGCTCAAATCTCAAGCAAGTATTTGTGTAAAAAGTACAAAATACAAAAAAAGCAGTCAAAAAAACTCTGGCTATTGAGAATTATCATTCAGAGGCAAAATGTTCAAAATGAGGGTATTTTTTTTACTTATGTTTGACAAATGCCATAATAGAAACTAATCGTTATTCCAATTGCATTCAGCTAACCAAATAAATGTAAGTAAGCAGACGTTTTCAAACCATAATTGTATTTTACAGAAATTATTTAAATCAAATCTCTAGTGGCCTCTTCACTCTACATGTATGGCATCAGAGTGACAAAAATAATAAATTGCAGCAGTTGGTCAAGTCACTAGTTTTTCTTGTTAAGAATACTGAAAGATGGATCATTACGTTGCATCCAGTAACTCGGTTTTCATTTGTGAACAACTGGTATACATAGTAACCTATTATACTCTTTTAGGCTCAGATTTCTAAAACATTTAAGCACATGCTTAACTATAAGCACATGCTTAAGTGTCTTTGACTTTGATAGGATTTAAGAACGTGTTCATGTGTCTTCTGGGTCTTAATGTTTCTTCCTCAGTAGTAGCCAGGATTTCTGCATTCACTGCTACAAATATATTAGTGCTAACAGAAAAGCCTGGTTGACCCACTCACTGTTTTAGATAGGATTCTTAAATTCACACTGCAGCAAAACTTAGTTTATTGTTGGAATATTAAGGAGCTAGTTTTCCTTCTAATAAAGTAACTCTTTAGGTAAGGGCAACATATGCACAATTTAGATTGTATTTGAGTCTTGGGCAGAGTTTTTAAATAGAAGTATTACGTAAATCAGTGTGAACCATAGAAAAATAGTCTTGGTTCTAATTAAAGTGGAATTTAAATTGAAATGGTCCTCCAGAACTGAAAGGGTTGAATCCTTGCCATGTGTTCCAGGTTCTGTGAAAAGGGTTTCCTCCTCCCTGCTGGTTCTCTGCATCCAGTGGGTCTTCTCCCGCGTCAAACTTCCTCCTCATTTCTAAAGAGACAGATACGTACATGGTAGAAAAGGGACATGGATTTCACACAATTATTACAGAACCATTGGACCAATCAACAGTAGTTTGGCACCTCTGGCAGGCCAACTGGGAGAAATAAGACATGGTTAAACATCCATCCCTAATTCCATAGAGCAGCAATGATCAGTTTCTTATTTCCTGACAGATCTGTGGATCCCATTACAATAGTAACTGCCAGTTTAGTTGCCAGTATAGTTGAAGTGATAAATTCACTTAAATTTATTATAAACAAATGATGTTTACAAACCATTCTAGGGAATTTAGACAGATTAATGAGAGGTACCTAAACTAGGACTGTCAATTGCAATTAACTCAAGTGATTAACATGAAACATTTTAAATAGTCATGATTAAGATAGATATTTATTGTTTAACAGTACAATTAAAACCTATTTAAATTTATTATATGTTGGATGTGCTTCTACATTTTCAAATGCATTGAATTCAATTACAACAGACTACAGTGTGTTCATATTGTTCTATTTGAGAATGCTTTCACTGCAGATTTAACAAAATGCCCAGAAGGTACAGTGTCTAAAAGATAGCTACAGCACTCCACCCAAGGTTTAAAAATTTGAAGCGCCATCCAAAATTTGAGAGGGATGAAGTGTGGAATATGCTGTCAGAAGTCTTAAAAAGGGCAACACTGTCGTGGAAACAGAATCCAAAACAAAAAAAAACAAAAAAAATAAAAAATGCAAAAACAAAAACAAAACAAAACAAAAAACAAAAAAAATCAACCTCCCCATGGTGGCATCTGACTTTGATGATGAAAATGAAGGTGTGTTGGTCTGAACAGCTTTGGATTGTTACCACGCTGAATCCCTCTGTTCTCAGTTTCAACATTAATGATAAAGTGAAGTGAACTGGGAAGTACTAGATTTTTTGTTTCTTTTTTACAGTGCAAATATTTGCAATAAAAAACTGAGTGAGCACTGCACACTTTCTATTCTGTGTTCTAGCTGAAATCAATATATTTGAAACTGGAGAAAAAACACCAAAATTTATAATAAATTTGAATTGATATTTGTTACTAACAGTGTGATTAAAACTGCAGTTAAGACTTCTTAATACTTCAGTTAATTGCTATTGGTGTAATTGACAGCCCTAATCTAACCTCTTTATGCTGCTTTTGATAATCTTAACCAAGTTGTACAGAAGGGTTTGAGATCCTTTAATATAGCTTGCAAAGGCAGCATGCCACTTCCCCTTCTCCACAAAAAAGATTTCTAAATACGAAAAAAAATCTCTTTGATTAAAGAAATCATCTGCAAGCATTTGGAAGGTGGTAAGATGATAGGGAACAGCCCGCATGGTTTTGTTAAAAACAGATCATGTCAAACCAAACCAATCTAATAGCTTTCTTTGATAGAATAACGAGCCTTGTGGATAAGGGAGAAGCGGTGGATGTGGTATACCTAGACTTCAGTAGAGCATTTGACATGGTCTCACATAATATACTTATCAATAAACTACGCAAATACAACTTAGATGGGGCTACTATAAGGTGGGTGCATAACTGGCTGGATAACCATACTCAGAAAGTAGTTATTAATGGTTTTCAATCCTGCTGGAAAAGTATAAACTAGTGGGGTTCCGCAGGGGTCTGTTTTCGGACCGGTTCTGTTCAATATCTTCATTAACGATTTAGATATTGACATAGAAAGTACACTTATTAAGTCTGCAGATTATACCAAGCTGGGAGGGGCTGCAACTGCTTTGGAGGACAGGGTCATAATTCAAAAGGATCTGGATAAACTGGAGAAATGGGCTGAGGTAAACAGGATGAAGTTTAATAAGGACAAATGCAAAGTGCTCCACTTAGGAAAGAACAATCAGTGTCACACACACAGAATGGGAAAGGACTGCCTAGGAATAAGTACAGCAGAAAGAGATCTAGGGGTTATAGTGGACCACAAGCTAAATATGAGCCAGTATCATGCTGTTGCAAAAAAAGCAAACATGATTCTAGGATGCATGAACAGGCGTGTTGTGAACAAGACACCAGAAGTCATTCTCCCGCTCTACTCTGCTCTGGTTAGGCCTCAGCTGGCATATTGTGTCCAGTTCTGGGCACCGCAGTTCAGGAAGGATGTGGAGAAACTGGAGAGGGTCCAGAGGAGAGCAACGAGAATGATCAAAGGTCTAGAGAACATGACCTATGAAGGAAGGCTGAAAGAATTGGGCTTGTTTAGTTTGGAAAAGAGAAGATTGAGGGGGGACATGATAGCAGTTTTCAGGTATCTAAAAGGGTGTCATAAGGCAGAGGGAGGGAACTTGTTCTTCCTTGCCTCTGAGGATAGAACAAGAGACAATGGACTTAAATTGCAGCAGGGGAGGTTCAGGTTGGACATTAGGAAAAAGTTCCTAACAGTCAGGATGATCAAACACTGGAACGAATTGCCAAGGGAGGTGGTAGAATCTCCATCACTGGAGATATTTAGGAAGAGGTTAGATAGATGGCTTTCAGGGATAGGCTAGAAAGTGCTTGGTCTTGCCATGAGGGCAGGGGGCTGGACTCGATGGCCTCTCGAGGTCCCTTCCAGTCCTACTCTTCTATGATTCTACCCAGTTCGTCTACTCTTGACATACCCAAATTCATGATTAGCTAGAAAATGTATCTACTTGCAGCCAGCTCTGCACAGAGTCTGGGGTAGGCAAGCAGGCAGATAGGTGGTTCCATACAGCCTTTTGAAAGCCTCTTTACAATAACCTGTGTTTGTTTCTCATAAGAGAGAGTGTCACTGAATTATGTCTCGGGTTTATAAAACACCTCGTTATAAAAGGCCTCGTTTTGAAAATGCAAGTCTCCTGCCCTCCCTGAGCAGCTCAAAACAAGCTGGGGAGGCAAGTGTATCAGCCAAAATTTGGAACCTCTTGCAAAGTAACGTTCCCATCAGTAGGTTTGGTCTTGGTGACTTTACACTCTACACGAGCTCTACTGATTTAACTCAGTAACAACCGAGACAACCAGTATGTAAACAAAATACATATTTTTAAATCGGCATTCCATTTCTCAGCCTCCATCATACCAAAGGTATTAAGATGGTGGTGGGTGGAGAAGAGAAGCTAAAAGCTATAGCCTCCTTTGCCCACTGCCACTCCACTCAGTAGCAACACTGCAAGCTGTTTTACCTTCAAAACTAAGTTTGATAAATTGGAACTGATTAATGTGCCTGGTGCAGCATTTTTGCAGATACATGGCCTTGATAGGCACTCAGCTACAGGGAACAGCTGATAAACACACTGGCAATCAGCCCCTGTTAGTGAAAAACTGCCTCCTATTTTTGGCTGCTATATTCTTTGCCTCCTAATCCCCACTCCCCCCGACCTCAAACACTACTTTCTTGTCCCCCTAAAGAGCAGCTCCTTGGAGGGCTGGAGGAGACTGAGGGATCTCTCACCAGTGCCAACCATGTTTCATGGATAGCTGGGTGAGGTGGAGGGTTGTTTTAATCTTCAGAAAATGGGAACACAAGAAGCTTCTGATTTAACCTCTGCCCTTTGCCATCTGAGGAGATAGTCAAGATGTACACTTTCGAAGTGAAAATGTTAGACTCCTCAGAGTATTGTACAGGGAATATTTGGCTTTTGACATAAACTTAATGGGACAAAACTGTGCCTTAATATTTTCTCCATCAGCATATGGGAAGAGGAGTCCCAGAAAGAGAACTGTGAAAAAACAGCTTTTATTCAGTTTTTAAATGCAATTTATTAAAATAGCATTAAGACACTCTGGGGTGTGGTTTTTGTCCATTAAGATAATCCATTGACAGATGAAGTTATTTTACTTGAAACCTTGTGCCCTATAGTGCGCACGGGGCATAGATAACACACAATAAAACTAGGGCTATCAATTAACCCATGTTAATGCCTGTGATTCATGCAGGGCAGAACTGATGCTTTAAAAATATGAACACTTATTCACGTGCCTTAAATTGATGGCCCTATTAAAGAGCAACCCAACCACTGTCTTTGCAGAGCACTCTCCTTAGTTGTGCGCCTCTGGAGCGAACCACACAGCTGCCTGCTACTTCCCCAGTGCTAGTCTCCCTGGCTTCTGCCTGGCGTCCAGGAGGAGGAGGAGGGAGGGGAGGGAAGGAGGGTGGACCCAAGATGAAAAGAAGCCACCGCAGGCTGGGAAATGGCAGCTGCACATTTGGGTGAGTGGCTGGTACAACAGTGCCCACCTGTGGTGGGACTGCAGAGGAACTTCTCCAGCCCCTAAAGCAGTGTCTTTTACAACACTCTGGCCATAGCAGCCCACTGTAAAACCAGCCTGACGTGATGCTGAGCCGGGTTCAGCAGCTGTTGAGCTGAGGTCACAGCCTGTAGCCTCACCAGATGTCCTTTCATTGCTCTGTCTGGAGTTTCCCTCTGCCCATCTGCACCCACATGGTGTAGCCTCTTCCACACGGCTTGTGAACGGCAATTTGGTGATGAGGCCACACAGTGCCTAGCATGGCAGGGGCTCCTACCCAATAACAGCATCACAACTGGAGCCAGGGTCCCCTGCAGAAGTGCCAAGTGTATGGGCTGTCTCCTCAGCTACTGGGGATGACTGCAGATCCCATGACTCCGTCCTGTAGTCACACACAGTGAAACCAGCAGGTCCCAGGCCAGAAGTCTGTGTAAAAGTTGTATGTGGGAGGGAGACATTAAACATCGTTTCACAGCCCAGGAGAAAAGCTTGCATGACAGCAGGCAGAGGGCAGAAGCAATCAATAAATCTGCAGCACAAGGGTTTGTCTTTCTTGTGCCATATCCCCAAAGGTCTAATGAAGCAAGGGATCTTTGAATTCAGTGAATGCACATAGTGTTCTACCTGCTGGGATTTCATCCTGCCACACGTGCAAGGGGTCTATAGAAGCCTGACGGGGGTGCAGAAAGGGAGTAAGGGACTGCTAGTAAATTAATGTGCATTCATCTTTTAAAAAATAAATTAACTGTGCTTAATTGTGAGATTAATTTTTAATTGCTTGACAGCCCTAAATAAAACACCAATCCACAAATGTCTTAACACTCTTTTTAAAGATAAGTGAGTAGGTCCATTTTGAAGTTTCCACGTCATTCCTTGCCAAAAGGATGGGATAAAAGTATGTATCAACCCATTATTCTGTGCCACGTTCCATTAAGAAAGGCAGAATTTTAGTCTTCCAGTCTATGGTGCTACTTACCATATGTTCCCCTCATTTGTAGTGGATTTACAAGACCTCTGAAGGTGACTAGTCTCTGTGCTACTTCTCAGGGTACCAGGACTGCTACTATGCTATTAGAAGACTTTCCTAACACGCCTTCCTTATCACTCTGTGCATATTGGAACACTGTCTTATATTTTTCATTAATCCTTTTTAAGAATTTCTCACAGTTGGCAGTGTCCTCATAACTGTTTCAACTTGAGTAGCGTTTGTAAGCTCTGTAGGACTAACCCAACAGTTCCATTACGGTCCTCACACCATTCAGTGGTTTCAGCATGCCCCCCCAGTCTCCTCCCCACCCAAACCTGAGAGCCCATTTGTAATTCACCCTCTTTATTTCCCTATCTTGACTAATGCAAACATTACAATTCACAGACAGAAAATATCTACGAAGGGGATTTTACAGTTCAGTGCATTTTGTGTTGTGCAGGTGATTTATAGGCAAATAATCAACTCCTGGCCAAACCAGACAAAGCTACCAGTCCCTAAAGAGACATTTATAGTTTCTAAGCCAACCTGTCACTAAGAAGAAACAAGATCACATGAATTTCTACATTGAACATTTTATCCAACTCGCCACAACTTTCTAGAAAAAATTCTGTCTCAGCTTATGATGCCTTTGAAATTCAATTGACTGGTTTTATTTTTGAGCACTTCAGGTCTGGTTAGGGAAGAGGGGGAAAATGCAAGGCAAGTACTTCATGTGCTTGAAGTCCATTTTTTGGTTCTCAGAGAATTCTAACATAGTTCAATATTCTTGTGTTGTCATTTACAGACAAATCATGTGACAAAATAGGTCATAATGGACATGACAGTTGTGTATATTCAACCCATTATTCTGAAAAGAACTACTGTGTAAATTTAGTCAATACCTGGGTCAGTCAGTACTTCTTTAGCAGCTGCTATGTCAATAAACTTTTTCTCTGCCTTCTTCTTCTCCTCTTCATTCTGGAAGTTATCAGGGTGCCACCTCGATGCTAGCTTTCTATAGGCTTTTATGATTTCTTGTTTTCTCGCATTTCTAGGGAGGAAGGAAATTAATTTATGTACAAACTAAAGTTTCCAAGTGTTCGTATGCTGCATCAATGAGTCTACAATATAGTTATAAATGTGAAGATAACACAGACCAACAGGCACCAAGAAAATAAAATATTCACTAGTTAGCATTTTGCTGCTGGTACTCAAGATTTCTCAGACAAAGATGGCTTCATCTAATAAGAACAGTAGAAAGCAGGTTGCAATTTTAAGTAAAACAAATCCACATTTTCAGTTGGCTTTCACTGGAAAACTTGTTTAATTAATTGGTATTAACATTATTATTAAGATTCAAGAGAACGTTAAGTGTTCAATAGCTTCACTTTTCTGGGGGAGGGGTCTCTGAGCTAAAAAGCGTACAACGGATTCAGAGGTGATATAACAACTCAGTCAAACACAAAACACAAAGATGAGAGGAGGGGGTAGAGTCACCACTATAACACTGGTAAAGCCTGAGCACAACAAGATGGTTTCTATGTTTTTAAACAGAAATCATTAAGTTTGTTTCTATCAAGCCCACAAAAGAAGTGAGGTTTCAGAACGTATCTTCTAGGTTTTTTTCCAGCAAGTCCCAAGGTACTGAGATCTCTGCCATGAATTATATTATTGTTTCCCTTCCATAGTTTTCTTCTGTCATCCTTTGGGTTCCCAGTCTGCTTACCTACCTCACTACGACATTATATTTGGGACTACTTGCTAATGGGGGATTACTTCCCTGTTTGTTGCCTGTTAGCACACTTTTACTCCTTACTAGCAAATTCACCCCATGTTACTTGGGTCTTTATGTCAATAATGGTGAGGAGGGGGGTAGGAGGAGGAGTAGTGGAAAATAAAAGGGAATGTTCATGCTTTATTTAAATTACTGCTTTTTAAAATCTGCACACCCCCCACCACACCTCCAGCCCCTGTCCTAAGCCTTTCCTCACCCCCAACCCAGACACCTGTACCCACAACCCTGTGCCCCAAGCCTACCACACAAACAGCCCCCTGGCCTTGCTTGCTGCTCCCCTACATAGGCATACACCACCCCCTATGATGAGTCCCCTACACCCCAGTGCCAAGCCCCAAACCCCAACTACTTGCTGCTCCCCATTCTGTCCTGGTGAGGGGGAGAGAGAGAAGCATACAGTTCAGCTGCCCCCTGCTCTCTCCAGCAAGAGTGAGGAATACAGCAAACTGTGCGCTGTCCCCTAACTCCCTAACAGCAAGCAGTGCATCTGGTGACAACCAAACCCTTACCTTGCTATAAATTATAATAAAAGGAAGCAGTCTTCCAAATTTGGCAGTCCTAGTGCTCACTATTTAGGAGGAGTTCTTGTACAGACAGACAGACACACACACACAGAGACAGACTGACTCACTCAAATGCAGAATAGACTAAGAGACTTTGAGCAAATGCTCTTTAGAGGCTGAGAGGAAAAAAACAAAACTAAAAACAATACAAAACAAATTGTGACCAATGTACAATCTAAACAAACGGACAGGAGAGAGAATAGGGAAACATACCCAGAAGAGCATAAACAGAAGCGTCAAACAGACTTTTATTAGTGACAGACTATATGAAAACATTCTGGCCATTCATCTCACCTTTTTATTCCCAAAATTTTGTAGTAATCTCTCTTCTGAGATTGCTTCAACATCCTCTGTGCTCTCTCCAGGCCTTCACGAATCTGTTGGTCATTTTCACTATTGGCCTGAGCCCTTTCATAATCCTGAACAGCTGCCCATAAAAATGAATGTAAGAGCATAAGACATTACACACCTCACTATATCAACCTTCTTTACCAAAAAAACTCCACTCAGTTTAGATTAAATACTAAGTCTATCCCTGTAACTTGGATCTTTTGCCATTATTACAAACCCAATTGCTGAAGCTTCATAAAAATGTCCTAATTTCATCTTATTTTCCTTGGTATTTGTAAGCATGAAACAAGAAACGTGTTTTGACTCCTATTCCGTGAAGTTCATTGCTTTATCTGCTTATGGTTTCTTAAAACACTTTGGAATCCCTCAGAGGCCCTGGAACAAAATTGTGATGCCTCAGTGTAACTCTTGCCTCTACTAGGGGGATTGCTCTCTTGGCTAACCCCGCACAGGCAAGGCCTAACTCACCAAAGCAAGTTAACTTCTTGGTTTTAATCAGACTTGTGGAGGACACTTGAAAATTAACAGCATCCCATGGCATCAGAAGGAAGTCAGGATCTTGTTCCTGTTTGTGACAGGACAAAGCGGAAGTATTCAGGGCCCAGCACTTGTCAGGAAAGGGATTATATGAGGGTCTTAACTTTAATTTTACCCTCTGATTGAAGTGGGACCCTAAATGGGTCTAAGAAAAGTCAAGATCAAGCACTTATTTGAGTGGCTGAGGGGAGCAGTGGTTCACAACCTTCTTCCCTCATGTATCACCTTTGTCCCTGTCCATGCCCTCCCTAGAGCCAGGAGTGGGGCCACAGTGCCAGGGGGTATGGACATGGACAAGAAGAAGGTCAAAGCTAGGGCTATCAGCCAGGACACATATTGCTGGCCGGTGTTCCCTCTCAACTCCTATCACACATATTAGGCTGGAGTCCTTGCAGGTGTAGGTATGATGGTTGCACATCCCAGTGGAGTATTAAAGCGTGGTACTGCATCTGCAGCGATGGTAAAAAAGTTTCTTCCCCCTCTCCAACTTAAGCCTCTTTGTAAAGGTTTCAAAAGGGCGTGGCAGGTGGAACAGACTGTTCTTTCATTATTTTGTTTGCCAGTTAGACCTCATTTCTGGCCCATCCGTTTGGTGTCCTCAATTTCTGGCCTTACATCTCTCTTATTCACTAGGTCTGATTGTCACCTAGACCTTGAATTATATTAATAGGTCTTTCTGTTTGGACTAATTTAGGTTTCTGTCTCCTTTTGACATTCCCCCACCCCCATCAGTGTTTGAAAGTTCATAAAAATGTAGTAACTTACACTTACTTTGTGCGGTGGTGTTTACAAGTAAGGTAAATCCGCAGGCCTAGTTATTACTACAGCATCAAACCCTGACATCCTTGATTTTAAATGGGCTTTCCATCTGATAGGAATACTCTAAGCATGCAGACTGGGCTCTGGGGGAAAGATAGCGATCTAATTTGTGGCTCATGCTTCCATTCTGTCCAGGTGCACAGCATGAGAAAGCAGTGTGCAAGCCCAAAGGCAGAAAAGAGAGATGCTGGGGACTTTAACGACAAACATTTAGGTACCAAGTGAGGTTTAGATTTCTGTGGGGTTAAGGAATGGCCAAGAAGTAGATTACGGAGATCTCTTTGTAGACCTGGCCTTAAATACCTATAGAGGGAAACAAAACTCTGAAACACACTAGATCAGTCAAGCAGACAAATGTGGAGCAAGGTCCACTGGCTAGAAAGTGAAACTAGAGAAAATTAGACAATAAATAAATGAGGCACAATTTTAAACAGTGAGAATAATTAACCATTGGAGCAATTTACCAAGGGTAATAGTGAATTTTCCCTAACTTGCCATTTAAAATCAGAATTGGATATGCTGCAATTTAAATAGGAATTAATTCAAGTAGTCCTATGGCAGTCAGACTGGATTATGACAGTAGACCTGTGGTTTTGGAATCTATGAATCTATGCTTCAGCAACTGAAGAGACATACAGAAAAGGTATAAGGAGAGCATTCTGTAGCTAGGATGTATACAGCAAGTGGAAGACAGGTTGCTAAAATCAGCACTGGAAAGAGAGGTCATTGCAGTTATAATACTAATGTGAAGTATTCAATGCATTTGGAAGTTGCATGATATGGATCCTATCTTCAGTGCATAATTGTTTTCAGCCCTTGATGCCCAAACACTATATGCTACAAGGTTCTCCCTATTGCACAGGTTTATTATGATAACAGAACAGCTAATCATCTGAAATCAATGCATACATCTACATAACATACTGGTATATTTGTTTATAAAGAGACAATATAGTGTATTCATAAAATTGTACTTTTAAATTCCATACATAATATATGTGCTTCTATTTTGAATTCTCACTTCATCACATGACTATTGCTTTTATTTCAACAGCATGCAAAATTTATCAGATACATGAACAAGCAAAATACTATAATGACTGTGCAAAAGAATAAGGCATTTTGAAGAGGTACACAGCTTGGCTGTGCTTTGTTCATAAGAGAGCATACAGAATCACTGGTACTGAAAATATTCTGTCTAGAACTGATTTCTTTTAGAAGAATGAAGCATTTCTTCAAAAGACAATTGTATTATCATCATAAAGTAGCAAGTGAAATACTTAGACTTCAAAATTTAGTATTCTTCAGTAGGCCCTGCTTTGCATTTTACATGTAATGAGCACTTTCCCTTTCACAGTGCTACAATCTGAGAGTCTCATTATAGGTCTAAGACTCTTATGTTTCCTAAATAAGACATATCTTTGCATCAAGATTATTTTCAAGCAGATGTTATTTCTCAGCAGGTGTTACATTGATCTTTTTGCTGTTTCTGTGTAAGACAGCAGGAGGTGTTAGTCAATTTAAATTAGACACTTGACAGGAGTGTGATCTTGTTTCAAGTAAGAAATTCAAAAATAAAAGCTAGACTGCATCTGATGGCCCAGTGATTCACACTATGTTTTTCAAAAAAGCAGAAGTAAGATTTCTATTCTTTCCAGTATGGCTATGAGTGATAGTCTCACTCATTTGTCACTGGAATCAGAGCACTTTGCCTGCTGCTGCTATTTGTAATAATTTGTCCAGTCACTTAAAAAGAGAACAGGCTGTAACAGTGCATGTCCATAACATATACACTACTGCATCTGATGGGGATAATGAAAATACAAGGACTTCTCCATTACCCTGCTTTATTGTCCTTATAATGCTAAGCAGCAGTGTGCTTAATCTGTTTTGTAGAATCATCAGCTTCTAACAAATGCTTATTACAGACTTAGGCTACGTCTACACGTGCCCCAAACTTCGAAATGGCCATGCAAATGGGGACTTAATAAGGGGACTTCGAAGTAGCTGGGGTCCTTTCGAAAAGGAGCCCCGTCTGGACAAGACGCGCGACGGCAAGCCGCGTCAATTTCGAAGTGCCGCGGCCACCCGCATGCTAATGAAGCGCTGAATATGCATTTCAGCGCTTCATTAGTAAACTTCGAAATGGCCATTTGCGTGGCCATTTCGAAGTTTGGGGCACGTGTAGACACAGTCTTAGTGTAGCAGAACTGCTCATCTTTACTGAATGACACATGCATCTACAATATGCCACTATCAACTAACAGTCTGAAGTAACCATTTTCTTCGAGTGTTTGCACATACCCATTCCAGTGTAGCTGTGAGCATGCCCCAAGCACAGTTGCAGGAATATTTTCCCTTAGTGGTATTTGTCAGGCTGGCTCCAACACTCTCTGGTGCCAGGCACTCAGCATGCCAGAGTAAAGCAGAGCAACTCCAGTACCTCATCATGAGACCTCGATCTGGATTCCAGTAGGGAGCCTTGCACTGAGCTTTAAAAAGGCACCCCACAGGTCCCAGTTGATTCAAAGGCTGGTATGAAGACCTCTCAGCTGATCCTAGCCTGCTCTTCCCCACTTGAGGCTCTGGTGGGAGGGGGTGTGCTTCCTCTCTGAGATGACCACAAGGCTTAACAAATAGGTTAAAATAGGTGGCCTGGATGCGACTGATCCTTTGGCCACATCTACGGCCCCATCAGCAATCATACACTGGTGCTCAATGGTTGCAGTTGCCAGATTTTCCCCCTAAAGTTACAACAAACCCTCCAAAGTCTTCCCTTGAAGATTGTCCTTATCCTTTTGGGGGCAAACAGGTGGCAGGCTTCTATGGGCTTAAAGGAGTCTAACAAAACTATGGAATCTTTGAATACCCAGCAAGTATTACAGGCTCCAGCAGTCTGACTCTTATTTTGCCCAGCCAATCAAGGCCTGCAGATGAGAAACAGGGTTCAGATGTAGACCACCAGTAACTTCCATGGAGGGCTGATGCAGGCCACCCCAGACAGTTAGGGAGCTTGGAGCACTCCTTGTAACAAAATGCTTGATATTGACATCTCAATCACCGCAATACTGATCCAACTGCCTGTGTGTTCAAACTCTGTGGCCCATTTCTTCAGTGCCTGAACTCTCAATACCCAGCAGGCCAGAAACAATGCCAACTGTGGCCTTTCAGTCTGGCAACCAGCTTGTTCTTGAACTCAGAGCCCACCTCCTGTGCAACTGCTTGAGAGTCACCTATGTTGGAATGGACATGTACGAACACTACCAGAAACAGTTAAAAAGTTAGCAGCAGGGGTTTTTAGTGACTAGCTTATTCAGCTTTTGCAAACAGTAAAAATACAGGCATGCAAGTTCTCTAGTGAAAGGACAGGAACAATCTGTGCAGCACACCTCAGAGGCATGCTTGGAAGCCCTGTGGCATGAGCAGAGTACAGTTAAGCTAACACCAGAAGAAAATGCACACTGTACATTCTTAAAGAGGAGGGGAAGCGAGATACCAGGAGGCGCAACAAGAAGGAGTACCACCTCACGGGAGGTCCGTCCTGAACAGTATATACTCATCCATGACAAGTCTCCTGATTCATACTGAGAAAATAGGGCATACATAGAAAATAGGCCCTTCAGAGCCAGCACATGAACATAGAAACCTGGAAAACAAACAGGAAGAATTGGAAGTCCTGGCACCATCAAAGAACTATGATGTGACTGGAATAACAGAGACTTGGTAGGATAACTTACATGACTGGAGCACAGTCATGGATGGATAGAAACTGTTCAGGAAGGACAGGCAAGGGAGCTGCACTCTATGTAAGGGTGCAGTATACTTACCCCAAGTTCCAGTTAGGAAGTGAAGTAAAACTTATTGAGAGTCTTTGTATTGAGATTTGAGGTGAGAGCAACAAGGGTAATGTGCTGGGCATTTTCTACAGACCACCAGACCAGCAGGACAAGATAGATGAGGCTTTCTTCAGATAACTAACAGACGTTTCCAGATCACAGGCTCTGGTTTTCTTAGGGAACTTCAATCATCCTGACATCTGCTGGGAGAGCAATACAGCAGCACACAGACCATCCAGCAAGTTTCTGAAGTGTGTTGGGGCCAAACTTCCTGGGACAAGTGCTCAAGGAACTACGTAGGGTTCATGTGCCTCTTGACCTACAGCTCAAAGAGGGAAGAACTGATAGGAGAAGTGGAAGCAGGTGGCAGGCTGGACAGCAGTGACCATGGGATGGCTGAATTCGGGATCCTGACAAAAGGAAGAAAGGAGAGCAGCAGAATATGGACCCTGGTCTTCAGAAAAGCAGACTGACTTCCTTAGGGAACAGAATCAGTTGGATGGCATCCCAAATCCCAGATTAAGGGCTATTTGGGGGGTGTGGGGGAAAGCTGGGCATGCCCAAGTCCACAGGGGCAGATCTAATGCATTCAAGAATGCAGAGAGAGTTGGCTCATCTAATGCAAAGCCATGGACCATGACGTTTGAATATCTGTGGTGATCAGATGAGGTCCTAAACAATTAGAAAAAAGGTTAATATAGTGCCCATCTTTTAAAAAAGAAGGAAGATACAGGGAACTGCAGACCAGTTAGCCTCTTCACCTCAGTCCTGGGAGGTAGAGGGGAAGTCCTCAAGAAATCCATTTTTGAAACACTTGGGCTACGTCTATACTAGCCAAAAGCTTCGAAATGGCCATGCAAATAAGGGGACTTTCAAAAAGGAGCCCTGTCTGGATGAGCCACGCAGCAGCAAGCCGCATCAATTTCGAAGTGCCGCGGCCGCCCACATGCTAATGAGGCGCTGAATATGTATTTCAGCGCTTCATTAGTAAACTTCAACATGGCCATTTGCATGGCCATTTCGAAGTTTTTGGCTAGTGCAGACACAGCCTTGGACAAGAGAAAGGTGATCAGGAATGGCCAACATGGATTCACCCTGGGCAAGTCATGCCTGACCAACCAGATATGGGGAAAGTGGTGGATGTGCTATACCAGGGTATTCTTTCCAGGAAGTTAAAATAGTACAGATGGGATGAATGGACTTTAAGAGGGCTAGAAAGGTGGCTAGATTGTTGGGTTTAATGGGTAGTGATCAATGGCTAGATGTCTAGTTGTCAGCTGGTATCAAGCAGAGTGCCCCGGGGTCAGTCACTTTTGTTCAAAATCTGGATAATTAGATGGATTGCACCATCAGCATGTTTGCTTATGACACTAAGCTGGGCGGAGAGGTAGATACTCTGGCCTTCTTCCTACCCACCAGAATGGCCTAGATGAATTGGAGGATTCGTCCAAACCAAATCTGATGAGGTTCAACGTGGACAAGTGCAGAGGCCTGCATGTAGGATGGAAGAATCCCAAGCATTGCAACAGGCTTGGGACCAACTGGCTAAGCAGCAGTTCTGCAGAAAAGAACCTGGGGTTTACAGTGGATGAGAAGCTGGAGATGAGTAAACATGACCTTGTTGCCAAGATGGCTAACGGACTATTGGGCAGCATTAATAGGAGCACTACCAGCAGTTTGAGGAAAGTGATTATTCCCCCTTGTTTTACACTGATGAGGTCACATCTGGAATATTGCATCCAGTCCCCTTCCAACACCCTACTACAGAAGGATGTGAACACATTGAAAGGAGTCGAGCAGAGGGCAACAAAAATGATTAGCAGGCTGCAGCACATGACTTACGAGGAGAAGCTGAGAGAACTTGGCTAATTTAGTCCACAGAAGAGAAGGAGCAAGGGGGGATGTGACTGCAGCCTTCAACTACTTGAAGGTAGCATACAAAAAAGTCAAGATTTCCAGTAATGCTGAAAGAGAAGTTCTTAAAGGTCCGATGGAATTATTCCTGTTGTATTCTTTAAAGTCTGAAACCATAATCTTAAGTTTTACCTTCCTCATATTGGTCTTCTAATAAATAGGCTTCTGCTCGGTTTTTTAAAGCATTCACATTATCTGGTTCCTGCAGCAGAACTTCTGTGCAGACTTTTATGGCTTCAGCAGATTGCTTATTCTGTAAAGCGGAAGGACAGATAATATTGGTATCTTGTTTTTTCTTGTGAAATATTATACGAGGGTAAAAAGTGTTCTTCTTTACCTTTGAGAAGCAGTGACAGATCCTTTCTTTGGCATGAGTAGTGTAAACAGGAACCTTTGGTTCAGTTTTCATTACAGATTCATATTTACTGATGGCATCTGTGTACCTATTTTAATTTTGAAAATAAACTGAGTATTTCGGAACACAATTATTTTCTAAACAACTATCAATTCTTCAGTGGTCATTAAATATACTGACTCATACAAAATAACTAGAAACTGTCATGGGGAGCTTTGTTTTGTTTGGAATGATCTGCATCTCTGGAAATGCCCCTCTCTGCCTCCGAGGCTGTCTCTGGCTCAGTAGGAAGAAAAAAAAAAAAAAAATGAATAAATAAAAAACACCTCTTATCGCCTTTAAGAACTGCACCACCATCTGTCCCTCCTAGGATTCGGAAGAGGAAGGGGCTCTCTGGTTGATTGGTTGGAGAGACACGTGCAACACAAGTCTATCAGCTCACACCATGAAAGGAGGCGGCTTATAAACCTTTTCCCCCTGCCTGGGAGTTGCATTCTGCAGCAGGAAGTCTCCTCAGTCACAAGGCAGGGAGGGAGGAAAAGTTCTGGGACCTTGTTGTGAGTATCACTTAAGGAATTTTTTCCTGGCAGCCAGCTTGGCCTGAGCAGAATGACTTTTTTGCCTTTGTCTCAGCAGCCCAGGATCCAGTGGGTAGGTTAGGTTGTAAAATTCAGGTTGTTGCAGCTTAGCAGGTGCCCAGTACAGGTATTCATTAAACGTGGGAGTGTGGTTCCCTGATAAAGTGGAATTGGAAGTTATAAGGAGAAAGCATCTCCGAGAGCTGTGATTTCCAATATGCTGCCCACTCGCCACATATGGCAAACAGGACAACCCAGTGTGGCAAATCCACGTTCTGGAGCCACAAGTGGCTCTTGGAGCCTTTAAACGTAGCTCCTCAGAGCTGCACGTGAGTGCCCCCCCACCCGCTCTGTGCATGAGCCCCAGTGCGTGCTGGTGGCAGTTCCTGGGCCTCCTGCTACAGCACAGCTTGGGCCCCCACATGGCTCCTGCAGCAGTAGCTCTGGTGAGTCGCTGTGCCTGGAGGGGTTGGCGAAGGTGTCTGGCTTCAGGGGTGTCTGGCTCTGGGGGAGGGTATTTATTTGGAGCAGGAGGGGTTGGGGCCTGACTCTGCGGAAAGGGGAGAGCTTTTATTTGGAGGGAGGTGTGGCAAATATGGAAGGAGGACAACCATAAGTGTGGTGATCCTTGAATTACTATTGGACACCAATGTCCTAGGGAAGGTGGCGGGGGTGTGGAGTTAAGGCTTCTAATATCTTGGTACAGTGAGGAGATAACACCCTTTTCACACACCCTAAAACTTCGTATGGGAGTAAGGCAGTGTCGTCTCAGCTCTGAGCTGAGATTGAGTTAGTGAAGGGGAACTGAGGAGGAGATAATGGCACTTCACCACTAGGTGGGAGAGATTACACAGGAGCTGCACTCAACAAGTTACTGCTAGATAAGTCCCAAGTGTGTTACTTAATATAAGTTATGACCAATCAAATCACATTTCCGGTGGTTTGTCATTCCACAGTGCCCACTGTCAATGCTCCTTTGCTTACTTTCCTATGCATGAATGCTACAGAATGAAAGCATCATCTGACGAGCAATTCAAGTGAGCCAAAAGAGAGAAACTATGTCTTGTAACTCCCAACGGGTTAGAGAGCTGAACCAAGGTTTATAGTTTTAAATGTGCACAAACTAAATTTCTCTGAAATGCAAGGTTTTTTTCTGAAACAAAAAACAGAACTGCAGGTTAATTTTTCCATTCTGTCCCTAACCAACCAAATCACATAGGGCCCAGACTTTGGAGCAAAAACAATACATTATCTATGCACCTCTCTGGGTCTTTTCAACCCTCAGGCATAGAAGGGATGGATTAAGGCTGGCATCCCATCAAAGTTATTTTAGTTTTATTTACTGTGTCAGTTAGCATCCCAAATGTAAGTTTGGCGCATCTTACAAGTCCAACATATTTCAAGGCTCTAGTAATTATTTTCTTGTTTCTTAAGTCATGACAAACTCATGAAAAATGCACTTGCAGGCTGTTGTGATATTTTATTTGCAAATATGCTGTGACCTCCACTTTTGAACACTCAATCATTAAAAATATGCATTTAATAAGAGACATTTAATACAAACTAATAGCACTGACACTTGAATTTACTGGTGAGAAGAATAACCACATAAAGCTTTCCAGAGAAGCCACATAGTACACCAATAAAATTATTCAAAATGTTTATTGATTTCTTTAAAAAATACTTATTAGAAACTCTGCTGATACAATTTTCATTTTTGTCATTTTGGCACGAGTGTAAAGCAAAACTAATTTTCCTACACACAAATGCACATTTAAGTATTCTAGATTTCATCCTCAAAGTTTAACCAAAAAAAAAAAAAAAAAACCATATCTGCTACCACACAGCATTTGAAATCCAGATAAATGACGAAAAGCTATTTATTGTCTATCACCTTACATAGCACCTAGCACAGCTGTGGTTATGCTTTTGACAAAACTGAGAAGATACAAGGAACAGAAACTCCGAAAAGACAACTTGCCACATCTCACAGCCAGGACATGAAGCCCTATTTGCGTGGTAGACCTATTAGTAAGGGACAATTTGTCGTAACATTGATCTGTATTTATTAGTTAGATACAGCATTTGGAGCTACAACACCTGAAAGATGAATACAAACCTTGCCCATGCCAAAAGCTTACCTATTCCATGCATACAGAAAACTCAAATGGCAATAGACCACAGGGAGTAGATAGGGGAGCAGGTCAAGTAAGAACCAGGTAAAAATAAGAAAGAACAGCTGCCACTGGTGGTACAGGTGGCTGGCTGTCTATTCTTAAATTGATTTTCTCATGGCCATCCCAGTGTTCCATCCCGCATGACAGACATTAAACAAACAGTCTCCAACCCTGGGGAATTTTACTACCTTAGGGGGAGTCATAGGAGGCATCATTCAGCACATGACTAGTGCTCTTACCTGCCTTCTCTGATGAGTTCCTCTGCTGACTCGATTTGCTTATTAAGTTTCTTTACTTGTTTATAGTGAGAAAAACACAGCTTATGGTCCTGGTCAAGTTTCAGACACTCCCGGACTTCACTTTTCGTGTAGGAAAAAGAAACAAAGGAATTTTAAACAGAAGTGGATCAAACTATTTTTTAAAAAAGCAGTCAGATTTTTCTGCACTGTGTTCGCTCTTCCACTTAAGAGTATGCTGACGCGCAAAAGTTAATGAGAAACATCCACCTGAATTCGCAGGTTTTTCCCCCCCCCCATTACTTTACCCTGCCAGAAAGGAGGAGAGGGAGAAAAGCCTAAAAGGACATTTTTTGACAGTGCAATCCCCTGTTCTCTCTACTTCCCACCCGCTTCCTCTGAGTCAACAATTGCTTCTCAGCACAGGTGCTGTAGGACAGCTAGCTGGTGGCAGGCTCTCATCGAGCGGATTCTAATGCTGCCCTCTTCCCCAGCTTGTTATGTGAGCGAAAGCAATGGATGCTGCCTTCTCACTTTCCTGAACTCATCACAATTTGTCAACATACAGAAGTACAGAGGTTGAACTTTAGCCAGAGTTAGTCTGAATGAACTTCAATCTGAGTAAAAGTCAGATGGGGTTAGAAAGATCAGTGGACTGGAAGAGGGAAGACAACATAGATGGCACTGAAGAGTAAAGTATTTGTTGACAATACACTATGTCCTTGATATCTCAACCCAAGTGTTTCAATGAACACGCTCTTTTCAAAGTCTAGACGGCCTCAACTGCTGTCTCCAGTTTCAGCCCCCAAGTTTTATCTGTATCCATGTGAGGTGGTTTCCCATGAAATATGTTCTCCAAAGACACTCACAAGAGCCCCTTGCAGTCCCGCGGCAGGCCTTTCAGCTGTATTTAGATCAATTTGCTCTTGACCAGACTTCTTCACTAATTCCTTCCTTCTCCACATTTTTCACTGTGCCCGTTTTCTTTTGTTTGACAGCCTAGCTGGCTTTTTTCTGAGCCAGGAGAGGAGCTGCAGTCTCTAACTATAAAGATGCAACCAATGCAGCACTTCATTAGTGCATTTTAATTAATAATGCACATAATATGCAGGGCTTCACACACCTTTCTTGTGCTGAATACTGCTGAACAGAACTGTATAAGAGATCGGCTCATCAGTGATTTCACACAGTGACAACGTTAACAGAAGTGTCTGCCCAAATCCTAACGCTCACCGATTAGGTATGTCACTGTACTAGACACGTCAACCTTCCCTTGTCATGGGCTTTGTGTCCTAACGCTTGCTATTACAGACAACAGTAAACTTACCTTAATGAGAGTTCATGGTCCCCCAACTGGTAGTATATTGTGCTGATTTTATAGAAGGCTTCAGTGTTATCATTCTTCAGTTTGGTAGCAGCTTTTAAGTCACTGATGGCTTTGCCTGGTTCCCCTTCCTTTATATAGCATTCAGCTCGAAGCTCCCGCAGCTCTGCGGCCCAAATGCAAACCTTAAGGAATACCAAAAGAAAGCTAGACTTCGATCTGCAAGCACTTCGCTTGTGTTTAGAGACCACCTAATTTCATATTGCCTCTTGTGATGGATCAGGGCTCTGGCCATGTAGTGAGCGCTTGACATTTAACATCACTACACTTCCTAGAGAGCGGAAGCCGTGCTAGTCTATACACTATCAAAACAAAAAGCAGTCAAGTAGCACTTTAAGGACTAGCAACATAGTTTATTGGGTGAGCTTTCGTGGGACAGACCCACTTCTTCAGAGAGGGTCTGAAGAAGTGGGTCTGTCCCACGAAAGCTCACCCAGTAAACTATGTTGCTAGTCTTTAAAGTGCTACTTGACTGCTCTTAGTTTTCCTAGAGAGCGTGAATGTTTATTTCAAATCCATTCCCGCAAAAGATAACAGAAATTACATTCTTTTGGAATGTGATTTGTAAGCATGCAGATGAGCCCACCTAGCAAGGCCTGCTTGAACTCAGCAATGCTGGAAAGAACTGGGACAGAACTGAGTGTGAAGGAATCCTAAATTATTACAATTTCCCTCACTATTTACAGAAGGTAAGAACTGTGATGGTTGAGGTGTTTACTGTCCAACTAGACACTTAAAGGAAGCTTCTATATCAACACGGTTTATGCATAATTCTGCCCTTGACACCTTTGACGGTACGAGTTTAGAAAGGGACAACAACCATCTCTCAAATAACTGATTGCATGTTTTTCCTGGATATAAAAATGAGTCTTTCCTTCTGTAATAAATGGGGCACAGGGTTGTCAAAAGTGACAAGCCATAAAAAAACAAAACATTTCACTTATTGTCTAAAGCATCCTCTCTCCCCCACCAATCCCACACGCCCATACTTTCACGGTTAGGAAATAAATGTTAAATTTGACAAATGATTGAGCTTATGGTGATGTACCCTCAAACAGCATATTCTCTTGTTGCATCTAACAGAGGGGACTCAGGGAGATAACTATTATTCAGTGTAAGGTGCTATGACAAGCAAAATTAGAGTATAGCTGTAGCATAGCTAGAATTACATTTGCCTTCAACAGATAACCCACTAATTCCTTTATCGCTGTTTTGGACTTGCAGGATTTGTCTGGAAGAGCCAAACAATGCAGCTTTTATGGTAAATAAAAGCTGTGCATATATTTTGACATAAAAGAAGACTGTATTTAAAAATCTTCAATAAAGCAATAGAGAGTATTTGAAATGAGTACACACATTTTAAGTTCTTCGTCATTCATAGATAGTATGTATACAATACAGCTTCTTAATGTTTTCGTGTATTTTTTAGAAAACAATTAAGGCTGTAAAGCAATTAAATAATCACAATTACTCACGCTGCTAAATAATATCAGAAAACCATTTTCATATTTTAGACATTTTCTACCTTTTCAAATATTTTAGTTTCAATTACCACAAAGAAAATGAAGTGTATAGTGATCACTTTGAATTTCTGATTACTAATATTTTCACTGTAAAAACAAGACACTATTTCAATTCACCTAATGCAAGTACTGTAGTGCAATCTCTTTATCATAAAACTTACACCATTGAACTTACAAATGTAAAATTATGTACAAAAATAACTGCATTCAAACATAAAACAATGGAAGAAACTTTAGAGTCAAGGATATCCACTCAGTCCTACTTTTTGTACAACCAATCTCCCACACAAACAAGGTTTTGTACATTAGCAGGAGATAATGCTGCCCATTTCTTGTTTATAATGACACATGAAAGCAAGAACGGGCATTCAGATGGCACTGTTGTGGGACCACAAAATATTTATGTACCAGATATGCTAAAGAGTCATACTTCTCTTCATGCTTCAACCATTTCAGAGGAAATGCTCATGCTGATGGCAGGTTCTGCTCAATAACAATCCAATGTAGTGCAGACTGATGCATGAGCGTGTTCATCATGTGAGTCAGATATCACTGGCAGAAAACTGATTTTTCTTTTTTGGTGATTTGGGTTCTGAAATTTCCACATCACAGTGTTACACCTTTTTGACTTTTGGGAGCATGTTCCGCACTTCATCCCTCTTAAATTTTGGATGACACTTCAGATTCTTAAACTTTGGTTCAATTGCTATAGCTATCCTTAGAAGTTTCACATTGGTATTTTCTGTATGTTTTGTTAAATCTGCAATGAGTGTTTTTAAAATGAACAAGTGTGCTGGGTCGTCATCTGGGACCTCCATAACAACAAATATATGGCAGAATGCAGGTAAAACAGCAGGAAATGTACAATTCTTCACCAAGGAATTTGGTCATAATTTTAAATTATATTTTTAACAAGCACCATCCAAATGGAAACATACCCTCTGGAATAGTAGTCAAAGCTTGAAGAGGCATATGAATGTTTAGCATAGCTGGAATGTAAATAATGTGCAACACTAACTACGAAAGTACCATGTGAATGCTTGCTCTCACTTTCAGGCTATACTGTAAATAAGAAGCAGACAGCATTACCTCTAGCAAATGGAAATAAATTTCTTCAGCCAATTGCTAAGAGAAATAAGTAGTAGAACTGAATGAACCTGTAAGCGTAACATTTTATGTCGTTTAGAATGCAGTTCTATTACAAAATAAATATCTACATTTGTAAGTTACACTCTTACAATAAAGAGGTTGCACTACACAACTTGTGTGAGGTGAACTGAAAATTACTTTCTTTTGTTTATCATTTCAACATGCAAATATTTGTAATAAAAATATAAAATGAGAACTGCACACAATGTTCTGTGTTGTATTTGAAATCAGTACATTTGAAAATGTAGAAGAAGAACATCAAAAATATTTAATGAATTTCAACTGGTGTTCTACTGTTTCAGGGTGCAATTAAAATTAATTAATTAGGACTTTGAATTACGTTTTTAGTTAATCGTGTGAGTTAACAGTGATTAACTGACACCCCCTAGAAAAAATGAAAAACAGCATACTAGTACGCTTTTGAGCGGCCCACATCAGATTATGTGACCAGTGACTGAAGAGTCAAAACAAGTGAAAATGCAACAATGCAGATATCTGAGGATAAGGATGTGAGTATGGAAACCATGTATGTACTTTAACTTAGGGATGTAAAATCCCACTCAATTGGTTACCCAGTTGGTTAGCTGGTTAAAACTGCAATTCAATTAAGATCGGGGGGGGGGGGGGGGGGGGGCTGTTGTCTCCCCTCCCCCACCTGCAGCGCAGCAAGAAACAGGGCTGCCACAGCTGGGCTGGAGGGCCCACGCCTGCAGCACTCCAGGGATCAGGGCTGCTCCGGCCCAGGCCATCTAGAGCAGCCCTTGTCCGCAGCTTGTCCTGCTGCCCCTCCATCCAGCCACCCACCCCAGCCACTGCGGATGGGGAATGCTCTGGCCCAGCTGGAGCCAGCAAGCCCCCTGGCTACAGTGGGTGGGGAGCTGCTCCAGTCCCAACCAGTTAACTATTAACATCCCTACTTTAGCTGCATACTATTTTTGGTCTGTCATGACTTCTCTCTAACTAGTTTCCCTACCTCCCAAGTGAGAAAAGTATTCCGTTCTCACTGACGACCTAAATACACGCTATGTATTAAATTCAATCCATTTAAGTTTCTTGGGTAACTTCAGCATGACTGAGAATAGTTAAATTAAGAGACATCTTTTAATTTGCTTAAAATTCCCTTAAAAATCCCCATGCTCAAAGTATGGTGAACTTTGGGCTGAGAGAAAGGACAAAGAATTTAAGCACAAAAAAATATTATTAAAAGTCATCTATACCAGCAAACTGGGTTAAAACAAAAATAATCCACAATCTCCCTTTCTTGAGTACTCTTGTCCCACCAGATGCTGACCACCCTCAGCTCCCACCAACTCTAATGGGATGCTACAGTGTGTGGCAGGATAGAACAAGCAACGCACAACATTTTTACATCAGTGCAGACTTTAAAGTTCTGTGTTAAAAAGGAAACAAACATCTGCCACAGACAAATTCTTATTTCTCTTCAATTATATTTCACGTAGCACTTACTTCTAGAATCCTATCAAGGAGACTTATAGCAGCAGTGTAATCCTCCTGATGGTACAGATGCAGTGCCTGTGAATGCAGGCGCTGTAGCTCATCAGATTTCATCAGCCCAGACCGGGCTTCCTTTTCCTCATTATCAGTGGGATTAGATTTGAGCTATAAATATTAACAAAGAGAGAGAGACGGAACTCTGGTTACTGGAGGTATGATTTTGTTCTATTAACCATCACATGCCCTGGAGAACAAACCTAAGATATTGCTGAGATGAACTAACCTGTTTAAAATTCCCTTGGAAATGTTTCTAGTTGGGAAGAAAGAAAAGTATGTTGCCAACGCATACACTGTTATAATCCACAAACGTCCAGTTCCTTTTGTTCAGTACTAAAAGTGCATCACTTTGACACTTCATTCCTATGTAGTTAGCATGCCACACCCTCTACTGTATTCTAGTTAATCAGTCTCTCCAATGAGGCAGAGGATTCTTTTACACAGCTTTTAAGTCCTCTACTAACCTGGACCTGTTTGATGTATTAGGCTTCCATGTAAAATCAGGTATATTTACATGATGAAAATATTGTGACTAGTTTAATATCACTGTAGAAAAGCAATTATCACACTTCCTTCAAAATGATGGCCATAGCAATAGATACAGATGCTTTACATTGGAGAAGGTTCCTATGGGTCAGCTGAGGACTCCTGGACTCGGGGAGCCAACAAGTATCAGATTTCACATAGCTCTTTTAGACTGGGGTGGGCAATAATTTTTGATGGGTGGCACGCCAAGATTTTAGTAAGTGATCAAGGGCCGCAGTTTTCTGTCAGGAGCGTGCAGGGGTCTGGGATGGTGGTTGTGTGCAGAAGGCACCTTGGGTTAGGAGACTGGGGTGCATGATAGGGTAGAGGTCAGAGAGAGCTTGGCTGAAAGATGAGGTTGTGACCTGGGACAGATTATTGGTGTGCAGAGTTCGGGAGAGGATGGGGTACAGAAGAGGATTCTGGTGTGAGGAAGGATGTAGGAGCAGGGTCTGAGAAGGAGTTGTGATCTGGGATGGTGCGCGGAGGGTGCAGGCAGTTTGGGTAGTGACCTGGGGTGGGGTATTGTGGGGAAGGGTCTAGGAGGGGGTATGGGTACAGGAGAGGATTAAAGGAGAGAGTGTAGGGTCTAGAAGGAAACTGGGGTGTAGGACGGGGTGGGGTGCCAGAGGCAGGCTCTGGCTGGGAGGAGCTCACCTTAAGCAGCTCCCTGCCACCAGCCCTTTTGGACAGGCCAGCAGCCCCAGCCCGCTGACCTATGTGACTCTCTGCCTTGGGTGGGGAGGGGAGAGGAGAAGGAAGGCTTTGTGCACTGCCCTCACCCACCATCAAATCACTTAGCTCCCATTGACTGGTTTCCAGCCAGTAGGAGATGAGATTTTTCTGGTGGTAGGGCCAGCACGTGAAGCTCTCCTTGTTCCTCAGTCTAGAGCCACAGGGAAGCAGCCAGCTGTGTTGAGCTGCTCTGTGCTGCAGGGGTGAACCACAGGTAAGATTAAAAGACTCGGGGAGCTGGGTCCAGCCCACAGGTTGTATCTTGCCCACCCATTTCAGATAAAGATGAAGGCCCTTGGTTCTCAGTCTCCTTCTGAACACAGGCATCCAGCACAGATTCTCTGACGCTACTATGACAATTCAGTATTTGAAGATGCAGGGTGGGTTCCCACTGTCTCCTTTTATCCCCAAATGCTGTCCTTACATGGCATTGTTGCTTTGCATTTGGCAGGCATGAAGATTATAGCCTATAACAAGCGCTGCAGTGGGATGGATCACTATGAGTGGTCCCCAAGCACTTGATGACAAAACTGATTTTTACACAATGAGGTCAGCTGGATGTGATCTCATCTGCCACTAAATCATGTGTATTATACTCCAAAGTAGATAAGAATCCAGACCCAGTGTCAGACACATTTCATTTTTCATTGGAGAAGGGTTCGCTTTATTCTGTTATGTAAGTCCTAAGAAAGACTTCACCGAGGCACAGTCCAACAGTTAAATCCTTGCCACCCAGAAGTCAATGGCAAAACTCTGTTGGACCCTTCATTATTCCCCCAGACTCAGTATTCTTCTCTTTTATTGCAGTAGGTTCTTTACCCACCAAAAACAAGCTATGAACGTTGAATGGGAAATCTTAATTTCTCTCAACAGACCACGTAACTGGGAAAAGGCAAACAAACATTCTATACAGAACACAAAACAAAAACCTTTAGTAGAAGGTGGTAAAGCTCACCACAATGTAAGTGAAGCAACTATGAGAGTTAAGTTATGTCAATTGGCCATATTAACCAAATTACTATTTTGAGAACACAGAAAAGTCAATCTTTTTCCAGGGTAAGTAATCACTCAAAGAAAGACACTCTGATTTGCTCGGGTAGTGCAGCTAGGTAAAATGTACCCAAAACCAGAAAGTTTTTGACGAGGGGAAATAATTTTCACCCATCAATGAGATTTAGCGGTAGAGTTAGTCATCAATTTATTCAGCTTTTGGGTCAAAATCAGAAAATATAACTTGTTTGCCACTAATGTTTTGGTTTTGCTTCCTACATTCCGAGATCTCAACAAGAAGTCTGGTGTGTATTGCCATAGAGAGTTTGTTTATTCTCCCACTTTGGGAAAAAAAAATCATCTTGGTTAGAAATTCCTCTACCGCCAGCAAGAATGAAATATCTATGAATCTTCGTCATTCCTTTAGCAATCCAATGGAAGGACAAGCAAGGGAGGAATCACAAACAATACCTGGCATAGATCAGATAGATGGGTAAGGGAAAGAACAAAGCTTCAGTGATCACAGGGCTACAAGAACTGACCATCTATTGTGTGGTAGAAGAGTTGTCAGGTCTAGTAATGTAATTTAAAGGTCTAATCCAAATTCCTTTGTTTTCAATGCACCTTGGCAAGACCTCAACTACATTAAATCATATGATACAGCTGGCTAAGAAGCCCAGGATGACCTTGGAGTATGTTTCTATCAATGCGGACATGATAAAACAGTACACTCCAAACTTCACTGTTTTTTTGCACTGTTTCATTTACTTTATTTCAAGTTCTAATGCATTGGGATTAGACTATTGGATTAAGCCCAACAAAATGAGCCTGATTGTAAAGGGGGCAGGGAACAGGGCAGAAGAAAGGAAAGAGGGAGGAAAGGCATTTTGCATGTCCCTTTTGAAGCTGCTCGTCAAGTTAACAAAACCAGAATCTTTTCCAAATTAACGTTAGCAAGGAACAGGACCTATCAAGAATGCAAACAATGCTTTCATGGTGCATTATAACTGAGGCCTCAGTGGGGGAGGGGGAACAAATTGGTAGCTCTGCTGCCATCTCTAATCCACCAACAATCATGAATGAAGCAATAGGTCTTCAAAACCAAGACAGGCTTGAAAACATTTGTTAAAAACAACAAGAAGTCCTGTAGCACCTTGTAGATTAATAGATATTTTGGAGCATAAGCTTTTGTGGGCAAAGACCCACTTCATCATAAGCAAGCATGCATGCATGCATGCACTACACGCATCTAATGAAGTGGGTCTTTGCCCAAGAAGCTTATGCTCCAATAAATCTGTTAGTTCATAAGTTGCCACAGGACTTCTTTTTTGCAGATTTTTTTTTCCGTTTTTGCGGATTCAGACTAACTTGGCTACACCTCGGATACTTGTCAAACATATGTCATCATCTCAGGATTACATATCTACTTCAAGAAACAGAACAGACGATTTAGCCAAAGCTGACAAAAACAGAATACACCCAAAAGTAAGCTTCAGGAACTTGTCTGAGAGGAGTACTGCTCATGAGACTCATTTTAACTTTATATCTCCTTCTCCACTGCCACATCCTTGCTTCACTACATATCAGAAATACATCTATATATTTCCAGGTCAAAAACTGATTATTACGTGCAATGCCCTCTGACGCCTCTACTGGCACTAGAGGTCACAACTAGCATCAACTTATTCATGTGCTGACATGCTATTTTGTTTTCAAAAATCTGAACTACCTACAAAATGCAGTGGTTAGAGCTGAAGTTGAAAGAGTGCTTTTGCACAACTGCAGGTGTTTGGCATGGGTAGCTGTACACTCGAGGTATAAGGGAGTTTGTTGTGGAGGACAGGCTCCTGAAAATTCACATGGGTGTTACTACACGGTTGAACACTAGAGGGTCTGAATGACAAGCTACATACTCAGTGGGACAGCAACCTACGAAGCTACAGCCTGTGATGAGCCAGCAGCAGCAGAAGGCACCAGAGAAATGCCTGTGCCTGAAGCAATCTGATAGAGGGAGAGAATAAGTAGGGAGTGAAAGGGGGGATAGTGGAAGCGAAGGGGGTCAGAAACAGGGGTTGTGGAGGGTTACAAACACCATCCATCAGCTGCACTGAGATCTGCTTTGTCCTTTATTATCCAATTACCCTTTACCCTGCTCCCCCCCCATGCCAAATGACCCCAGAATTTCCTTTCCCACTAGGACCCTCTTACATACCTCCTTCCCTCCCCTGTTCCACAAGGCTTGGTTAGCAAAAACAAACAGTCCTGGAGCACTTTAAAGGCTACCTAATAAGTAACTGTGCTGAGGCGCTTAAATGGGAAAGATACACTTCTCCAGAATCTGTTATGTAGTCCCAGGGGCTCATTGGCTCTGTCTTAAGAATCTGAAGACTTGGGCCATACCCACGAAAGCTCATAATAAATAAGTCTGTTAGTCTTTAAGGTGCTATGGGACTGCTTGTTTTTTTGTGAAGCTGCACACTAACACAGCTACCCCCCTAAGTCCTGAATAGGAACTTCTACAACATGCACACAGGCCTGTTTCATGGCATCTGAAACAAGGTCTCCGCATGCTAATGCTGCCTAGTTAGTGATTTTTTTTTTTTTTAAACTGAAACAACCTTAGGGTTCAGGTTGGTCGAGTTAATTTTTGACAATACAAGTTTGTGTAATGAATTACTGCACATTGGTGCACTTATAGGATTGTTCCTTAATCCCAAACACACTATTGGACTAGGAGCTATTAAACAGCTTAATGCAAACAAAATTCCTGGAGATGTACTTAGACGACACTAGAGAATACAGAATAAATCTGAAACATCAGTGTGACAGCCACGTAGTTCTAAGGGAACTGGACATGGGGGGAAAGGGGCAAGACTTGTGCCCAGGACAACTGACAAAGACCAGATAAGACAGGAGAGGGGAGACAGACTTGTTGCACAAAGAGACTGGGACAAGAAGCCAGAGGCGAGGAAGAGACAGTACTGGGACATTGACATGTCAGAAGGGATAGGGCAAAAAAAGCCCAGAGCCTCAAACAGAGCCCAACGTTCTTGAGTCTCACCCTCCCTTTGCCTTCAGCAAATATCTGTGAAACCCGCTAGCAAACTGTCCCCTTCCTCTGTAGTTCTGTACCACACAGAGGACACCTAATACTATTATAGCATACTTATTACTAATGTCAATTACTCCATTAGCTAAAGCAACATAGGTCATGAGCAGGGCTGGGACCTTTAGATCCACCACACCAGACCTATGTTGGTGGCAATATGAAACCACAGGATGGGCTGCTGGGGGAGTCCAGTTTGCTGTTCTAAAATCTAAAAAAGCAGTTTGTAATTGCGTTACATTATTAGACTTTGGAGAATTTGATTTTTATCAGTAATGTCAAACAAACAAATTCTACCACACATGCAACCTCATGAAAAAAATATTTCATTGATAATAATCAAAGTTTATTCATAGGTAAAACAAGAAATCTGCTTGAGAATTCAATTTGATTTAAGGATGTTTAATTTCAATATTTTGAGAAATTGTGCTTTGCCAGTTATAAAGCTTTATTTTTTTAAATCTACAACATTTATTAAAATAATTATTTTCTGGCATATACATTACCTGTCCCCCTCTAAATTTCTAAAAAAGTAAATATTGAAAATATTCTAAATGTCTGTCAAAATTATAAAAATGAAAATAAAACTCTGTCATGCCATGCCACAAAATTTCATTATAGCACACAAAATGTTGAAGAGTCTAAAATCCAAGGTTCCAATTTCACTATGCTTCTGCACCTGGCCAGACTATGATCCAACCTTGGAGATATACACTTGGAAGGCTATGTCTATACTAGAATTCCACGTTTGAAATATACATGCAAATGAGGGAAACTGAAAATGCAAGTGAGGTGCAGATTTACATATCTAGTACCTCATTTGCCTATTCTTTCAAAAGAAGAAAAAGCATTGTGTACACAGCTCTTTCAAAAGTAATCCCCATCTTTGAAAGAACCTTCTTTTTCCTTTTTTTTAAAAGGAAGAGTTCTTTCGAAGACAGGGTTTAGTTTCGAAAGAGCTGTGTCTCCACGGCTTTTCTTCTTTCCAAAGAATATACAAATGAGGTGCCAGATATGTAAATATGCACCACCTTTGCATTTTTGATTTCCCTCATTTGCATGCATCTTTCAAAAGAGGAATGTTAGTGTAGATGCTGCCTAAGTATTGCAACTACTTTTCACATTTTTAAATTGACAGTGAAGGCAAAATATTGAATACATAGGTCAATTCCTCTGCATGGGACAGGCAATATCACAGCCTGTCTATCTAGCCTTAGAAAAGAAGGTCCGGCATGTATGTAGAGCATGGATAGGTTGAGGGAGCAATTCTCATATCTAAGTGGGGTGGGATCTAGACTCCTTATTGGAAGACTTGTCGGCACAGAAGGCGGAGGGCCTAGAGTCAGTTGTGCGGCTTATAGTGACACGGTAGATGGGAGGCCATCTGTGAATGTTAAAAAGTTGCAATGGTCAGTGTGGGAGGGCCTCTGCATCACTCAGCAGCCCAGAGACAGACTGCGACAGGCCTAGCAAAGGCAGCAACAGGCTGCCAAGCATAGAGAGAAGAACAGTTTATGACAGGCCTAAGGACTAACGGAATGAAATTGAGCAAACAAAAATTCAGGCTATCTGGGAATCAAAACCAACAACAAAAACACCACCACCACCACTCAGCTAGCACAGGGAGATCAGTTAGGCTGTGGAACAGCCTCAGAGAAAGTGGAACAAACCCCATTGTTTGAATTACTGAAAATTAGACCAGAAACACACCTGAATATACGCTAAGCTAAAGTCCTGTACTGGCAAGGTAAGAAGCACAACTTAATTGAACTCCCTCACCCATTTCTCATCTATGGGTATTTACAGCTCTGCCCGATTGCCATTCCCCCCTCTCTTCGGTGTTCCCCAAACAGCTGCACATCAGATTGCCCTCTCTAATCCCTGCTAGCACTGTTCCTACAGAGCAAATAACTTGGGGACATAGTTTGATATCAATATGGGGTGCACCTCTCAAAGACAGAGACAGAAAATTGTCCTTCAAGTGTCCCCACTCTAAATGCTGACTGAAAAAATGGGGTTAGAGGTTATAGTCAACTAGAAAAAAAAACAGCTTGTTTCACCCACAGCTAAAAGATCTCCTCCTCTACATGCACACACTACATGACAACTGATAAATACTATAACGTATTTATAACTGAAGTCTGTGCTAAATTAAGAACATACAAAAATAAATGTGTAAGTGCACAATACTCAGAGTTGGTTAGCTTTTGCTGACACCTAGTGGAATTATAAGAATCTTCCATTTATGGCTTTTAAAAATCTGTAATTCCTCCATGCTCAAAAAAACCCCCATAAACTCAACTCTAGTGCTACGGCCATAATGTAGCCCTAACTCGAAATACCTTACGCAACTTGCACAACGCTTGTGCTGGTCCTACTCCCCACTGCTCATGCTGCTGATGGCTGTCCTTCACCTCCCTGGGAGGAACATGCCTGACACGAGGACCGAGGAACACCTCAGTTTCCCAGTGCTCCACCTGTGTTTGCCCCTTCGGTTGACCAGGCAAGCTGGGGGGTACCCACCAGCTCTGACTGGCGGGACTGGCTGGTCATGGGGCAATGGGATGACCAGCAGTGGCTCCTGAATTTACACATGGGCAAGGAGACCTTCATGGAGCGCTGCACCTTGCTCGCCCTGTCACGTGACTGGATTTGTATATTGCATGTGGAAGCCATTTTGTGCGCTCAGGGTATCTACTGGCCCCAAATATTGTGCTGGGGTGGGGGGCTGTATGAGGTGTCTAATGAAGGCTGATGATGTCCTGAATCTATGTATGCTATTGATATGTCTATATCATGTTTGTTGGTAAAGTTATAGATTTTAGCTCTATAGTTGTATTAGGAATATTCAGCGCCAAAAAGTATACCACTTCTGGCTCCGTACTTCTGTGATCACCACCACAGCCAGGACACCTGACTGAGACAAAGGACAATACGCATCTAAGAAATTGGGACAGTCTCCTGTGGTTCATCCAATGGCAGCTTGCCACTTGGGTAATGTGACAATGACCCTTAAGTGCCTGATGGGAAGAAGAAAGGGCTTTGTACCTGGACACACGAGAACCATGAGGTGGACCTAGCAGCGTCCATCTTGGGGAAAGAAGCTGTTGTGCCATTTCAAGGATCCAGGTGCCACCATGCTGATCCCAGCTGGACAGATCTACATTTCTCCAGTAACTAAAACTATGTAACCTGAAAAGGGACTTTCAGAGACTTTCCAGAATCAGCATAGAACACCGCTGGCCTGCATCAATAGATGCCCTCCCACTTGAGAAGCAAGTCACCATCACCTTCTGGAAGCTCGCCACGCTGTGACAGCTACCGCTCCATGGGCAACCAATCCATCAGGGCTATCCTCATGCAGTTAAGGCACTCTTGAACTGCAAGCCCTGTACTGAGGGTCGGGGTGGGGGCGCAGCCTAGGAGAGGAAGCCTTGGCCCCGGGGAACTGTGCCGCCCCACCCTCACACAGCCCTGCTGCTGGATGGGGGGAGTGGGGGATGGCCTCTCAAGGGGGGGCTCCGAGAGATCTTGGGGGAGAAAGAGGACAGAGGGCAGGGGACCCCCACTGGGGCCGAGGGACTCTCTCTCTCTCTCCCGGTCTCTCACATGTGTCTGGTCTCCTCCCTTCACAGGTAGTGTGGGCCATTAACATGCTCCTGCTCCGGACACTTGTGCAGCATCACTGGCCTGGACGCGATCATAGCCAGCTTCAACGCCCTCGGCTTCGCCAATTGTTTCAGGACAAAAGATGGAACCCACATGCCCATCGGGGCTCTGGACTACAGCACTGCATTACGGCACTCCCTTCTCCCCCTCAATCCCCGACCTCTCCCCAGTGAGGAGGGATGCGGGGGTGGTGAAAACTTTTACTAATAAACAAGTATCAAATAAACCTTTTTTCCATAACAAACTACCTACAGATACATGTACAGCACGGGGAGAGCTTGGGACAGGGGATGGGAGAGTATTTGCCCAGGGAGGGGGTGGAGGGCCGCGACTCTGCAGGGGAGTGGGATCCCGAGTGACGTCAGCCAAGGGATCCCCTCCCACTGTGGCTTCAGGATCCCTGTTGGGACTGGGAGCACAGGCAGTTATAGCACCTGGGGGTGTGGAGGGGAGGCTGGCAGAGGGAGGAGCAGGACCTGGATGGCAGGAGACTGGGCAGGCTGGCGGGGCCAGGGGAGCAGAGGGGATGGACAGCGCAGAGGGAAGCCTGGGGAGCAGGAGCACTGGCCACGGCCATTGCCCATTGCAGGGCCTGCAGCACTACCTGAGGCATGGAGCCAGGAGGGGTGAGCAACAGCAGCTGGCAGAGAAGCAGGGAGGCAGGTGCAGAGGCCCAGGCCTCCCTGACCTGCCAGGTGGCAGAGGTGACATCTAATCTGACCATCAACTGATCCCAGGCCTGAGCCTGCTGCTGCCGCCACTCCCAGTCCTCCTGCTGCCACTGCTTCAGGAGGTCATTCTGCAACCCGAGGGCAACCATGTAGGCCCAGGACACATCATCAGTGTGGCAGTGGCCCCTCCGGATGCAGGCTCGCCGCAGCAGTCGGGGGTGCTGGCTGGAGCAGGTGCCAGTCCCACGCTGCCGGTCTCTGGGCATCGTATGAGACTGGTAGCCCTGGTGGACTGGCGGGGCTGGCCCAGCCCTCCAATGGTGCAGCTGTAAGGAAGAGAAGACAGAGTGATGGCCAGTCATTCCTACCACATGGCCCCAAAGGCACTGCCTACCCCTGCATCCATGGGCAGCGCCCACCACCCCCGGAGCCGAGGGATGGAGATGTCCCAGGAGCACAGGCATGTATGCCCTTTACGGCGAGCCCAGCTGCAAAGGGACCTTGTGGTGCCTTGGGGACCAGGCTGCCCACTGCACCCTCCCACTCCATAGGCTAGCATCTGGGGGGGGCGGTGTCTGGCAACAGAGCGGCCCCCACACTGGTGAAAGATGGGGTACGCATGTAGGCCCCCCACATGTAGCTTGTAACACTGTCTACAGGAGCGGATGCTGACCGTCACCTGTGGGTACGCCTGTGAAATGGGAGCTGTAGTCCCCGGTGATGTGTTTGGGGTTGGGCCAGGACCCAGGCCTGTGTGGCTGGCCCACTCGCAGCCATAGTGGCAGGGGCAGGGGTGGGGCAGGGCAGGCCCCCCTTCCAAGCAGGGTTCTTACCAGATGGTCCCCCAAAGAGGTCCAGTGATGCCCTGGACAACATGGCCTGGCTTGACGAGGCTGAACCCAGGACAATCACCAGGATGCCATCGGTGGACTCCCGGTCTGAGGTCAGCTCCCACTCTTGTTCCAACATGGTCCTGGGTTAGTCTCCCTCCAGCTGCATCCTCAGACCAGAGCAGCCTGTGAAGCTCCTTATAATAGGAGCACGTCACAGGACCTGCCTCTGATTTCCTGGCCATATCCCAGGCCCTGGCATAGCCCTGCTGCAGCTCCTCAACCATGGCCCGAACCTGCTCCACGGGCTAAGCAGGGCAGCCATGGTTTTGGAGGCTGCTGGCCAGGTAGGCATAGCCAGGGGTGTTCCACCTCTTGGCTGCAAGATCCTTGATGATATCCTCATCAGCCCAGATGCCGATGAGGTCCCAGATCTCGGGCACTGTCCAGGATGCAGCTCTGAGTTTCATCACCTGGGTGGCTCCTGGTACCCCTCCAGCAGCTGCCTTGACAGCCCTGGGGTGTCGCAGGGCTGCTGGCTCACTGTCATGGGCTGGGAGACACTGTGAAGTGGCTGAGAGGGTGTGGGTGCAGACAACACGCTACTGGGCTGCTTGCATGCACTTAGCTTCCTGCCATGCAGTTTCCGAGGCTCCCTGAGCATTTAAGAATGGCTGGAACCCAAGAGCAGAGCTGTGACTGTGGTGGAGAGCGCACCTTCCGAGCCCAGCTGGCTGGCGCCATGGAGGATTTCTCTGTCAACAAAGCATTATTCCTAATCGCAGAGAGGCAGAACGCTGTTGGGGGAAGTGCCAACTTTTGCCAAGTGACTGTCAAGAAAACGCATTGTGTGTGCAGGCGCGCCGTGAGTTTTGTCGATAAAACGCCAGCTTTGTCAACAAAACTGTGTAGACTAGACGTAGCCTGTATGTTTGTGCCTTCCAATGGATTTAGGTTAGGTGAAAATATCTTTTGCTCAGAATCTGAATTTAAAGCCAATCACGTAGGTTCCTATACTTCCCACTTACCACATTTTTGAAGTCATCTTCTGCTTCATCAAATTTTCCTTGTTTAAGAAGTAAATGGCCTCTTTGTAATCTTGCCTGAAATTAAACAGCAGAGTGTTGTATTTTCATCAGTTCTTACCTGTAGTCTAAAAAGAACTTAAATCCCAAGCTTCCTAACATTTAATAAAATAGAAATGTAATCCCCCATTCACATCTAACAAATTGAACCAAAAGCAAATATAAAGATGTGGGCTCCCCAGATCCCTTTCCTATACTGTGTTCTTATAAGAACAGTCTTAGCAAAAGTGATTATGGCCTTCTACATCAGAGTTTTAAATTAGTAATTATCCATCAGCGTATCTAAGCAGTAGATCTTCCATGTCCAGTGTAGATGTAACCTAAGTGTAGCTTCAACTACCATCCAAATAATTCCATCAGAGGATTGTACAAAGAAAAATAATCACTTAGCCTTCAGGATAACAAAAGTTTTCATGCAAGTTAATTTAGAAGTGCTGTTAATGTTAATTAACACTTGCAGTCACCTTTCTCAAATAAACAAATTAAATAAAAATCAAAAGACTTCAAATAATTTATTGACATTGTTAAACCATTCATGGGACTTTAAAGACTGTTCTTTTATCAAATGTTTTAGTCCTTTGGGGTGGAGAAGAAAGAAAATCTTTCCATTTGTTCACTAGAACAAAATCATCTAAAAAAGGCATTTTATTGTAAAATTATTAAATCTTCTAAAGGAAAACAGCTGTCAAATTTGCCACAGTAACTAATATTATATAAAAACAATCACGATGTGGAGCAACTTATTGGACTAACTTCTGTTGGTGAGAGAGACAAACTTTCTAACTGCACAGAGTCAGGAAAAAGTACAGTAGTCCCTCAGGTTATGCGAGTGTTGTGTTCCAGGCAACCTTTGCAAGTTCCGAATTTTGGGTAAGTCAGTGAGGGGGGCTTGGGCGATGGGTTGGGGTTAAGGGGTTCAGCCAGGGGTCGGTTAGGACTACAGGTGGGCAGCTGGAGGGTGCAGCTGAGCTGGGGCATGCGTGGGCTGGAGCCGGGTCTGGAGCCAAAGCCCACCCTGTGTGCTGCACTGGGGACTGGAGCCTGAGCCCTGTATGGGGCTGTAGTGCACTGGGGGCTGGAGCCTGAGCCCCATGTGGAGCTGCAGTGTGCCAGGGGCTGGGAGCCCCCCCCCCCCCCCCAGGTTGTGGCTGAGCTGGGGCAAGGGGGGTTTAGCAGCGGGCAGTTAGGGGCTAAACCCTTCTCCCTACCTTCCCAGGGTGGCGCCATTGTCAGCTTAACAGTAGCGCCACCCTGGGAAGTCGGTTTTAGCCGCCTGGCTGCCCGCAGTGCTGCTCTGGGAAGACAGGAGAAGGGGCTCTTAGCCTGCCTGGCTGACTGCGGCTGTGGGAAGCTAGGCAGGCAGGCAGACAGCCACGTCTTCAAGTTACGTGAAACCCACATTAAAACAAGTTTCACACAACCTTAAGACATGTAAAGTGAGGGTTTACTGTACTCTGAGTGTCACAGCTAAAACACAAGGAGGAACAGATTTGACTACAAAACAATCCATTCCACCTTTGTGTTCAACTGTGATACTCCAAGTACCTTATGCAGGTTTCTTCAGATATGGGAAAGCTCAAAAGCAAGACTGGTCCTATAAAAGATACCACCTCACCCATCTTGTGTCTCTAATAGTCTAAAACCAACATGGATACAATAATGCAGTAAATATTAGATAAAATATCATTTTTGCAAAGAGAAATAGTCAATCTTTATTCTTCAAACTATGTGCAACTCAGTCTTTCCAAAAGTTATTTTAACAGCTTGAGAAGATATTCTACAGTTCAGAACAAAAAGTTGGGGGAGCCGGGGAGGAGGCTTATCAAACTAATTCCAACTTCACAAGTCTCCCAGCAACTAACTTCTAAGATGGGGTAGACAATTTTTGCAGTAGGGCTACTCCATGAACTTTGGTAAGTCATCACAGGCTGCACATTTCTATTATAATAACAGAGGGGTGTGGAGTCTGGGTCCTGGGGGGAGCCTGGGGCTGGTGCAGTCTGTTGGAGTGCAGAAGAGGGTGAGGAGTGTGGGCATCGGAAGGGAGTTTGGTGCAGAAGTGGGCTCCGGGCTTGGGAAGGAGATTGGGGGTGCTGGAGGGGATACAAGGTGCAGGCTCTAGCCAGAGGTGCTTACCACAAGCAGCTCCCATCCCAGCCTGTGGCACAGAAAGGCTCAAGCAAGCTGCCTGAATACCATGACTTTACACCACAACCAGTATGTACTGGCTGCTGGCACATTTCTGCATGCCCCTCGGCAGGAGGAGGGAAAAGGATCCAGCTCCCTTGGCTAGAAAGCGGCGAGAACAGAGCTGGGGGCAGGGACAGCGCATTGCCATCTCTCCTTCCCCACCAGCGGCACAGAGACGTGCAGCAGCTGCTTCCATGAGCATAGAGCGATCAGATCTCCCTCTCAAATACGGGAGGCGTGTGTGTGTGTGGGGAGTGGGGTGGCTCCTCCCAGCTGCACCAAGCCCCCCACAGGCCCAGGAAAGCAGCAGCCATGGGTACTCCTGCCCCCACTGGCCTAAATATGGGACAGTACGTCCCTTTTAAAAAATAAGTCGGGATGCCTTTTTTGGCCTCCCAAATATGGGACCGTCCCACCAAATACAGGACGGCTTGTCCCCCTACATGAGCAACAGGAGTCCACAGCAGGCAGGCAGCCTGCTTGAGCGCCCTGCTGAGCAATGGGACTTGTAGCAGCCTGGAGACTGCAAAGAGGCAGCCAAAGAACCACATGCAGCTCTGGAGCTGAAAGTTGCCAATCCGCGTAAATTGCTGGGAGTCATGCTGGGCCAAAGAGAACCGCTAAACAGGCCTGATCCAGCTCACAGGCCATGTTGCCCACCCCTCCTCCAAGAGCTTGATAAGGTAGGTGGTACCCCCAAAAAGTAACTGGTTTCCTGATTTGTCAACCAATTTTACTGCTTACAGATGACTCATTGGTCATTACAAACTCTTAAGTATCTTAGCAAGGCATCTGGGCATTTTACTGTAGCTAAAAGTAAAGTAAGAAATGAGACCATTCTTGCTCCGTTCTTTCAATATAGTACATTCACTAGAATCTAACTTTAAACTTTCTCAAATATGGAACATTCAATTTTCTCTTACTAGATGACCAGTCAGAAAAGACACTGCCTTTAAAACAAACAGGAAAACAGAAAGGAAGACCAGTTTCTTACTCTGAAGGAATCCTGAGACAGCATTACTTACTGCTGTGAAATCTTTCTTTAGTTCAACTACTTTACTTAAATCACGAATTGCAGCTTTAGATTTGCCCACGGCCAGATACACTGTGGCTCTTCTGTAATAGGCAATGTAATTATCAGAGTCCCCTTCTGCAAGCAAAGAAAACAATAATCAGAACACCAACTCAATGTAATTTGGGTACAATTAACAAAAGTAGCATTTATATGCAGTAATATTTTACATCTCATGACATTTGCTTATGTTATACATTTCTGAAACTAGAGAATGTGACTCCAGTAACATTGCTAATATTTAAACATTTTGAAGGTGAATATGTAGGGATATTTCAGCTCTGTATTGAAATCAAAATGAAACACACAACCTTTTAATCTTAAATTGCACACCAACTTTTGGATGCATATTTAATGCTTTCACTCCTTATCATGGGTAAATACCTGATATTGAAGGTTCACCAATAAGGAAGCCAGACACATTATTTCAATAATGACCAACACTAATCTAGGTAGCCCAAAATTTTCCTAATTTTATTATTTATTTATCAACAGTAAAAACTTCATATTTCATTTAACTTTAAGACATGCACAGTACCCTTATTTCTATCCTAATGGAAGAAAGATATTCAGAGAGCGGGAGGTAGAGATGTTAGCCAGGTGGTGCCTGAGGTGGAACTACATGGCTCTGCAGTTCCGTTCCAGTACTCTCTTCACAAATGCTATTCAATATCCATTCACTCTTGTTTGAGTCACACCACGCTGACCACTTTTGGAAGCCAATTTCAGGAATTTCTGGGCACATTTCTCATTCCTCTGACAGGATACAGTAAAATAATACATTGTCCTCAGCTCTGATATGAACAGTAATGGGACCACAGCCTGCTTGCTAGTGAACTGTATCTTTTACTTCAAAAGGACACAAAATGTTTTAATGTATTATTTAAAAAATTTCAGGGTTTGGATACAAGAATAAAACGTCTGGGCTACATCTACACTAGCACACTACGTCGAAGAAAGAACATCTAAATAGGCTACTTCGATGCGTATCGTCTACACATCCTCCAGGGCTGATGCAATCGACGTTCAACTTCGAAGTAGCGACGGGGAACGTCGAAAGGAGCCATCCCAGAAGGAAATGCAGAGCGTCCACACACACAAGCACTCTCTGTCGAAATAAGGGGCCGGCAAAGCCTGCAGACGGGGTCACAAGCTGGACTAGCGCTTCTGGGGCAAAAGCAAGCCGCTCCCTTAAAGGGCCCCTCCCAGACACACTCAGCCTGCACAGCACGAGGTCCACAGAGCCGACAACCGGTTGCAGACCCCGTGTACACAGCATGGACCCCCCCAGCTGCAGCAGCAGCAGCCAAAAGCCCTGGGCTAAGTGCTGCTGCACACAGCGACCACAGAGCCCCGCAGGGGCTGGGCAGAGCATCTCTCAACCCCTCAGCTGATGACTGCCATGGAGGACCCCGCTATTTTGATGTAGTGGGACGCGGATTGTCTACACACACCCTACTTCGATGTTGAACGTTGAAGTAGGGTGCTATTCCCATCTTCGGATAGGAATAGCGATTTTGACATCTCGCTGCCTAACGTCGATTTCAACGTTGAACTAGCGCACGGTGTGTGTAGACACAATGCATGCTATTTCAACGTTGTGCTAGCTACTTCAAAGTAGCTGGCTAGTGTAGACGCACCCCTGAAGAACAAAATGTGTATGCATGATCGTCACTTAGTAGATCTCAAGGGTAAAATATAAAGTTTAACACATGAACCTAAGAACATTGCTGAAGAACTTCAAAGCATGCAACTGAGCTTCATAGTTATAGCTGATATTAGCAGTATTTCAGATGCTGTCTTACCAAGGAGACAATCACTTTACTACCAAAGTGGAAAAATGCTGGAAGCCTAGAGGTTAATTACTTTCTACCTTGATGACACAGGCCACTCTCTATACTAGTACTATGGACTTCCACAGTTATTTTCATATCCAAATCCAAAAAGTTATCAGTAATTGCCATGGACTACTCCAAAATCTACATAACCCATTACAACACACACACACACACACACACACACACACACACACACACACACGGAGCTCAAGTTATATGTATAACTCCTAAACCTTGTAAGCCACACACACACACGCACGATCACCGACTGTAGTGTTTGTTAAGATCTAGGACTGAAGAAAAAGAAAAGCAGAAACGAGCTTGCTTTTACCATGTTAGATGTCTGCAACAGGAACACTGCACGGTCAGAGATTAAAAAAGGGAAAAGATATTGTCCAAATGTTAGTCCTGCCATGCAAAGCAGGCACAAAGCTTGGAGAAATAAGATTTTTTTAGTTTCCAAGCAAAAAAAATCTTATTTCTCCAAGCTTTGTGCCTGCTTTGCATGGCAGGACTAACATCCGGACAATATACATGCGCAGATAGTCTTAACTGCACCTGACATCTTAAATAACGTGTAACTTATACTTCCCCTGACTTTTTTTGTCCCCCCTTCAGAAAAGATCCAGGCATTACAGACAATTAAAAATTTAGAAGATAATAAGGTCACAAAACTCAAGACTGCTCCTGTATTAATAATTCCAGTAGAACAACAGCCTAACGCTCACCGAGTCCTTTTTAATGGCACTCCTCATACGAAACATAGAAAGCAATACTGCATGAAATGTTAATAAGCTAAGCTTTAAATAACTAACCTCACACATTTAAATTTCAGTTCTGCTTTTCCTTTCCTGACAAAAATGCTAACCAAGAAATTACTTGTAACAATGAATAATTAACCTCTATAAATATCACAATACGTTTCAAAACAAATCCAATCAAAGTTGAATTTCACTTGTAACCATAAAGTGGAATTGTATGGAATCAGAACTAAAGTTTCTACACTCTCCCACTTTAAACCAATGTTCGTTAGTTCAATCAAAAATCAAATTAAAAGCAAACACTAATAGCCAAAAATTTGTAGACACGATTGCAGTATGAATACTTTTTTATGTAGTTCTCAAAGGGCTGATATTACTGCAAGTGCACATTTATTCTTTTCACTATCACAAATGATATGTTTTGTTATATTGTGTCATTAATTCCAATTAGAAAAATCTGGATGGAAAAAACTGATATGCATATATCCTATTATAATGGTGTGAATAAATAAAATCAGACACCAGGGAAGAATAGAACCAAAGGCCGATTTAAGATTGTAATATTCCAAAGCACAAAATTGCACTCAACCTGAACAATGAATACACTCAAAAATGTATGAAGCTGCAATGATCTTTGTCTTCCGTTCCACCAATGGATGTGTGTGAGAATTTAAAAGTTATGAAAAAATATACTCCAATACTAATTTAGGTCTCAAAAAAAATCTTTCAAGTTATTCTGAAATGAGGAATATTGTTCCCCACCCCTAAGGGCATCGACAAAAAAGCTGTGTCAATGCTCTGGGGAGCCTTCTCTCGCCCTGTCTGCTATGCTTCCAGGTACCTGTTTTGTCAAGAGAATGGCCAGGCAGCCCAGCCGCTCTGTCAACAGAGCGGAGTACTCTTTAGATCAGCTTGTGTGTGTGTGTGTGTGAGGCCACACTCAGAAGAGATTTCCCAACAAAACTTCTGTCGAACAGTGACTTCTGACAACAGATCGCTGGAGTGTAACCATAGCCAGAAAGTGTTTGTCATCAACTTCCGATAAAAAATTCTTCTCTTCTCCCCTTCTCCCATGAGCAGTGTTTGCATTGTTGGCAGAAGAGCACTCTGTTTACACTAGCCACAGCTAGGCTTTTGCTAGCAGATTGAGGTGCCTGTACAAAGCCCACCAGAGAATTTCAGGAGGCCCATAGCCTGCTTCAAAAATATGCACTAATGAATCCTTAGTATTTTTGTCATCATCTTTACAGAAGAATGTAAACAGACCATATTGTATATAAAAACAGCATAATACAGACAAAACAAGACACATTTACAATATAAATCCATACAGGTGACTGTATCTCATTAAAGCATGTAGAATCTGCGTGACCCTCACAGCGCTGTGCTTTAGTTTGTGTGGCCTTCCTATATAATAGTTGGGAACCACACGATTATACCAATCCAGGTGGTTACAAGCAGTTAGTTTGCCTTACGCTTTGCATCATCACCCAGGCTTGGAGCTCACATTCTCTATGGCTGTTCTAGGTTTCAGCATGGATCCTGAAATTTTCCACACCCATGAAGTCAATAACGCTCCTCGTGGACACAGCAGGCCACCAACACATTGTGAATTGGAGCCATATTAATCAGCAAATTCTGAGAAACAGTCAATTGCAAGAGAAAAATACTGCACCACGAGCCCAGACAAACATTTTTTTTCTTCAGATACACACACCTATAGCAGCATGGAAGTGAGACAAAGCATCGGCCAGCTGTCCAGCTGCCAGTAACTTCTTGCCCATTTCGAGTTGTTTTTCAACTTCCGCATGTATTCCACATTCAACTCCTAAAAGAGAAGAGTCGTTATTTTTAATCACAGTTTGATTCTAACAAAGTTAACATCACACACACAAAAAAGTATGCTTAGAATGCACGCTCTCGCTCTCTCCCTCTCTCCATAATACCTAAAATCATAAAGGACAGCTCATATTCTGTTACCAGGCAAGAGCTCCCAACCTGAAAAATAAATTGCTGATATAGAAGCACATAAAACCAATACTACCTTTTTTGTACTCAGACATCTTAGTTCAGACTTTTAGACATTAAACTCATTGGCTCCTCTCCAAAAATCCAGTCATAATGAAACAAAAACAGCAGAAATGTAGGACTTTAAAGACCAACGAAATGATTTATTCGGTGATGAGCCGTCGTGGGACAGACCCACTTCATCAGATCAGTCTCATTTCCCGTACAGACTGACAGTACTGACATAAGTACAGAGGATCAAAAAAATTGCAATAAAAACCAACAAATCAAGTACATAGGACTGAAGGAGGGGGCATGTTAAGTGTCCTGCATGAGATAAGTATGAGCATCAAAGGAAGGGAAGCAGTCCTTGTAATGCATGAGATAATTGAGATCTCTGTTCATGCCACGTGTTAATGTGGTATTTGAAAATGTGAATATGAATTCCCATTCACAACTTTCCTGCTCTAATCGGTTTTTAAATTCTCTCTGCTCCAGGACACAAATTCTCAGGTCTGTAACAGAATGGCCCACTCCATTAAAGTGTTCACTGCCCAGCTGGCTGGGGCTCCACCGGCTGGCCTGGGAGGCTCTGGCAGTGGGGCTAAGGCATCGGGGCCGTGACTCGAGTGGCTGGCCAGGGCTCCCACAGCTTGGGCCAATGGGCCCGCAGCTCAGGCAACTGGCGGTGCATGGGGCACCGGGCCCGCGGCTCAGCCTAGTGGCTCACATGGCTGGCCCTAGCAGTGGGCAGCTCAGGCCGGCGGCTGGCCCCCTGATGACGGGGCTCAGGTGGCTGGCTGGGGCTTGGGCAGCTCAGGTGGGCAGCTGGCCTGCAGCTTGGGCGACTAGCCCATGGCTCAAGTGGCTGGTGGAGCTCACCTGGCTCTGGCACCACGAGGCTCAGGCGGGAGGCCCACAGCGCTTGAGCGGCTGGCCTAAGCAGTGAGAGACTTGGGCGGGAGGCTTGCCTGGTTCCAGCAGCTAGCATCGGCAGCGCAGGGCTCAGGCAGCAGGCTTGGGCGGTTGGACAGGGCGCAGGCGGCCGGCCTTGGCAGCACGGGACTCTGGCGGGGAGGCAGCTGTGTAGGGGTCGGGAAGCTCAACCAGCAGTTTAGGTAGGCAGCTCTGGCAGCTGGCAGGGGGGTCAGGTGGCTGGCCAGCTGGGCCTGCACCAAGCGCCCGCAAAGTGGGGGCTGTGCTGTTAGCCTGGCTGGTCCACAGTTGGGCTAAGGCTGGCACAGAGTCTGGCACCCTGGCCAGGGCTGCGGCTGATCTGCTGCACCTGCAGCTCTGGGGCCATCGGGTCTGGCAGGAGGCAAGGGAGCCCTGGAGTTGGTGGGGCACTAAGGCTCATGTGGTTGGCATGCAGCTCAAGGGGGCACGGCTCCATCGAGTCACTGGCAGTTTGTGGGACTGGGGAGTAGTGTGCCTGACTGGGGGGGAAGGGCGTGTGGATGGAGTAGAATGCCTGGCTCCAGGGGGCTTAGCTTAGCGGGGTGGGGGTGTGTGTGTCGTGGCCATCTATAGGGAAACAGAGGGCAGTGGGTGGAGCCCTGGGGCTTGTCCTGACATTTAAAAAGTGATCTTGGGTGTAAAAAGATTGGGGACCACTGACTTTAATAAAATTTTCAAATTTCAGACCACAAAATGTGATTTTTTCCCCCTCTTTTGACGTGTAGGGGTACTGGTTCAGTGGGTTGGGAGGCTGAAGAACGACGCAGAAGGCAACGGAACTTCTTCAAACTTTCTAGCATGCTTGCGGGAGTGTTTGGGATTATTCTATCAAGTGAGTAGATAGCCAGTTTTGCGTGGTTACTGGTGGTGGGGCACATATAAGGCAGCACGTGTCTGTACATAATAATAGTAAATAAACATTCATGATAACTTATCAAAGTAAGTTGCATCTATTAAATTTATTCTAAATCAGGAAATTATTTTAATATATTATGGCTGCAATTAAGAAAAGGAAGTATGATGAAGACTACATTAAATATGGCTTCACTGTCATAGGAAAAAATAGGATCAGTCATCCTCAATGCATAGTATGCCACACAGTTCTCAGCAATAGAGAGTAAGCCATGCTAGTCTATACACTATCAAAACAAAAAGCAGCCAAGTAGCACTTTAAAGACTAGCAAAATAGTTTATTAGGTGAGCTTTCGTGGGACAGACCCACTTCTTCAGAGGTGGGTCTGTCCCAGGAAAGCTCACCTAATAAACTATTTTGCTAGCCTTTAAAGTGCTACTTGACTGCTTTTAGTTCTCAGTAATGACGCCTTGAGACCTAACCGTCTTGAGCAAAGAACCACAGCACTTCGACAGATAAACCAAAAGAGTTTTTTCCTGCTAACCTTCAAAATTTGAAACACACGAAGCTGTACGCTACTGGAGCTTTACATCAAGCATCAGCCAAAACAGTAAAAGCATCTTATGAAATGTCATTGCTCATTGCTAAAGCCAAGAAAGCGCACATAAGAGAAACTCTTGTGAAGCCTTGCTTGTTGAAAGCAGCTGATATTGTGCTTGGTGTCAAAAGAAAGAGGAAAGTATTGGCAATTTCACTTTCTAACAATTCTAACAAATCCATGAAACAACGCACACAAGTTTAAGATCTCCTGCCAGGTCATCAAGTTGTGGAGGCAGTGTTGGCTTCCTTTTTCATAATTCAGTGCAAGGATACCACAGATGTAGCACAATGTTGTCAGTTGCTTATCTACACAAAATTCATTAACAATGGAACTGTGAAAGAAGAACTGCTTTTTTCAAAGGAATTGACAACCACATCAAAGGCTTCTGATGTTATGAAGACAATTTCTGACTTTTTTTTTTTTTTTTTTTTTTGGAAGAAAATAGACTTTCATGGGGAAAGCTGGTTGGTGTATGCACAAACAGTGCTCCAGCGATGCTTGGCTCTCACTCTGGATTTGTGACATTAGTGAAAGAAAAAAATCCAGCCCTAACCACACCTCACTGCGTCATACACAGACTTGCATTGGCCTACATGGCTCTTTGAATTTGGCCATCAAAGTCGTCAATTTTGTGAAGAACAGTGCTTTAAAGGCGAGACTTTTTGCTGCTCTTTGCACAGATCTGGGAACAGATCATAAAACTTTTGTTTCACATGCAGTTACGATGGCTTTCCAAAGGTAACATGCTTTCAAGATTATTCAAACTGAAAGACAAAGTGGAAATTTTCCTCAAGCAACAGAAGAAAGAAGAGTTATATCCTGCATTTACAGACTAAACATTTCAACTTTCACTGGCACACCTCATGGACATTTTTGAATCTTTGAACAGCCTCAATTTGAAGCTGCAAGGAAACAATGCTGCAACCATTATAGCTCACCATGATGCCATTAAATCATTTATGGGAAAAAAATCCAACTTTGGAAAAGCTGAATACAAGCTCAAACACCTAACTTTTCGTCTTTTCCACCATTTTCACCACTCTGAAAATGAAAGCTTCCAAGAACTTCATGAAGAACAAAATTGTGTTTCATCTGGACTGCCTTGCTGATGACTTCACCCTCTATTTTCCAGACAACTTTTCTGGTAACCCTATTCATAAATTAGTACACAATCCATTCAACAATGAAGTTGATACAGTGCCAGAAGTATTGCAAGAACAAGCACTCAAAATAAAATATGATTCAAGGGCAAAAGATAGTTTTGAAAACTCAAGCTTGGAAGAATTTTGGATAAAATATTTCTCAATGTACCCAAAAGGTGGACAAGAAGGACTACATATTATTCTTTCATTTTTGTCAACATACTTCTGTGAAAAAAGCTTTTCAAGTTTAGTCACATTAAAAATGAAACAAAGAAATCAACTGGATGGCGAAAATTATTTGCATTGCGCACTTTCATCTTTCAAACCAAGAATTTCCCAACTTGTGAAGAAAATGCAGTATCATCCTTCACATTAAATTCATTTTGTTTCTGCTGTTTGATACTAAATTACATTTTTATTAAATTTTTGGGCCAAGAAAAACCATTTGTGCTTATTTTTATTTTTAAATAATATTTTATATCATTTGTGTTTATTTTAAATTATGGATTCATTTTCTTTGTTAAAAGGGGGATGGATGATGGTAAAGAAGTATTAAAAGGAGGGCATGATGCTGAAAAGTTTGGGAAGCACTGTGCAAAAGGGTCTAGTCCTATCCATATAGAAAGGTAGTGCCCTTCTTACATCCAAGGTATGTAAACATTGCCGCCTTGGAAAGGTATGAGGTTTTGGGTAAAACACCAGTCAAGAAATGTCCTGATTAACATGAAACATAGAGACCACCTTTGATAAATACTAGGGGTGAGGTCTCAGTCTAACCTTATCCTTATAGAACACTGTGTACATGGGATCCACTGAAAGTGCTCATAGCTCAGATACTCTTCTGGCTGAGGTTATTGCCACCAAAAATGCTGTTTTGTAACTCAGAACCAGCAAAAAACAGGTAGCCAGGCGTTCAATGTGGCCCCCATGAGCTTGGCTAACACCAAATTGAGTTCCCCCGGGGGCACAGGTGCCTGAACCTGGGGTCTGACTCTTTCTAAGCCCTTCAGAAACCTTTTGACCACCGGTTCTGAGAACACAGAAGATAGTCCATGTCTCAGGCGGAAGGCTGAAATGGCTGCCTGGTGCACCCTGACCAAGGAGAGAGAGAGACCCTCCTGTACTAAGCCCCACAGGTGGTCTAAAATTATCAGGATGGGGGCCTGCGAGGGAGATAGCGAAATAGGTTACCTTCATAGAAGGTTACATGGAAAAGTTTCTCGGTGTGGGTGACTCACAGAGGGGCTTTCTACTGTTTAACAATACTTCCTTTATGGGATGCGTACAGGCTATATCTCTCAGCCACAGAGCATCCATGCTGTGAGGAGCAGCGACTGGAGCGCTGAAGACTCCCTCCTTGTTGTCTTAACAGATCTGGGCAGATTAGCAATCGTATCGGCTTGCGAATCAACAGGTGCAGGAGGGTTGAGTACCAGTGCTGGCACGCCAATGCAGGAGCCACCAAGATTATCAACACACCATCTGATCAAATCTTGAGAAGGACCCTGTGAACTTGTGGAAATTAAGGGAACGCATACATCAGCAGGCCTGACCAGGGAACACGGAAGGCTTCCGCCCAGGACCCTAGACTCTGATTGTGGTAAGAACACCACATCCTGCATTTCGCTTTGCAGTGGGAGGCAAACATGTCCACTTGGGGATGACCCCACTTCCGGAAAATGGAATGAACGACCTCTGGATGCAGTGATCCATAAAGGACCTGCTGAGCTGGTCTGCTAGCGAATTGTGCACCCCCAGCAGGTAACCGGCCTGCAACAGGTTGTTGTGCTGTATGCAGAAATCCCAGAGCATCATGCCCTTGTGACACACGGGTGAGGAGTTTGCACCCCCTGTTTGTTTATATAATACATTACCATCATGTCATGTGTACTGACTGATATGCAATGCCTCGCCAGATTGGCCCTGAAGATCACATACACTAGTCTGATGGCCCTGAGTTCCCTCACATTTACGTGGAGTTCAAGGCCCAAATCGCTCCACAGAGATTGTGTTTGGTGCTGACCCAGGTGCACTCCCCACCCCAGGTCCAAAGCGTCTGTTACTAGGGAAAGGGAGGGCTGGGGGGAGGGGGGAAAGGGACTCCTGTGAGGATGACAGTCATCCAACCACCAGTGCAGGGCTCACAGTCTGTGGTGGCACTGTAACCACCAAGCCTAAAAACTGTCTCTTACAGGGCAATACACTGATGCCAGCTGTCGGCAGAGTTGCCACCAGCGTGGTGCTCTGCTCTCTCCAATGTATCACTCGGCTGCGTGCGTGTGTTCCCTCTGTGTGCTGCGCCAGCTCTGCAGATAGCAGACACAGCAGACTCGAAGAGAACCCCCAATGACCACAGAGTCTAGTAGGGTGCAAAGGCACGTCGGCCAGGTTTATTGCTGTATTGGATACAGTAGTAGTTCCCTGTAGATTTCTTAGTCTAAGTCAGGGCATACTACAAATATGCACCCACGGTCAATGGACTCGGCTCAGTCAGTGGCAGGACTTTCCACTGCCCCCTCGGCCGGACCCAGACCACATCCCAAGATTACATTCTTATACACAGGTACAAACAACTTACACATCACTCCTGACGTATTGAGGTACACCCTTCTTCGTAATCAGGTACTGCCTCTCACCTTGTACATGGTGGTTTGAACAAAACAACTCTATCCATCGTATTACCCTTCTGCCCCTGTCATTGGGATGGGTCGGCCTGTTCTTCCTTATCTGTGGAATGTTCCAGGGTCGGGTGTTCTGGTACCGTGTTCCTATTTCAATATGCTAGGTAGATATGTTTATGCAACATCA